>NC_133751.1:66286803-66597338 GCF_036562045.2 Rhinolophus sinicus
CAAACCTCTGACCTCCCATTCTAAATTTAGAACTTGGGACCTATACACTGATGTGCCTTCTTTGAGGAGCACAAATTTTCCTATGGAAACCACACCCTGGGCCTTGCCCACAAGTGCCCCCAACATGTGTTGGAAGCAGATGACCCAAAGGACAGTATCCCAGTTAAAAAAAAAAAAAAAAGAAGAAGAAGAAGAAAACATGAAATGGGACTTGATTCCTGCTACTGAGAAACAGTAACTAAACCACTCTTAAAAAGTGACTCAGTCCATGTCAGGATCTGACCCTCATTCATCCTTTCTCTCTCCTCCCTTGGGGTGGAGAAAATGAGGGGATGAAATGGACTGAATTATTCCACTTTACAGGAAAATGAGGTGATGAGGACACAGAAGAAAGAAGAAAAGGGTACCAAACACAGGAGAGGTACATAAATTATATTGGAGATTTAGGGAGGATCAAATATTTTGAGTAGCCTTTCAACTTTTTACTTTCGACCTTTTACATAGTACTAACCTTTGAGGATATGTGGTATATAATTACAAGGGAAGGCCTATTAGATATTAATCATTGCCATTAATGCACTGTTCTGTTACTCCCGCCAGCCAAAGTTTCAACTTCACTCAAGCTACAAGTCACACTATCAAAAATTAAAGATGGAAAACACCTGCGAGGTCATAGCTTCTCCCTTCTCTTGAGCAGTGTGAGGGAACCAGTATCTTACCTCAATATTTTGTAAGAGTGATTTTCTATCTTCCCACGCTGGTGTGCACAAAGGTCTGCCCAAATGCTCCTGCCTTGCTGGTTGGTTTTGCGCAGAGACAGATTTTAAACACACTAGGGGAAAGCAACTTTTGTTAAATATTTTATAACGTGTCAGGAAGCCTTTATCGAACATTTAATCCAAAACCTGGCTTTGAACCAGGGAGGCATACAATTCCGTAATTAATTTTTTTTACCTTCTTTTGCTAATCGCTGATAAAAAGCTTAATTCTATTAACAACTCGACTTGACAAATTGCACCGCTCAACGGAAGCGTTTAGAAATTAATTATGCATTTTATTGCATTAGATCGGATAAACAGGGAAGCACCAGAAAGAAAAAGGAAAACCGGGAAAGAAGGAAAATAGTCACAGTATAAATGACCCATTGGTGTCTATTTCCATTATGACTCAATGTGTCCCCTGAAAAAATAAATAAAATAAACACATAAACCTCTCAATCAGTACCTCCTATTTAAGTATAGTTTCACCTCTAGGCTATGTTAGAAATACAGTTTCTTTTTTTCTTTTTTTCCTGGAAGCATACATTTCCCCCCCTATAGCCCAAGCTGATTTGGATGCCTAAAGGGACTTCTTGTCTAATTGTCATGTAAGCTCAATCCTTCCCCTCCTTAGATCCTCCAGCTTCGAGTTCTAGGAATCTCAGAGCACGGCCTTCAGGGATTTAACAAAGAGTAGCAAATTGTAACAGTAGGTGTAATATTGTGCCACCGAAGTATTAAAAAATGGGAAAAAAAGACGAAATTGGCTGCGACTTCACATCTCTAGTTAAACTTAAATGCTCAACCTGTCAGAAGACCATATGCAATTTTTATAGTTCTCTTTGTCTATAAACATCCATGTTTCGAAGCGACTGGAGAAAGAGAGTTTGGGCACACAACCAAACTCCTCTGGCATGTGGTCCTCTGCAGTGAGTCTGCTCTAACCAGACTCTGCCCTGCAGCAAACTTGCCAATAAATTCATGTTTAAAGCACGGGACTCTTTCTCTCTCTTGTACTCTTTTGCATCTCCCTGGCCAGGCTTTCTTTTTCTTTTTTTATTCTTTTTTTCTTTCATTCTTTAAAATTAGTTTCAGATGTACAAAGCAACATATAGTTAGACATTTACACCCCTCGCAAGTGATAACTCCCCTCCCCCAAGTCTACTACCCCTCTGACATCGTATACAGCTGTTACAGTACCATTGACTATCTTCCTTATGCTGTACTCCACAATAAATTCTAAATGGATTAAAGGCTTAAATGTAAGACCCGAGACCATAAAACTTTTGGAAGAAAACATAGGAAGTAAATTCGCAGACATTACCCTTAGTAATATTTTTAGTGATATATCCCCTCGGGCAAGGGAAGCAAAAGAAAAAACAACCATGTGGGACTACATCAAACTAAAAAGTTATTTCACAGCAAAGGAAACCACCAATAAAACAAAAAGGCATCCTGCTGAGTAGGAGAAGATATTCGCCAATGGTACATCTGATAAGGGGTTAATATCCAAAATTTATAAAAAAACTCATGCAACTCAATACCAAAAAACTAACATCCCAATTAAAAAAATGGGCAGAGGACATGAAAAGACATTTCTCTAAAGAGGACATACAGATGGCCAACAGACATATGAAAAAATGCCCAATTTCCCTTTTCTTAACTGACGTGCTAAAATATAATTATGCTTTTAAACTTTCTTCTAAAATCTAGTGCACTCAGTTGTTGATTCTAGTTCCATAACTGTCATGTCAGTACATAGGCATGTTATTGAAACAAACATAAAAATCTAGACTATAAGAATCTAGAATAAAACTATTCTGTAAAAATGAGATGGATATGTAGAGAAAATACACTTTCACACAGAAGTACTGTGTAAACACAGACACATTAACTAAAGAACAAAGCAGAAAGGTGTGTTCCTGATGCCCAATCTCAGTACTTAGTAAAGAACGCCCCTCATATTTGAAGAAACATGAGAGTAAATATCCTCTTAGAAATCCCTTCCAGGGAAACAGAAAGGGGAAGTTTGAGAGATTGGAAAACACCCAGTGCAAAAGTGAATATCTTTTGCAAATATCTTGGCAAAATTATGAGTTTTTATCGAGGGAGGTTTGTGGAAAAATACATTATGGGGCGGTTTTCAGATTCTGGGAAATTTCTTGGAAAATAGTGCCAACCGTTAGTTTCTTCCAAAAAGATTGAAACTAACAAGTCAAACCACTAAACAAATGATAGTCAAAGATTTATAGAAAGCTGCAGGTTGGCTTTTTTCTTAGTCCTGGTGAAGTCAATGGCACTTGCTTAAAGTTTGAATCCCAACAAAATCAGGCTATGACATTGCTGAAAGGAGAAAGCGTTAATAGTGGAACTGGTTTTGTTTACCCAAGAGAGGCTGTCTCTACCATGGCGTGTTGGGCTTCCTTCTCTTAATCTTTCTGTGTGTCTTTAGTAGGCTATTCCTTTTTCATTTTTGCTCTGGCCACATTGTCCCATTGTCCTTTTCTGAAAAGCAAGTAGGCAGTGGTGAGTCACATTCTATTTGAATCTATTTGTTGCATGGATGAACATAAGAACTATCAAATCCTGATCTAATTTATGGACATACCTTTGATTACAGAATGGGTACAGAAACTTTTATCATCAACAGATCATTTTTTGCCTCCTCTGCGTTGGATGGGACAGGGTTTTGGGATACTAAGGGCTATAGTATGGTCCCTGCCCTTAGGGACTATTGCATGTATATTTATGATATATTGCAAGAGAAACTACAGGTTATCATATTAAACATCTTCCTTGAAAGATGTGCAGTTAGTGTTACTGAACTTGAGAGGATCGTGGAACTGTAGCAAAAGGAAGTCATGGGAAGAAGCATGTGGTGTTTAAATTGGGAAGAACTGGATCGTCTGAAAAAGAATATGCACTTCATAAAATGTTATGATGATTGGGAAATGACGGTGATCTTGCCTGGTCCTCTTGAGAAAGAAGAGCTCTAACCCTGACCCTTTGCAGTAGCTTTAGCTTACCTCATACTACTCCCCTCTGTTTTCCTGACATTGTCGTCCACTCTTAAATTTCCGACTTTGTTGGTCTCATTTATGTATTTTTTTCTTGCTACAAAAAACTTTTGAGTTTACCGAAGCACAGCAGCTGCCCATGTCCAATGTAAAACAACAGATGAGGAATGTTTGTACTTGCAAAAGAAACCTGCATAGGTCCTCCTTTAGATTAGCTTCAGCTATGTGGATAAGCAGGAGAGAATTATTCAAGTTTATTGTACTTATCGTTATCTAGAGCTCCCTTTTCCCCTTACCTCTGCAGTCTTATTTAGGATTGCTGTGAATCATCATCTGCAAATATATGTGAAAGATAAAAGACAAATGATAGTAATAAAAAACATGTTCTTTGTATCACGTATATGCAACGTTTTAGAAAAATGTGTTTCTCCGGGGAGTTTAGCTGATGTTTTCAAGCACAACAGAAATTCTTTGTTTGGGGATTGGATGTCACTAATGTAAAATACCATCTCTCAGTTGTCTGTATTTCCATGGATGACATCTGATTACTGTAAATCACATGATATGGCTGGTCCGTAGGTGTAGATGGTGAAGGTTGTGTTAGTTCAACCTAGAAGGTTGTGTATTTATTCAATTTAAAAAATGTATCTATTTCTGAGAACTCTTTGCAATAATAGTATTACATCAAGAAGATCCCTAACTCTCCTTTTAGGAAGAAAAAGGAGGGAAAGGGTGAGGCCATGTGCTGTGCTCCATAGTTCTGTTAATTCTTCAGCTCTGGAACTGCTCTGGGACTGCTGGGATAGCCCAAAATCATATGGATCAAAAACTCTAGAAAGGGATAGACTTATTCAATATTAAGGTCTCTTTTTTAATATGGGTGGGGTATTGTAGACCAAATAGACCTGTCTCTTTGTTGGTCAGGATTAGGTTTCCAGTTCACTCAAGACATCCCTTAATTCTTAATGCTGGGTATCACAGAATTGGTCTTCCTGGAATCTGTTATAAAGCAGAAAAGAAATCCCTTAAGGTTAACTTTATTGTGACATTTGTGGGGCCAGCTGAAACCACACCAATTGCAGAAATGGTAGTGTTAAATGCCTACTAACTAGACGTTTATTGCAGTAAAATTTTCCTTGAATTATTCACATTCATAATGCTAAACTATGTTCTTCTCAGAGAAAGATCCAAGTTATTTATTTAAAATGTTTAGAATCACAGGGACTCATGATTCCAAGTGCCTTTAGAGATTTTCCAAATGTACCAGCAACCACCCCTACAGTGTGCCTTCTGAATTCCCCCCACAAACTAGTAAGGGAAGCCATATGGGGAAAAAAAGCAAAGATGATGAAATTCTTTAGCAAAGGCTGTACAGGAGTCTTCATCTTGGATGCCACAGACTACCTAAAGCCCATTTCCCTTATGGCCAGCTTTAAATGATGCCTTGAAAAATCTCATTTTGTCTGTATTGATTTCATGAGGGTTTCTTCTCGGTGTGAGATTACTGGATTCTTTCTCTAGCACATCTGAATTGTCCCAGTGGTGGCAGAACACACTGCCAACTGCCCTGCCCCACTAAGTGTGTACCTTCGGTGTGGCCCTCACATTTGCCAATTTGTGCTTGTAGACGGGGTGTGCATTTGTGGACACTCAGCACCGGATTGACTGTGAGGTCCCCTAAGCCCCCATGTGTTTAAGAACAATGAATTTTAATGTTTCTAGCCAGCAGCAAGAGGAGCTGAGACGCTCCTAACGAGAGCTGACACAAGGAAAAATACTAGCTTTTTGTCTTTCTTGTATGTTAAACAATTCATGAGGTTTGGGGTTGAGTGAGACGTTTAATAAACATTGGCCTCTTGGGTTGCCTACAGCTGGTGATTTGTCACTATTGGTCAAATGTATCAGAAGCAGAATGAGTTTTTCAGCTTTGAGGACTTGAGGCTTAACAAGTAATGCTGTTTACCATCCACTTAAATTTAAAGGTACAACATGATTTAAGTGATCAGCACTGAATTTGGCAATGTCTAAAAAAAGTAAGGCCCCCATAAGATGAAATTCAAGTATTTGCAAACTGAAATCTTTTCTAGAATCTTAGCACTGGAATTGTTCTCACATGTCACCCAGCCTAGGCCCCCACCCCTTGTGGGAGCCTCTCCTGAGGAGTGGGTCAGCTATCTCTTCTTGCTTGAACTTGCCTCACCTAGCAGTTCCTTTAAAGGAGCAATATCTCTACAATCTTGATATAAAAGAAGTGACCCACCAGATTTGAAGTATGTTATCTCACCTGCCAATATCTGTATTTCTGACCTCTCCTATGCTAATGAGTTCACCTGCTTTCAGTGTGATTGATCTTGCAGGTAAAGCACCTACTGGGTGGCCTTGAACCCCCATGACTAATTCCTGTTAGATTTTCTTGCTATTGAGGTGTTTGCTGCCTCTGTCCCATCTCTACCTTTTGTAGTACCAACTCCCTTCTCAAAATATTAACACAGCTTTGTGGCTGAATTAATCATTTTTTTTTAGTTTCTAGAGTTTATGGAATTTGAATGATCTCATGAGAAAAATCGTAAGTCAAATTGATGCTCAAGTCAGATGTTTCAACCTTACATGAATAATTTGTTCCAGTATTTTATTATTTCAGCAGGTCCATGTAAATGGCAGGTACACGTTTTAGGAAAAGGGAACCTGTTTCTCCGGGATGCATGTCTGCCCAAGGTGGCTCTGTGTCTTGGCAAGGAGGATCTGAACTTATGGTAACAAGATGAAGGTGGGCACGTGGGCAGCTACTCTTCTGTCCCTTGAGGGAATCCCACCTAAAGAATGCACTGGTCATTCATTCTCTGCTTGAATATTTTGTCTCACTTAGAACATAGACAAATGGACAACAATGAGTTTACTTTCCATTTTCTTGTCTCTTATGGCTTTTGTTGGGGGGAGGGCTTTTTGTCACAACTTTGAGCCTCTGAAGGAGGAGGTAAAAAGTAGCTGTTACACTGTTGGCAATAATTTATGTTTAATTTCTACACAGATATATTTCTTTTTTAGATGTTTTCTTGGGAGGGATGACTTAAAAAGAAATGAAAGTCAGGGTGGAGGAGAAAACTCCTTAACAAGGGAAGTGTTACCAAATGCATAGTTAATAGTAGAGTGCATTCTTCTAGAGTAGATAGAATGTTCCAGAAACTCCTGGTACTCTGGATTTGACATTGCATTTCAGGCAGCAAAGATGTCACCTCACTTGAAATAAGTATTCACAGGGAAAAATAATATTAACACCATGGTATCTTTGTTTAAACTAAGACTGGGGAGGAGATACAACATGCCTTCCATTGTCAAGTACCCTATTATTCATTTTATTGCATTTGATTCTATATGGCACAGGTCATCTTTTGGGGGCAATAAAAGGCATAAGATTTGGAAAAAGATCTGGGGTTTTCTGTGGCCTGGCTCTCAAACATCTGAATGATCCTGTGCAGGTCAGTTATTTCTCTGGATTTCAGGCTTCTTGTTTATTCAGTGGGGGTTATAATAATGCTCATCTTAGGGTTTATGGGAGACTTAAATGAAATTAGGCACTTGGAAGCACTTTGTAAATTATAAATGATCATTTTAATGGCAGGGGTTGTTGGCAGTATGATGTTGTTAGTAAAACTATAATAATAATAATAATAATAATAATAATAATAATAATAATAAATTAATGCTAAAGGGTAGTACTGGCCATAACTTTGGTTAAAGTGTGATCTACAGGAGCTTCTTTGAGCAATATTTTCTGAGACTCTCCTGGGTATGTAATGCCCAGAAGAATAGATATTAAAGGATCTTCTAGTAGTTTCCAGAAACATCTATGAATTCCCAGGATCAGGTAGAAAACTGCATTGTCATCCAGGCACCAAGGCAAAAAGAGTATCAACTAAAGGGACTAGATGACTTATTAATTCTGAAATAAAGGGATATTGTTTTGAGCACACCTTAGATCAACACATCCTCTGACTCTCTCAGTATCAAGTGTCATTAAACTTTAGTTCATTTTTCAATACTCTTCTGATGGGGATTGTATCCTCCTGGAGAACCAATGCCAGCTTTTCACACATAAATCCATACAGACATGTGAGTATACTCATGTCTACATACATACACAGGGCTCTTTGGCCTAGCTTCTTGCTCAAGGAACCCAGATGAGGCATGAGCAGGGCAGAGGAGAGGCAAGCTCCAGGCCAAAAGGGTCGGAAGTACTTTGCCTAAAAATTGAGCAGTTGGTCATGACATAGAAGACAGCCCTGTCTCCTTGGCCTGATTTTTTTGGTAGTTAATCTAATGTTTACAGAATGGAAGATATAGGTGAAATGGCTTATTCTGCCCTGGAGTTCTTATCCAGATATCACAGCTAGTTGGAATGACCCTTTCTTCATTTCTAGCCATTGAAATCCCATTCATTCTTCAAGGCCCTGGAGGGTAAAATCCTATTTTCTTTCTGAAGCCATTTCTGACTTTCCCCACAATATGCACCCTCCTCCCTGCTCCCAAGTGAATTAGTTGGGTGTGCATCAATCACTCTTTCTAATCTTTGAGCTTCCAGAGGTAGGACATCTGTCTGCTTCATCTTTGTATCTCTAGAACCTAGTGCATTATGGGACACAGAGTTTGATAACTGTCACTACTCAGGTGATTAATAAGAATATGTCCACTTTCAAAGAATATGTCCACAAGGTCACCACCTTTTGTTATTCTGTGATTTCTCTGCTATACTGTGTGGAGTCAAACCCATGATGTTCTGTAATCTCTACGTACACGCCTGTTATTTCACTATAATTCTAAGGAAAAATAAGTAAAGCACATTCAACTCTCAGATGAGTCCATTTGGCCTGAGAAAGATTCCCATTGGTTGGTTGTTTGTTTGTTTGTTTTTGTAACTTTAGGTTTACATAATTCATCCGTACTATAAGTAGTCAAAGATTAGAGACAGACCTTAGTTACTAAAGTCTCTTCTTTCTGGATTCCATACTTGCTTCCAAGCCAAAATTCCGCTTGATATTCTTTCCTGTTTCTACCCACAGAAACTCTTCTCCCCAAGGGCACTCATAATCTTACCCTAGTCCCAAAACTTCTTCCTTTCCAAACTGTTATTATATACTTTGTAACCATAATTTCTCCAAAGATATTTCCAAATATCTCCATAATTTATTTTTCTGTGTCATATTTGTAGGATTTTCATTCTCAAATCAGTAAAATGTGTCTTGACATGTTAACTTTCTTAAGTATTTCTTCAATGTATTTATAAATGTCTTACAGGATAATACTGATGCCATATGACAATTTGCTTTATTCACAAACCAAGAAACTGTGTGACAGCTACATATTAAAAAAGATCTGAAAAGTCTGGAATACATATAGAAAGGTCTTGGTCTGATAGAAAAAGGTAATGAATTTCCTATCACTGATTGTAAACAAACAGAAGCCATCTCAACAGAGAAGTAGGGAAATTAGGGACGCAATTTAAATTTTAGATAATGATCACTCCCAGACTTACAATTGTCTCAACTTTCACAGCACTTAGTCAAGCACAGAATTCCATGACCTGACTTCGATATCTTACTGAACATGGTATTTAGCCCTGTATGAATTGTTACCACCACACTATTCTATATGATTTTGCCACCTTCTTTTCTCATATATATTCACTTCCTGACCATTTCTTTATTAGTGAGAAGATGACCACAGTCACACAAAAAATTGAGGATAAAAAAGCTGCCTTCCTATTCATGGCTCCAAGTGTTCACTTACTGCCTCTCCTTTCCCCTGCTCTGCTGTAATGCATCACTTTGGATGTGACATGGGGGGACCACATCCACTCCCCTCTCCTGCCCTGAGGTGCTTGTGGAGCTCAGATAATGACATGCAGTTGGGTTGTTTATCACCATGCTGAAAAATGGAAGGATGGCATCGCTACAGGAGCAGATGGCACTGCACGCTTGGCATAATTTTCTCAGACAAACTAGGAGTAGGGCTGCAAATACTGGCATTTGCCTGCTATAGTCATTCACATCAAAACATAACAATGAAAATAAGGTACTTCTGCAGAAAAGGTATGGAGATTTTAAATTACGTGCATTTAAGTGTCATAAGTTCCCATGGTGTGAAGACAACATGGTAGTGCTCATAACATTTTTGATCAAGCAAAATTTTGTATATAAGGTTTTATTTATTTCTTTATTTTGTATTTATCTTCCCATATATTTGCATAAATGTGCTGGGGCAATGCTGTATCAGAAGAAATGCATTTAAGCATGTAAAATGTGTTGGAAAAAACAGAAATAAAAATGATGATTGAAAAAATAAGAATGTGTTTTAAACTATGGGAACTAACACATGTCCGAAAGAAAAATATGATGTAATGAAGGGATTATTAATCTTTGTTTTTAGAAAACTCAAATTAAGCTACTGGTACTTATTAACTGGGTGATTTTAAGCAACTCAAAGCTATTGTTTTCTCATTGGGAAAAAAGGAGGCTTTGGACTGGGTGATTGTAATGAAACTATAATGAAGGGCACCTACCTTTTGGCCTACTTGTGTGTGTTTTTTTGTTTTTGTTATTTTTTGTTTTTGTTTTGTTTTGTTTTTAGTTTAAAGGACCATGGAGTGAAAGGAGAAAGAACACAATGAAAATGGCTCAGTATGCATTTCATTTCTGAAGTACATTCCACTTTTTCTTCCCTTAGCATCAATACTTCTGTGCCTCAATTTTTATTTCCTTTGAGAAAACAGACAACTCCCAAAAACATCGCTGTAGTCTCTCCTATGTTAGAATTGCCAAATTCACGTATTCATTCACTCAATAAACTCTATTGCAGGCAGATGCTAGGTTACAGGAATACTGTGATGGTCAGGACATGTTCCCTGCCCTGTAGGAACCCACAGTTCAGCATCGTCTACATATATATGGAGCAAGATGTAGTAAGTGCTAAAATAAGACTCAGGAGATAGAACCAATTTTCTTAAGAAGGTATGGAGACAATTTCACAAAGGTGGTTATATTGGAATTGGGTTTTAGAAAATTGTTATAGTTTTCCAGTGAAGAAGAGAAAAACACTTTGTGCATAGGTAACAATATATACTAGAACTAAGGGTCATGAAAAGGTCTGATATGTTTTGAGAGGAAAGGGAAATTTTATGTGGCTTGAATATAGGGTAGAGATAAAAAATGTAGAAATTAAAAGCTACGAGCTAAATATGGATTTTGAAGGTTTTGTATTCCTATTGAAGACATTTGGATTTTACCTTTTAAACAATAAGAAAAATAGTAGAGATTTTTATGTGCAAAACTAACTATCATGAACATATTATTTGTTTTGTTATAGTTATAATTTTGACAGTAATTTAAAGGCTGTTTCAACTGAAGAGAGACTAGAAGCTTAGACCATTTGAAATACTCCAGGAAAAATAATGCTAAGAATCTTAACTAAAAGAGGCAGGGGAAAAATATTTCTTAGGTAGGATCAACAAAATTTGGTTACTGATTGAGTGGAATCAGGAAGTCATTGTTTATTCTTTTTTTTTAGGGTCCTCAATGATCATGAACCATTTTTTTTGGTTTTTATTATTAGTTTCAGGTGTACAAAGCAACGTATAGTTCGACATTTATACCCCTCACAAAGTGATAACATCCCTCCCCCAAGCTACTACCCCTCTGACATCTCATATAGGTGTTACAATATCACTGACTATCTTCTTTATGCTATGCTCCACCTCCAGTGACTATATATATACTGGGGTGCCAAAAAAAAAAATGTATGCAACATTTTGGTCAGTGTTGCTCAAGCAGTAGTTAGCCGTAATCAGAAGTGTTTGGACGCTGATGGTAACCACTTTGAGCACCTCTTGTAATTACAGAAGTCAAATGTGACTTGTATTCATCTTTTGTTATTGGTATATATTGAGTATTACAATTTTAAGATAGTTTTCCTTTCTTAAAATCTTTTTTTTGTCACCGGGTGTGTGTGTATGTGTGTGTGTGTGTATTTAATTATAGTTGACATACAATATTATTCTACTTCAACTTCAGTTGTACAGAGCATTGGTCATGCAACTTCAAAGTCATGAAGTGATCCCCCTGATAAGTCCAGTGCCCATCTGGCACCTTACATGATCTTTACAACATTATTGATTATATTCCCCCTACTGTATTTCATATCCCCGTGACTATATTGTGTCTACTAATTTGCAATTTCTAATCCCTTGCCTTCTCCCCCATCCCCTCCCTATTGTTTATTCTTAATAAATATTTACTCAACACCTATTATGTATCAGCAGTAAATAAGACCGAGTCCTTGTTTCCTTGGCACTTATTTTCTAATGGGTAGGGGACAGAAGATGCATGAATAGACAAACAAGTAACGTTACCCAGGGATCTTAATGCTCTGCAGATCGTGAATACAGGATGCTCTTTCACAGCATCAGGGCAGCTGTTGTAAGTTGCTGTGATTAGGTCCGTCTCACTGAGGCGAAGAAGAGAATGACAGGAAAGATCAAGACACAGAAAGATTAAGAGGAAGAATATTCCAGGCACAGGGATGGATTTCTATTTTGGAATTTAAATAGATGAGAATAAAGGAAGCAGAGAATGTTCAGAAGGGAAAGTAGTATCTTTATTAAGGACATGTTAGGTGTGAGGTTTGCCTGGTAGGCAGTTGGAAATGTATCTGGCTACATGATAAGAGATTAAATCCATGGACATAAATTTGGGAATAACCAAATAGTGGAGGAACACTGAAGTTATGATTGTGATGGAGGAAGAGATAGAGAATTTCAAAGAAAGAACCTAACGGATGTAAGCAATTGCCAGAGTTGTTGAGCAGATAGGATCGAAAGCCCAAGGAAGCATAGGACTCCAGAGGGAAGGGACATAGGGCTTCCTTCGTGATAGGGATTAAGTGAAGATGAATAAACTTATAAATGGTAAAGCAAAGGAAAGTGATATTGAGGGAGACCTCACCTAGAGGAATTTATTTTGAATGTGTTTAGGGTATGGACTTTAAAGCAGAGTGGTAAAAGTTAGGAAATCTGTAGGGGCTGCACAAGAGAACTTCCTGGGAACAAGTAAATGTTTTGCCAAGCAACGTAGTCTTCCACTGAAATTAGATGACTCTGTTCTGCTTTCTCTGCCACTCACCAGACTTATAATTTAGAAACACAAATTTCATAATTGTGAGTCTTCAGATAACTTACAATAGGTTAAATCCGTCCTTTAAATAAAAAATGTGTGTCGTAGATTTTATTTTTGTCAACTCCTGCGTATCTCCTTACCATATTGCTGTACACATTTAGTTTGGTAGCAGCATATGACTTTTTGAAATAAATAAAGGTTGCAGCTGGACAAATATCCTATCTTTTCCTAGGCCTAATGTTTCCCAAACTGTATGGATACAGAGGGAAAATTTTGTCTGTAAGCATAGGAGTTCTTGAACCCTTACTTTCAAGGTAGCGATTTCAAAGCTTTTCATGCATTGAGTAGTTCAGACTTTGAGAATTTAGAAACTTCCACGTAGTCCAGGTTTCGGGTCTCTTATAGAATAATACATGTCCTTCCTGTGCTGAAGAGTGGGGACATGCTGACCCCCGGCCAGTTGCTCTTCAGATGCATTGCTCACACTGCCCTGCTCCCTCTTTGTAGCAGGAGTCTGACCTCCACAGGCTTTGGTTCCAAAGCTCCCCCACTAAGCTGGCCTCTTGCTGGGCTCAGCCCGTGGATGGAAGGCATGATGGGAAACTAGAGGGAAGGAGAATAGGAACAGCTAGAGTATTTCTCTTTCTCTTCTCCACTTGGTACCTTGGGCAGCCGCTGAGTCTCTTCTGTGACCACAGGTCCCCAGGATAGGCCTGCATAGTTCTAGTTTTTGCTC
Organism: Rhinolophus sinicus; assembly: GCF_036562045.2. Taxonomy (NCBI): domain Eukaryota; kingdom Metazoa; phylum Chordata; class Mammalia; order Chiroptera; family Rhinolophidae; genus Rhinolophus; species Rhinolophus sinicus. The sequence continues at coordinate 66,300,479 of NC_133751.1, forward strand.
CAGAATTTAAGGGATACCACCTAGCTGTCTCTACATCTAGAGAGAGGGAGTAGCTTTCTGCTGTTGCTCATCACTTTATGCCTGTGGTGTCCCCGGCTTGACTTCTCATCCTCTTTTATCATCTGTTTCTCAAGTCCCTACATTAATTTCCTCTCTTTTTAAATACTGATAGAGGATTGCATTTTTGCTTATGTCTTGACTCACACAATAAAATTAGGAGCTTACTTCAGGTTAAGAGATCCTGATCTTTTAATTCATATTAGAATACAATTCAGTAACTACTTGGAGTTTTTTTCCTATGATGCAAAACAGAGTGAAAGTGCTAGAAAATATTTCTCAGAGGCCCAAATCTTAGTTGACTTCTTTTTCATGTTAAAATTGAAGTTAGATAGGTTGAACATGTTTGTGCTACAAAGATCAGTGCACAGGCAAGCATATTTATAAGGGGAAGGAATGTAGAAACAAAACCTTGGAACAAAAAAGGCAGGAAGAGAAAAAGGATTTGGAAAAACATGTTAGAAATGATAATGGGGCATAAGAGAGAAAAAATATATAGAGCAGAAAGAAGGAAAAGTGTGAAACCAGGAGACCTAGGAAAGAATAAAGACAGTCTTTTTTTTGAAGAAAAGAGATGAAGCTGCCACAGATGCCACCTGATACTGCCCACTTCAGGATCACTGGGCCTGCCTAGGGTATCCCAAAAGCTTTTTAATTTCAGTTCACAGCCAGCCCCTTTCCTTCCCCCTCCATCAACTTGCTAATGCTTTTGTAATAATTACCATTTTTGAAACTATTTTGGCTGTTAAAAATGTTTCTTTTAATAAGCTGATTAAAAGAGGCTGCTTATTAGCATAAGCTCTTTGCCGTTCAACCCTCTTCCTAATTAAAAGCACTCATCTGTGGAGACCTCGATTTTTCCCTTCTCTCGATGATGAGTTTTTGGATGTTTTTCCTTGGCAATTTGTTTTATTTTGCTTTTCTTTCTTTTAGTAGTGTTCTGCTCCTGTATTCCACAGAGATAGAAGTTATTGAGCAAAATAACACATGGGAGAGGATGCACAGATGCACAGTCTGAATATTTGAGAGAGGAATGAAAGACCCACCCACGTGGTCAAGTTGGGTCTAAAGAGATAGTCCTGCTTTTGTGGTAGTTGTGTAGTTGTGTCAGATTTCTAGGATCACGGATTACTAAAGGTAATATGTAAAGGTGAAAAGTGACAGGTCCAAATCTGCTGTTCTTTGCAAAGGATTCTATCCCCATCATCAATAGTTACACTGGTGGATATGTTCCTTCTCTAATTAATAGGGGTGGTGTTGATAGCACCCATTTGGGAGCTTCCCCATGATGCCTCTAGAATATGTGAATATTCAGTGGGTGGCATTCACTGATCATAGATGTACCCAATCCTCAGAAATGGTTCTTCAATATGTGACTTAATGAAACAATTAGACCCCAAATGGTGTTATTTGAGTCACAATTTTATATATTTTTATGGGTAGTTTTTAACATAAATCAACATACACAGTAAGAGATTGTCTGCATACAGAATATATTTACAAAATGGGTGATCTGTAAGAAAAATGCAACGTGGAATGAGAGTGAAATATATGTGTGTCTGCAAGTTGTTCAAGGAAAATAAATTTCTATACAGATGACAAGATTTTCTGGTCACCTGGCATGGCATGTTATTTAATGCTTACCATTGTTTTTTTGGACCCTCTTGAGTATCTGATGAAACTATTGCTTTCTCACTCAAGAAAATTAAACATTTGGATATAATTAAACCTTTATTACTCATTGCAGTATATTGGGTATCACAGATGCCTTAAAGCCCAAGAGTCCATGGACATGAGTTAAGAATACTTGGTACAACGTCTATAATTGGTATTGTTAGCTATATAGATCTTTTATTTTTACTTTTCAATTACATATATATTTTTACTTTTCAATTACAGTTAACATACAATATTGTATTAGTTTCAGATGGACAACATAATGATTAGATGTTTATATAACTTACACAGGAATCACCCCAATAAATTTAGGACCCATCTGATACCATACATAGTTCATACAATATTCTTGACTATATTCTTTATGCTGTACGTTACATCCTGTAATTATTTTGTAACTACCAATTTGTACTTCTTAATCCCTTCACCTTTTCACCCATCCCCCCCAACTTTGCTCCCATCTGGCAACCATCAAAGTGTTCTCTGTAGCTATGAGTTTCTGTTTTGTTTGTTCATGTATTTTATTCTTTAGATTCCACATACAAGTGAAATCATATGGCATTTGCCTTTCTCTGCCTGGCTTACTCCACTCAGTACAATACCCTCTAGGGTCAATCCATATTGTTGCAGATGGCAAGATTTCATTTCATTTATTTATGTTTTTGGCTGAGTAATATTCTATTGTATATAGGTACCACATTTTCTTTATCCATTTATCCATTGATGGACACCCATGTTACCTCCATATCTTGGCTATTGTAAATAATGCCACAATGAATGTATGGATGCACACGTCCCTTTGAAGTAGTGTTTTGGGTTTCTTCAGGTAAATACCCAGAAGTGGGATTACAGGGTTCTTTTTTGTTTCTTGTTACAGCCTTTGTTTTAAAGTCTATTTTGTCTGGTATAAGCATTGTGACCCCAGCTTTCTGTTTGTTTTTGTTTCCATTTTCATGAATTATCTTTTTTCATCCCTTTACTTTCAGACTGTGTGTCTTTCAATCTGAAGTGAGTTTCTTGCAGACAGCATATATAAGGGTCTTGTTTTCTTACCCATTCAGCCACTTTATGTCTTTTGATTGGAGCTTTTAATCCATTTACATTGAAAGCAATTGTTGATAGATATGTAGTTATTGCCATTTCATTATTCATATTTTTGTTTCTTTCTTATTTTTCTTAAAGAAGTCCCTTTACCATTTTTGTAATACTGGTTTGTTGGTGATGAATTCCCTTAGCTTTTTCTTGTCTTGGAAGCTCGTTATTTCTCCTTTGAATCTAAATTATAGCTTTGCTGGGTAGAGTAACATTGATTGTAGGTCTTTCTTATCATTGTTTTGAATATTTTGTGCCAGTCCCTTCTGGCCTGCAAAGTTTCTGTTGAGAAATAAGCTGACAGTCTTATGGGAACTCACTTGTAGGTAAACTAACTGCTTTTCTCTTGCTGCTTTTAAGATTCTATCTTTGTCTTTGGCATTTTAATTATGATGTGTCTTGGTTTGGGCCTTTTTGGGTTCATCTTGTTTGAGACTATGCACTTTCTGAATTTGTATGTCTATTTCCTTTGGCAGGTTAGGGAAGTTTTCTGTCATTATTTCTTCAAAAAGGTATTCAGTTTCTTGCTGTCTCTCTTGTCCTTCTGGTACTCTGATGCAAATATTAGTATGCTTAATGTTTTCCCAGAGGACCCCTTAAACTATCCTCATTTAAATTTCTTTTTTTTCTTTTTTTCTGTTCTGATTGGGTGTTTTCTGCTACCTTATCTTCTTCTTTTTCTCTTCTTTTTTTTTTTTTTAGATTTTTATTATTGAGGATGAGGAACAGGACTTTATTAGGGAACAGTGTGTACTTCCAGGACTTTTTCCAAGTCAGGTTGTTGTCCTTTCAATCTTAGTTGTGGAGGGTGCAGCTCAGCTCCTGGTCCAGTTGCCGTTGTTTGTTTCAGGGGGTGCAGGCCACCATCCGTTGTGGAACTGGAGCCCACTGGCCCATGTGGAACCAGCAACCTTGTGGTTGAGAGCCCACTGGCCCATTTGGGAATCAAACCAGCAGCCTGCAGCGTTAGGAGCACGGAGCTCAAACCGCCTGAGCCACCGGTCTGGCCCCTACCTTATCTTCTAAATTAATATTTGATTCTCTGTTTCATCTAATGTACTGCTGATTCCCTCTAGTGTAGTCTTCATTTCAGTTATTGTATTCATTTCTGACTGGTTCTTTTTGTGTTTTCTATCTCCATTTTTATGTTTTTTATCTCTTTGTTGAAGTTCTCCTGACATCATTGAGCATCCTTATGACCTTTGTTTTCAACTCTGCATCTGGTATAATGTTTGTTTCCACTTTGTTTACCGTATTTCCTGGAAAATGAGACCAAATCAGAAAATAAGCCCTAGCATGATTTTTCAGGATGCTTGTAATATAAGCTCTACTGCATAAATAAGCCCCAGTTAAGATCATCAGCCAGACGGATGCATTTAGTACATCCGTTGTAACACACGACGGACGTATTGAATTATAAAATAATAATATTAATATATAATTAAATATAAATAATATTATTGACATTAATACTTAAAATAAATGATAATACAAATTATAATTAAGTACTTGTAAATACCCAAGCCGCGCCTTTGGATGAGAGGTAAATGCCTATGTAAACAGATGAACTCAAGACTTATTGCCGAATGACCAATCAGAGTACAGACACAAAACATGAATAATGTGTTCACTTGATAATGAAAGGACATGGTTGTGTCTAATATGAATCTTCATAATTCAATACATCGTGTGTTATAACAGACATACTTAATGCTTTCGTGTGAAATAAAGAAATGTGTTTTGAATTTTGGTGCCTGTGATTTTCCATCACTTTTGTGTGGATCATTTTTCTTAACTGTCATCATTTTTGTTGCCACTCCTGTCTCGTAAGTCTTCAGTTAACGCTTGATTTAATGGTAAATTTAAAGGGAATAGTATTTTGACCCCCAGACAAGATGAGTGTAAAAAGAAAGACCTATTCCATCGAGTACAAGAAAGGAATCATGGATGGCTCCCAGGGCAAGAATCTTACAGCTTTCTGCAAAGAGAAGAAGTTGGATCTCTGAATGGTCCAAAAATGGCAAGCAGAGTATGGTAATCTCAGTCAACAGGTAGACAAGGGAAATGTTAAGAAGTGTGGATATGGTAGGCAACCATTAGTTCCTGAGCTGGAAGACATCATCTGTGAATGGACTGCTGACAGGAGAGCAAAGGCTTTGGTTGTGCACAGGGCTGATATTCAAGCATTTGCCCTTGCAATAGCACCACAGTTGGAAATATCCCCAGAAGAATTCAAAGCATCACAACACTGGCTGGATGGCTTCCTTCAGCAATATGAACTGTCTCTAAGATCGACAACACTGCTCAAGCTGGAAGATACTGAAGTTATTAAACGTGCACTTGCATCTAAGTCCTTTGTTGATGGCATCGACTTTTCTAAATACTAACTGTCCGACATGATTGCTATGGATGAAACTACAGTGTTTATGGTTCAAGGATCTCACATGACAATTGATCAGAGGGGTGCCTCATCAATGTACATTCCCTCCACTGGTTACAAAAGTGCACATGTTACCTGTATTTTGGCATTTCGTCTGGATGGAAAGAAAGCCCCTCCTCTAATCATTACTAAGGGCAAGAAAGATAAGGTTGAATGTGTCTCAGGTGTTTATGTTCTTGAAACCGAAAAAGCCTGATGCACATAAGCAGTTATAAGGAAGTGGGCCGATTTAATGCTGCCACTTGTTTTATGAGGTGGCCAAAGAGGTCTCTGCTAGTCTGGCATTAAGCCAATAGTCACCGTGCCAAAGACATGAAGAACTTCCTTGCAGAGAGAAGAATAGATCAAATAATGATTCCCACAGGAATGACTACCTATCTCCAGACTCTTGATATTGCAATAAACAAGCTTCTCAAGGACCATTTATGCATGAAAATCAATGATTACATTGAAAATAGAATGGAGAGATATCAGCTTTGAAACTTTATGAAGCCTAGCCTGAAAGAGGTCGTGACTTGGGTGAAGAATTTATGGGATAAAATCACCGACAGCTGTGTTTCCAATGCACTACGAGCAGCCTATGTTGATAAGAAGTGCTTATTTAAGGAGAGCTCTATTGCTGGACATGTGACATTGGGGCCAATGGTTCTATAGGAAATGGAGCTGCAAGAAATTGAAGCTGGAATTCACGGTATGGAGAGTTATGACGATGTTCCAAAAGAAAATGACGTGACTGTATTTGAACAAATATAGATTTTGTACATGAACAAATGAATAAATATAGATTGTTGTACATAAGTAAATGTAGATTGTTGTACATGAAAAGATAAGACATCCCCTGAAAATAAGCCCTAATGTGTCCTTTGGAGAATAAATTAGTATAAGACCCTGTCTTATTTTCAGGGAAATACAGTAGTTCTTTTTCTGGAGCTTTGTTCTGTTCTTTCAACTGGGACATGTTTCTTTGTCTCCTCATTTTGGTTGCCTCTCTATGTTTCTTTCTATGTAATAGGTAGGGCTGCTGTGTTTCCCAGTCTTGCCTTGTGGCCTTATGTAGTAGGTGTCCTGTGGGGTTCAGTGGCACAGTCTCCCTGGTCACCTGAGCTCCAGGTGCTCCAGGTGTGTCCCTTGTGTAGGTTATGTGTGATCTCCTGTTGTAGTTGAGCCTTGGTTGCTGTTTGCACATCAGTAGAAGGGATTAACCCTTGGGCTGATTGGTTGTGCGGACTGGCTGTGACTATAGTGAAGGAGCTGTGATGAGAGGCTGACCCTATGGAGCAGGATTCACTTTAGCAGGTCTCTGGTGCCTGTCCAATTGTCCTTTTTGGTGTGTCATCCATGGAGTCAGCTGGGTGGTGCTCTCACTGGGTCCAAAGATGGCCTCCAGGCATGCTGATCCTGAGGCCTCCTGAAGTGCCACAGGACAAGTTTAGCAGCTGCATATGTCCTGCGTAGGGCCACCTGGCTTGAGCCACAAAGTGATCTGAAGATGGCCACCACCACCCTGGTCTTAGAGAGTCTTGAGAGTGGCCAAGCCGAGAACTGAAGTCAGCTGCTGCCAATGCTGAACTTGAGGCTACTCAGCAGGAGGTATGATGGGGCACACTGAAGCCAGATCCTGCTTGTTTGTGGTTTGTGAACTTTTGAGAGATTTTAGGAAAATCCTCAGCATGAGCTGAGACAGACCATTTGTGTAGAAAAGCCACTGGAAGCAGCTTGCGTGAACCTGCAAGTTGGGTGGGGCTGGGCCAGGTTGATGGAAACTCAGATATGGTGCCTGCCTGCATGTGAATGCTGGGAAGGGGGTGCCCAACAAAGAAACAGTGGCTTCTGCTAACACTTCTGTCTGGGAGTAAGCTGTCCATCCAGCCTTTGCCCTGAAGCCAGACAATTTGATTTTTCCTCATATGTCTCTGGCATCTTTTTAGATGCCGCCCCAAAGCTGGAGCTCAAAGCAAGTGAGTGTCCATCAGCAAATAAATCCATGTGTGGACCCTTTAAGAGGAACACCTGCTACTCCGGCCACCTTCTATCTCACTCATCCACAATCTCAGCTGGTTTTCACAGCCAGAAGTTGTGGGGACTTTTCTTTCTGGAACTGGAACCCTGGGCTGGGGAGCCCAGAGTGACGCTGGGACCCCTTGCTCCTCAGGAGGACCTCTGCAGCTGAGATATCCCTCCCATATTTTAACTACCACACATGGGTTTGGGACCAGCCCATTCAGCATCTCTGCCCCTCCTACCAGTTTCGACCTGGTTTATTCTTTATATCCTTAGTTATAGGACTTCTGTTCAGCTAGACATCAGGCAATTCTCAATGATGATTGTTCTGTAGTTTAGTTGTAATTCTGATGTGGTCATGAGAGGAGGCAAGCACAGTGTTTACCTAGTTTGCCATCTTAACTGGGACTCCCTATGTAAGATCACTTTTCATGTTGGCTTTCATCTCATACTTATCAAGTGAATTTCTAATTTAAATTTTCCTTCTTCTGGTGTTTTCTATAGGGGAGCAATTGGGCCAACCAGATCTAGTATAAATGTTTTGTTTACCCGACAGACATATTTCTTAATTAAAGTTAATATTTAGCATTCTTACTTGCTACATATATTTTTCAAATCTTTCTACTATGGAATGTCTCCCTGAGCCTTTCAACTCTGGGTAAGTGATAAAGTTTTGTTTTGATACTCAAGAAGCAGCAGGTTAGATCCAGTGATATGGTTTTCTCATTAAGGTCCTGTGGAAGATGTGGAAACTTATTGGTCTTATGGAAGCTCTAAGAGAACCAGCCTCCACATGTCTTATAAATGACATTTATAAGAGATATCTTTTTTATCCAATGAAGCATTCATATCATGAATATCTTCTTCATCAAGGGAAAAATAAAGGACATTTGTTTTTGTAAAGCATCTCAACTTTTTTTTTTTCAGAACCTTATTTTCTTCTACCAGACATTAATTACATAATTTGAGAATACTTTCTGTATTATGAAGATTTTGTGGAAACATGAGAAAAATAATTCCAACAATTTCTTTAATGGATATCGACAAACTAATCCAAAGATTATATGGAGAGGCAAAATAAACAAACAAAACAGAATAACCAACACATTATTGAAGAACAGATTTGGAGGACTGACACTGCCCAACTCTAAGACTTACTGTAAAGCTACAATAATCAAGACAGTGTAATATTTGCAGAATAATGGACAAATAGATTATTGAGACAGAATAAAGAGCCCAGAAATAGATCCACATAAATAAAATCAACTGATCTTTGAGTAAGGAACAAAGGCAAATCAATGGAACAAAAATTGTACCTTTAACAAATGGTGCTAGAACAACTGGACACTCATGCAAAAAAATGAATCTATACATAGACCTTACACCCTTCACAGAAATTAACTCAAAATGGATCATACATCTAAATGTAAAGTGCAAACTATAAAATTCCTAGAAGATAACATAGGGGAAAATCTTGGTTATGGTGATGTCTTTTTACACCACAGACATTCCATGAAAGAAATAATTGATAAGGCAATCTTCTTTAAAATTAAAAGCTTCTGCTCTGCAAAAGATTATATCAAGATAATTAGAAGACAAGCTACAGACTGGGAGAAAATATTTGCAAAAAACACATCTGATAAGGACTGTTATTCTTATATACAAATAACTCTTAAAACTCTACAATAAGAAAACAAACAGTTCAATTTTTTAAAAAATGGTCCCTAAACCTTAACAGATATTTCACCAAAAAGATATACGGATGGCAAATGAGCATAAGATAAGATGCTCTGCATCATATGTCATCAAGGGAATGCAAATTAAACAACAGTGAGGCACCACTATACACCTGTTACATTGGCCAAAATTCAGAACACTGACAACACCCAATGATGCCGAGGATGTGGAACAGCAGGAACTGTATTCATACACTGCTGGTAGGAATGCAAAATACTACAGTCATTTTGGAAGAGTGTTTGGTAAGTTCTCACAAAGCTAAAGATATGATCCAGCTGTTGTGTTCTTTGGTATTTACCCAAAGGAGTTGAAAACTAATGACACAAAAACCTGCACACAGATGTTTATAGCAGTTTTTTTTCATAATTGTCAAAACTTGGAAGCAACCAAGACATTTTTAGTAGGTAAATGGATAAATAAACTGTGGTACATCCAGAGAATGGAATATCATTTAGTGCTGAAAAGAAATGAACTATCAAGTCATCAAAAGATATGAAGGAACCATAATGTGTGTTAATAAGGGGAAAAAGTCAGTCTAAAAAGGCTACCTACTGTATGATTCCAACTATACGACATTCTAGAAAAGGTAAGACTATGGAGACGATAAAAAGATCAGCGGTTGTCAGAGGGGGGTGGGGAGATGAGTGGGCAGAGCACAGAGGATGTTTAGGACAGTGAAAACACGCTGTATGATGTTATAATGATATATATGTATCATTATACATTTGTCCAAATCCATAGAAAGAAAAACACCGGGCCTGAGTCCTAAGATAAACTGTGAACTTTGGGTGATTTTGGCATATCAATATAAGTTCATCCTTGATAAAAAATGCACCATTATGGTGAGTGATGTTGATAATGAAAGACACTAGGCATGTGTGGAGGGAGGGGGTATATGGGAAATCTCTGTACTTCTCTCTCAATTACGTTATAAGCTTAAAACTGCTCTAAACATCAAGTCTTAAAAATGAAGAAATATTTATGGCTTATATATGACTAACTGTATATGTACTATGATCACAAAAATAAAAATTAAAAAAATGGAAGAGGGCAATAGAAGCTAGAGTGGGTTCAACAGAGGGGATACCCAAATGTCAGAGTTTGTTGATCACAAACGTTAATACAAAGAAGCATGGAATGCAACCTAACTGATTAAATCTAACCTAGAGAAGAGAGTACAGACATGGCTCTTTCCAAATTTATGAATGACTGGTATAAGAAAGAAGTAGTATGTTAAGTCTCCATTGGCCCAAGGACCAGAAATAGGTATAGTGAGTATGAGATATGTGGACAGGGTGGGGTAGAAAGATATCAGATTAATATTGGGGTGACTTAAAGCTAGGAGATCTGACTGAAGAATATTGGCTCTTTTAAATTGTGAGTTCTGCATCCCTGGAAGAGTTTAAGCAGAGATTCAAGACCATTAGGAAACTTGTTAAATGTAGTCTAAGAATTGTATTTGTAAAATAATTCTAAATCTAAAGTGTGTGATGCTCTTATGTAACTTCTTATATACTTTGTAGTCCACCACTAACTGGAAGGTCTATTTTTTTTTTTTTTTTTTAATGGTTAGGTACCTCTTGATTGTTTTGCAGATTAATTTATCTTCTCTGCTTCTGTCATGCAAACATTTAAGTCATTTTTAATTTAAGGTACCTATTAACTTATTAAATGAATCAAACTATACATTTCTTAGTATAGTACCCTGTCATTAATTAGGAATTTGAGAATAGAATGCCTGGCTTTCAATAGACCATCTTGATTTTACCAATCCTTTCCTTTTCCCCTTTAAAAAAACCAAACAACAGCAATAAAAAATACATATGGATCATGTATTCTAGGATTTGTGGAATCAAGTTGTAATTACAAAGCCTGCTGAGCTGGAAGTCACTTCTATATTTTTATAGTTTAGTAAGTGAACTTGATCGAGACAGAGATACGGCTATGTGAGTGCATGTGTATTCCCACCTGAAGGTTCATTCAGCAGCATATCATGATTGGAACCCCAAGTCATCCATTTTCCTCTCCTGACTGGGGACTATATACATCCCATAGCCCTGTGGTGAGGTCAGCAACTCTCACAGAAGAATAGCTGGACTAGACTCCCTTTATTCTAGACTTAGACTATCACAGGTGACATGACACAAATGTAAGTCTACTACTAAAGTTTCTAAAGCATAGCTGTACCTAGCCACATGGGGAGAAATAAGCTGAATTCGCTCTCACCTTGTGAATCATCAAAACCATGTCAGTTGAGTGATGGTTATGGGATGTAGCGTCAATGATGCATGGGGTGAGTGGGAACATAAAAGCACAAAACTCCCTCTGTTTTTAAGATTGCAGGTAGAGTGGTATAGCAAGCTACTGAAAAACAAAAAAAAAAAAAAAAAAAAAATGAAAAAAGAAAGAAAGAAAGAAAATAAAAGAAAGAAAGCCATGTTATTATTATTATTGACCACATTTTTTTTCTTAACTCAGCAAATACCAGAACATATGGGATGCCTTGATATCAGGTTTATATTTTCTTAGCTAATTTTAGAGAAGGGGTAGATACTCATAGACTAGAATCTCTGGCTGATTTTATTGGGCACAGGAAAGAGAGAATAGAAAACTGACATGACAACAGGGGGAACGGGTCCTAGCACCATCTACTAAATGAGTTTGTATAAAGGCATGAGACACAGTTAATTTCTTCCTCTTCTTCATGCCTTCCCTTCCTAAATATCTTGCCCCCAAGCTTTGGGTCATGGAGCACTAGGTGCTCTGGACAGGTAGACTCAGAAAATACTGTCTGTTTAGCCACTGTCCCATTACAAGTAACCCACAGCCGCAGTTAGGACATATTTAAGCAGATCACAATTATGCAGGGATAGTAACAGAAATATTTTCAGAATTTTATCTATTTTATGCTTCTGTTCTAGGATCTTAGCCATTTTTCAGAAATGTCAGGCAGAATCAAAATCATGTTGCAATGACCAAAAGCTTGATTAGCTTAGTGAAAGCCCAAAGGATCATGTTGTTTAGTGAGCCTTTGAGGGAGCTGATCCCTTGGTAAGAGAGAACCAGGAAAATCCAAGCCCCAGAATGCCTGGGATAAATATCAGAGCCCTTGCAGGATTCATTAATTTTTTTTTTTTTTAATTTTTATTGGGGAATATTGAGGAACAGTGTGTTTCTCCAGGGCCCATCAGCTCCAAGTCGTTGTCCTTCAGTTTAGTTGCTTGTTCTTCAATCTAGTTGTAGAGGGCACAGCTCAGCTCCAAATCCAGTCGCCACTTTCAGTCTTTAGTTACAGGGGGCACAGCCCACCATCCCATGTGGGAATTGAACCAGCAACCTTATTGTTGAGAGCTTGCGCTCTAAACAACTGAGCCATGCAGCCGCTCCTCATTATTATTTAGGTGGTCATTCCTCCAGACCAGAGCTTCTCAACCTGGGGCGATTTTCCCCCGCCAGGAAATGTTGGCCATGTCTTGAGCCAGTTTTGGTTGTCACATCTTGGTGGAGGAAGGGATAGATACGAATCATATGTAGTGAGTAGAAGCCAGAGACGCTATTAAGCATCTTACTATGCACAGGACTGTCCCTCACAGTAAAGTATTATTCATCCTAAAATGTCAGTAGTGCCAAGGCAGAAAAACCCTCTCAAGCAATTTATTTGGTCTGGACTTTAAATGTCATCCCCTTTGAACCTCTACCCCCACTATCAATTTTAAGACACATTTGAGAACTTGGTTTAGTGTGTTATTGAATTAGGCAGTGATAAAAAGCATGGTCTTTGGAGTTAAATGGACTTGGTTTGAGTCCCAGGCAGTGAGTTGTGTGATCTCTGACCACTTATAATCCTCTCTGAACCTTAGCTACTTTATATACCAGGGGTGCCAAAAAAAAATGTATACAAGTGGACACTTCAGTCAGCGTTGCTCAAGCAGTAGTTCACAGTAATCAGCAGTGTCTGGATGCTGATGGGAACCACTTTGAGCACCTCTTGTAATTGCAGAAGTCAAACGTGACCTGTATTCATCTTTTGTTATTGGTATATATTGAGTATACAGTTTTCCTTTCTTATAATCTGTATACATTTTTTTTTGGTCTCTGTATATAATAGGGCTAACAACCTCTCTAACGTTTCTTGTGAGGACTAAATGCTATTGTGAACATTTAGTAAACGATAGCGAAAATAAATGTAGGGGATGGAAGTATATACCCTGTAATTACAACACCTCCATATTAATTGGGTCAGGAGACTTGTATGGAGTCTATCAACCTGGCACTGTGGTATACATTCCATTCCATAGTTAATTACTTCGTATATAGTGGGAAACCTTCTTGCTCTCCTTTTTTTCCCCTGCTTTGCTCACTGATCAACAATCATTAGCATTGCCACCATAGAAATTAAGCCCTTTCAGGTGCAGTAACATGCACAAAGCTTAGCTCAAAGGAGAGAGTATTTGATGATTTCTTGAATTCATATCTTGCTTTTCATTCAAATATCTCAAGATAAGGAACTTTAAGCAATGGACTGTTTCTGAATACTGTAACATTGAAGGCAAAGTAGGGGCCCAAAAGGTGTTACTAAACATTGAAGTAGCATTCAATACCTTGTTCAATTGTAATCATTCATTTGCTATTATCTTCTGATTTTGGGGGGATGCTTTTTAGCTTGCCCATTTAATAGATGAGAGTTATAAATAAGCCAAGACTTACTGATATATGGTTTAGCTTTTCACAAGTGAAATCAAGCTGTGGGCACCAGCCCCAAAGTGAGAGTCAAGATAAAGGTCAAGATTAGGAATAAGAGGCTTTGGAAAGTCATCTTCCTCACTTTTTCTTTTAGTATTTAGTATTCTTTTCTTTTAGAGTTAATATGAATCTCAAAACATAGTTATTGAAAACAATAGTTTTTTTGTGTTTTAAAGGAAATGCACAGCAGATTTAAAGTCATAAATTACTAATAGTCAGAAAAATCTAACACTAAGCCAAATATACTTCCGGAATAATAAAAAATATTTTTTTGGAGAGAAATAAAATGGGGAAAAAAAGTAACCTTTTACTACAAAGCAAGTTTTTTTGTTTTGTTTTGTTTTTTCTAGTTACCAGTGAATTAGGCTCCATGTATCTTGTCCTTAACGTCTTGATAATAATTAACCTAGAGTAGAGACACACAAGCAATATGCATATGCACTAAGAATTTTAATACTAAACAGCATCATATACATTTACTGAACACCTACTGTGTCCCTGCTGTTATTTTCCCATATGTTCACTCATGTGTGAAAGAGTAGTTTTTGGAAGTGAGATCTAAAAGCCAGAAAGTGAGACTCATTTTAGTCTAAATTCCATCATAGTGTCTGAATTAAAATAATGCAGGCAAGATTTATCTTCCTTTTAATCCAAATATAAGAACAGACTATAGAAGTCACAGGCATTTGGAGATGCACTGTTTTCTCTACATACTAAGGCCACATCTTAGATATACTGTGATCTTTTCTTTAGAGAAAAATGTCTTTTTTTTTTTGCTGTAATTATTCAGATAACTTCATGAAATAACATATACAAGTATATTGCACTGTTTAAAAGTGAGTGACACATAGTAGATATTCAATATAATTTCATTTTCCTTTACTGATATACAGCACTACTTTCACTACTATTACATACTAAAAAAGATTTAGAGATTAAATTACTTAAGGCTTTGGGCAAAATCAAGCTCTTTCTGTCTCTGTTTCTCTCTTCCTCCCTTTTTCCCCATCCCTGACTCCCTTCCTTCTTCCTTACTTCCTTCTGTGCATTCATGCATGTACATGTGTGATTTTTTATGTTAATAAGGACACACTTTATCAGGAAAACAAAAATTTGAATGTTCGCCTGCTTGAGTGTTAGTCTATTTTCTTTGCATTATAATGGCATATCCTAAATTCTATCTTTTAGAATTTTTGTTCTGCAGAAATATAATTATATTTAAAAATATATATCTGTGGTTGAAAAGTTTCATAGATACTGATTTAAAGTCTTTTTTGTTTTGTTTTTTGTTTTTAACAGGACAGATCAGACCCTTTAGTATGCTTATATAGGTTGTGAATTTCCAAAAAGCACGCTATATAAAATACCTCAAACATACCCTAAAGAATCCACATGCTCCATGAAACATAATTTCCGGATGTTCATTACACTTTAGAATTGAAAGTGATGGAAAAAAGGTCTTGTAAAAAAAATAGCAGTTTCCATTTCCATATCAAGAAATGCAAGTACTCATGTCCTCAACTCAAGAGCAGAGATTTAAAAATTAGAATGTGGAAGAAAAGGCAAATTTTGTTTTTCAGAAGAGGCCTTGATTTTGTTATATTTCAGTTGGTACATTTAGAATAAAATTTCTTTTCTAATAACCTACTCTATCAGGACTAATGCAGTCAACTCTGATGTTAATTTTAAGGTTGACTTGTAAACAAGAAGTCATTTTAGTTTGGTGAAATAGGATTCCTTTTTTGAATGACTGACTGACTGACTGAATGAATGAATGAATGAATGAATGAAGTCTTGAAGTCTCCAAGCTGGCTACAATGTCCTTCACCATATTTATCTCTTGTCAAGTTCCACTTTTTTTTATCTATCAGGAAGCATTTGGTCATTTCATGAATTATTCTCTGTGTATTCCCTTTCATTCTTTTTTCTTTCTCTTAATATTCATATCATAAGCAAAGTTAAAGTAAAAAATGAATGAGCCTGTATTCTCCAATCCATGGGATCTGTGATCAGACCTATAAAAACCTAAGACAAGCTCCTATTCAACAGACACAATGGAAGAAAAGTGAACTATCACAGGAACAGGGTGCATAGAGATAGACTGTGCCCTGTGAAGCCAACTCCAAAATCCCTCATCTCACTGTATTTGTGTCTAAGAGTCAAGCCTTAAATTATCCGAGCCAGTACTTGTGCATGTGCCAGCTGCCAGTCAGCAGTTCTTTGCTTGAACCAGATTGTAAGTCCAGCATTTCAAGTGGAGAGTCTCTGAACCAGTCAGCAGGAGAATTTTCTGCTATTAACAGAGCATGTTGCTATGCCTTCTGGAAGTAGGTGGAAAGAATCAAGTAAACTATGTGACTATTACAAATTGAACTGCAAAGTAAAATTCATAGAGGTCACAGAATATCAGTAATTTACCTTAAACTAGTAATTTACTATCATTCCTATCTTGGCCCATTTTCTTCACCCTGCTTCAGTACTTCAAGGTCCATCTTTTCTTGTGTCGCTAGTATAATGAAGTTCATTGTTTCTTAATTAAAATGTGGCTGCACATTTTTTTCTTGCAAGCTCTCCCATCTTTTAATGGCAGTTTTCTTTTCTACACGGTTCCAAGGAATAAGTAAAGGAAGCTGGAAAATCAATCCATTGTACACTTTAACTTTGTCAATGCCATGCAACTTGACAGCACATTGTCACGCATCATGTATCAGGCGGGGGATAGGGAGGGATAAATAAATTTCCCTTGTTTTCTAATTTCTTACTAATGTAGCAAAAGGATGCTTCCAATTGGTGCAGGCCTCTCCCCAGTTTGAGTAGTTCAGCAGCTGCTCAGAAGCTTATCTGACATCCATCAAAGCCCAGCGAGGTTCATTTAACCTAATAGCTCTACTTCCTGGGTGTTTAAGACCTGTGCTCATCAGAGACTCAGGATCTTCCTTGCCTCAGGCAGCAAGTGTACCCTGCTGCTTTAAAAAGAGAGAGAGAGACAGAGACAGAGAGAGAGAGAGAGAGACAGAGAGAGAGAGCGTGCGCACGGGAGGAAAGAAGGAAGGAAGGAAGGGAGGAAGAAGAAAAAAGAAAGCTCCTCAATCTAGTCTCTGGTCTCTTTCTCAGGCTGAACTAGCTGGAACTAGGATTGATTTTTCTCACTTGGAAATTGCAGATGCTCTGCCGCAAGCCAAGGCCTTTATAAAGCATGTGGAAAGCTCCTATAGGGCTCAACAGACTGTCAGCAGGCTTTCCATCTAGATATTGAATGGACCAAATGAACATTTTTCTCTAAACATCTTCGGCTGAAGGGATTTTTACAAATTCCGTTTGTACAAATACAGATGGCTTCACTAAGAGACTACAAACTTTGTTCTTAAAACTAAGGAATCTGATTTTACAATCTGTACCATGTGAGAACAGACATTGAAGAAGTCACATGATCATACATACTACCATTTTCTTGGAAAACTGTTTCCTGGCAATACTAGTGAAATGGCCCCAAACCTGCGATGACTGTGGGATTTGGAGGACTATATTTAGTACTTTTCAGAGATTATCTGATGGCTGCCCAGCATCTTTCCTTGTACTGATTTCGAAACCCACGAGAAGAGCTGTTGTACTTCAATGTGTATTTCTCTAAATGCGCTTAGTTCTGCCCTGCGACTAGGGCCCTAACTTTGAAAGATGAACCACATAATGATCCTCATCTACAAACTGGAGGAATATGTTTCTGGCTGAAGATGTAACAAAGGCGTATCACAGATTCAAGGCTTAAAGGGGTAGACTGTCAAAGGTATGACACCAAACAGAATCACAGGTGTCTTCCAGATATGATTAGAGTACAAATAAGTCTCCTGGAGTGCTAGAGAAATTCCCCAATTATTTACCTGCTGACAGTTTTTTTCCCCCTCTTGACCGATGTCTGAGATATATGGAAATTATATGTTCTGAACTGTGGTGAAAACCCTTTCCTCAACTGTGTCCCTTTTCTGCTCCTTCCCTTTGGTTCATTCTCTCCAAAGAGTCAGTACTGACTTCTCCAGAACACAGGTCCCTTCTCTTTACACAGACTTGCATTTTACTCAGTGCCAGGACTTCTAGCCTTTAATTGTCCCCTTGTACGTGGTTTATGCAACTTAGCTTTTGTTTTTCTAGAGATGTGTCAATTCTTTAATGACCAGGGTTATTATGTTTTTCACTGTTTCTGTAGCCCCAGAAGCCCATGAGTTTCATTAAGCATGTGTGTATTGATGAATTGATTGCTATTCCTTTATGAAATTTAGGGCACTGTTGCTTTGCTAATGTAAAAGCAGCTATGCCCCTCACATAGAAATGGGAGGCTAAATTTAGAAAATTCAGAAGAGGGGAAGATGAAGAACTTGGCTCTCATCAGAACTTGGCTCTCACCAGGCCTGTGCTCCAGGATAGGGAGAAGTTAGATTTTCTCACTCAAGCTCTGTTATGATCAGTGATTGAATTTGTCAGGACTTTGTACCACAAAAAGAACCAGACTTCTTCACTGCATCAAATGTTTAAAAAAAAAAAATCAGGTCTCAGATCTAATTAATAGTCATATAAAAGCCAATTTCACAGTCCATTACTTCAGAGGACCAATACGGGAAATTTGAAGGGGGACTTGAACAAACATGGGCGTTCATGTTTGTGTTCCTTGTAGTGACCCAAGGAAAAAAACTGGAACTTCTTTGTGTCCCTTCACCAACTGATAGTGTTTGGCTCCATTAACCTAGACTATAACACAAAAGAAAAGGAATCAGGAGAAAATTTAAAGCCCAACCTCCTCAGTTTGCTTCATTAATAAGGCTGCAAACTCTTGCTTTCTTCCTCTCCCCCTCCTGTTCTCTTTTCGTTTCATTTAACTGAAGGTAATTCATCTCATTTTAATTAATTTTTACTTGCAGCATTATCATCCTGAGTATAAAGGCAAAAAGTGTTTTTTTTTTGGTTTTTTTTAATTACAATACTAACAGCATTAATTACTAGTACAGTAAATGCTTTGGCACCAAGGAGCTGAGGCAGCAATTGGTGAACATCTCAACAGCTGGCAAAGGCTTAGTCACAAAGGAGAAACCTTTCTCTGGCAAAAATACGAAGACTGTCTTCACGCTGATTGAGCCACAGTTTAATTGAAGATGACGTAGCCTGCGGACTAGGGCCAGCACTATGGCATTACAGGGAAAGGTTATTCACAGAGAATAATCTCTCTGGACTTCTTGCTAGGTTGACTGTCAGATGGGAACCCAGAAATCAAACAAATTTTGAAATATGTGAAAACAACTGCAATGGCATTGCACTACAGGATGGATGAATATGATATCAAATACCTTTTTACCACCCATTTAATTTTTTGCTCTACTAATGAAGAAGTAGTTGCATGATGTGCTAGAAAACCAACACCCAATATTTAATGCATGGCTAGACAGAACTGGCCAGTGTTTGCATATTAACCTGGTAAAGACAGGCAAACTTGTTCCACCGCCAAGCTTAAAAGGCTCAATAAGTATATCACAAAAGTGCCTTCTAAGTGTTTACCTTCTCGCAACTTATGTGTCTTATCTGTTTGGCAACCAAAATGTCATGAAGAAACATCTCTACCACACTGTAGACAGCTCGTAGAACAAATAGGTCCCCATTTCTGCCCCGAAATTTCCTTAATCTGCCAAAAGATTATACACATCCCTGTACCTTTATCATTCTCTACATATAGCTCAGTAATTTCCTCCCAGGCAATCTCCTTTATTTCCAGACATTTCTGTATACTTGTAATTCAGTTGCCCTCTCTTTTTCTCTCTCTATTACATTTTTTAGTTAATAACTGATACTTAAATATTTTTTTAAAAACATACCTGTACCATCTGTATGATCTAAAATTATTTAGGGAAAAAGAGAATCTGGCCTAATAACCTCTGATGCCCTTAGCCTTCTTCGGAAATTCTATTGAACACATCACACCTCTCTTCCCTTTTGAGTTTTGCCATCCTTTTATCCAGTTCATAAAACTTATATATAAAATGATACACTTTATTGCAGTTTAGAATTTTATTTTTATTTTATTATTTTATGTTTTATTTTTGAAAGAGTATATTAAGTAATTTCTTTGTAAATGTAAAATAATTTATAATGATTTTATGTAAAAGTAGCATTTGTGGCCTTATGTATGAATTTAACCACAAATTATAAGTGTTTCTAAAGAAAAGTGTGTTGCCAGTTCTAAATGACTGAATTATAAGTGAAATTTTGGAATGTGTGCTCTGTATATTGGAGCACCGGTATAGTTATTGGTAGTTAACTGTAGTTACTGGTATTCAGAAGCACAACTCAGTGATATCCATATAGCAAATTTATCTCTAGCCTGTCAAAATTTAAAATAAGTAGGAATTTCCAGCTATTTTTCGCTTTGTGGTATTAACATTGATTTGAATTTAGATTTCATTTGTAACTACTCTGAGAATATAACTTCTAGATTTCCTTTTGTTTTTCTTAAACAAGTGAATCAATCTTGTGTTCTTATTTGAGGATGTGAGAGAAAGGCACATGTTTCTGTTCATTTTTCTCTGAATATCTTAATTTGGTAGAATAAGACTATACTTCCCCCCAAGAAAACATTTTCAAAAGAAGTTTTGGTATATGATATTTTGTTCATGAAATTTCCATGAGAAAGCTTACCAACCATAATGGAAAAAAAAAAAAATCAGAGAAAATTAATTGCTGGATATTCAGATTTTTGTAAAACATGACATTTATTTGGATTTTAATTTGTCAAACATTTTTCCTACTTTTTTAATCCAAATGGGTTCACTGATCCCTGGAGCAATGTGATAGAGCTGACATTTCCCAAGTGGTTCCTCAAGTTATCCTTAGAAAGAGCCTGTAGGAAATACTAGATGAGACATTGAATAGACTGCTTGCCCTTAATGGCCCAGCTTCCTTCATGGGTAAAGAAGGAATTAATGTTAGTCATCTTTTGAAAATCCATGCTAGTTTTCTTATGGCACCTACATTTGCTTTAGTTGACACGTTTTCCATATGATAGCACTTAGAATTGACCTCCCTTATTTTGGCAAATTCTTTTCACGTTTAACAAGAACAAACTGATCACCACCGCTACAACAACAACATCGCAATGCTAAAGAGAATCATAGTGATAGCAATAGCTATCATTTAATTGAATACTTACTGTATATACTTACTACTATATGGCACTAACCAATTTATTACCCTCATTTTACATATAAGGTGGTGAGGCTCAGAGGGTTCAATGCTTTGCCCAAAGTGACATGATCAGTAGGATGAAATCTGAACTAAAATCTAGGTCCGTCTGATCCCATAGCCTTAGTTGTAAATATTCTAGTGACACTAATGATGAAATTATACATTTGGGTGTGTCTCTTCAATACCTTTAAGAATGATTAATGTATCACTTAGCCTTGGCAACATTGATTTCTCATCAAATACTATCACACGAGGCTTTATGGAGGGGTATCTTCTCTAATACTTTGCCACCTCTTCAAGACGAGTTTTGATGAATATGGGAAAAACTATGGCCCACACACATACGGAGGATTTAAAAAAACACTACATTTATAGAAACTGATAGCAATGATGTTCTTTCCCTTTTGAAGGCAGGCTCCACTAATCTTGCACATCCCATGTTTTGCCTTTTGGGCCTGACTTACATTATTTTTTTTTTCAAGAAACCCAGCTTGTGTTCATCATGTACAAATATACATCAGTGTGTTTAGATAGCTACATCCTTGTATGTAATTAATGTGAATTAGTAGAATGTTGTATTTTCAGTCTCCTTTACACCAATACCAGTATGGTTGAATTTTGATAAGACTTTTAAAATCACAGCTGTTGCAATGCTAGGAAACATTATATGATTGAAAGTTATGACCCTTTAAAATGTGCATCAACTTTCATTTCCATTGTTCATTACTTAATAGACAACAAACGGGGCTATCTCTTCCATATGTGAGGTGTCATCCATAAAAGTCATATATAGGGTAGCAGATAAGAGAGAAGAGGAAAGGCAGGGCAAGATGATGAGAGAGATAGGAGAGGAGAAACAAAAATAGAGAAGGAGCAGTGGAGAGAAAAATAGCTTGTAAATAAGTAAATAAATAACATCAGTTAAGCAGAGTAAAACTGGACTTTGCACGTTATACTCAATCATTTAACAAATATTTATTTATCACCTGATCTGTATCTGATATATGGAGTCAAGTGAGGGAAATTCTAACCCACAATTATTATATAAATATATATTCTGATTAGTGCTAAGACAAAAATATGCCTGGGAGATGTTCCTTAAATTAGGTAGTCAGGTAAGACCACTTGATGAGAAGTTTCTACCTACATGAAGAGAAGTACGAGAGAAGCTTTTTGGTTTCATTGACAAGCATGTAGGTTATACTGGAAAATGTTTGTAGTATAGCAGAGTCATTTCATGAATCCTGAACAAGTGACTCTGTGATGATTTAGATGCTTCACTACGAAAGGAAGTTGGTTTTAGAGGAACTTGGAACAGAATGGCAAACCCACGTTTCACTCTCAAGAAGAGCCCCTTTCATTTCTTGGTGACAGTAATAGAAGTAATCAGGATAAAACACTGTTTGCATATTTCTGGGGGGGAAAAAAATCCATGACTTAAATTTGTTACATAATGGAGGGAGAAGGAAGGAAGGGCTACAAAAGACAATTCTGTGCTGGTGTGCGTGGAGTGGGGTAGGAATGGGGAATTTGTGGGGCCTGGGTCCTCAGATTCCACTGCAGGAGAGGTTGGAAGAAGGTAGTCTTCCTACTATAATAATACCAGCCTGCATTTTATGAAGCCCATCTGTGGCATGTCTACATTACACACAAAAAAAAGAAGGAACAATAACCCTGGAAGGGATTAAACTACCTAATATATAATTCTGCAAGGAGGTGGGCCATAAAAGGATGAAGAACAGCCAATACTAGATGTCACAGACTCTCGATAAGGGAGTGCTTGTGGTGTTAGGGGCCTTGAGTGATTCTCCCGTGATCAAAAGATAAGTTCTATAGGCCAGAGGATGGTGTCCCTGAGAGACAGTTATGAGAACAGCTTCTGGTGATAAAATAGAGCAAATGGACTGCTCTATCCCTCTAGCAAAGATCAGCAACAGGATGAGAGAGAACCAAGGAGTACCAAAAAGAAAATTTAATTTGCTGGAATCACCTTCTAGTAGAAGTGAAATAAATGGCCATTTGTCAAACTTTGATGTCGTCCCTCTGGGGTAGACAATCAGCTATTTTCAGAAGCTGAGGAGACAGCCTATCGTCTGAGGAGGGGACTTGACTATGAAGCATGAGAGTGATTACCAGCCTGGTACCTAACTTTCAGGACAGTGGGGGAAGGGGGGTGTGGAGATTCGTGGTTGCTGGTCTGTGTAGCTGCTCATGAAGCTTTGGGGGAGAATTAGAGAAACCTGTCAGTTGTTCACTGGTTAAATCAATAATTTTAACCTGTGAAAAAGAAAGATTTGAAATGGTACCAAAAGGAACATTCAATTTTATTTTGAAAGCTGGATAGCTAGATGTACAGAGTATAATTGTGAAAAGATTAAATAAACCAGTCTCAAGGCATAAAATAAAAATTATGGAGGTTAGAGCTTATAGTTTAGATATTGGAAGATGATTTGTAAAATTGAGTACCTGTTTGGAGAACTGATTGTTATTTAAAAGAACGACACATCATAAGTTAAGACAGTTTAGGGTAATGCTTATTTTCTGCATTTTATTAATTTTTTTAAATACACAGAAAATAGGAATATGGTGACTATCCAAATATTCAGTTCCTGGGCTTAACAGTTACCATTTTGTCGTATCATCTATATTTTGATGATTTATTTTAAAGTCAATTAAAAAATCTTATAGTTCAACCCTAATAATGAAGTTTTTAATTTTAAACACACACACACACACACACACACACACACACACACACACACATGAAGTCTGACAATTAAGTTCGTGAACTTGTTGCAGTGATGTTGCTAACCTTTTTTTGATATCACCGGGGTTATTCATTATAAATTTGTACCAACTGGACAAACAGTTAATCAAGTTTACTGCTTGGAAGTGCTGAATAGGCTACGTGAAAAAGTTAGGCGACCTGAACTTTTCACCAACAATTCATGGCTCTTGCATCACAACAGTGCACCAGCTCACATGGCACTGTCTATGAGGGTGTTTTTAGCCAGTAAACAAATAACTGTATTGGACCACCTTCCCTACTCACCTGATCTGGCCCCCAATGACTTCTTTTTTTAACCTGAAGATAAAGGAAATATTGAAAGAAAGACATTCAGGATATCAAAAGTAATACAATGATAGCTCTAATGGCCATTACAGAAAAAGAGTCCAAAATCTCTTTGAAGGGTGGACTAGGCACTGGTGTTGGTGCTTAGCTTCCTAAGGGGAGCATTTTTAAGGTGACTGTAGTGATATTCAGCAATGAAGTCTGTAGTACTTTTTCTAGGATGAGTTTGCGAACTTAATTGTCGGACTTAGTGTGTGTGTGTGTGTGTATTTCCCACATAGCTCCAATACTGTTATTACACTTAACACAAATAACAGTAATTCCTTTGTTTCTTAATTCTATCTACTAGAAGGCCTATATTAATTTTCTAGGGCAGCTACCAATAAACTACCAAAAACTAAGTGGCTTAAAACAATAAATTGATTCTGTCACATTTCTGGAGACCAGAAGTTCAAAATCAAGGTATGGTAGGGATGCACTTCCTCTGAAGTCCCTAGAGGAGTACCCTTTTTCTTGTCTCTTCCAGCTTCTGACAGCTCCAGGTGTACCTTGGATTGTGGTAGCATAGCTTCAATCTCTGCCTGTGCAAGTGGAATTTGCAACTGTGGCTCTGTGTGGTTCCTTTTTCTGTTTGTGTCTTCTCTTAGAAGGACACTAGTCATTGGATTTAGGGGCCACCCTAAATTGAGAATGACCTCAGTTTGAAATTCTTAACTTTATTACATCTGCAAAGAATCTATTTCTCTATAAGTTGACATTCACAGGTACTGAAAATTAGGACTTGGACATGTCTTTGGAGACATATATCCACTACATGGTCCATCTTCAAATTTCCCCCAAATTCTTTCTAACATACTCTTTACAGCTGGTTTGTTCAAATTACTATCAAAATCCATTCAATCGACAAAGTGTTTATTACAAGTTGAGAAAATCTGTTTCCGATCAATAAATCAAAAGTACTGTAAATTCATTCATTTAACAAATATGGATTAATACTAAGCACTCCCTAGAGGCCAGACATACTGTCTTCGTTGCTGGGTATACATACAGTGGTGAACAAAATAGACAGGGATTCACTTGGCAGGTCACTCTGGGCTGACAGCACTATCACAGAGCAATGTGGCCTCACAAGTGTTGCTTCAAGTCCAATGGGCTGAAGGAGTGTCGCTTTCATGCTTGGATGTCAAGTTGCCTTTTTTTGTGTGCCTTTCACTTCTCCAAGGTTGACAGGCTTTTTCTCAGATCTCGGAATTTTTGTCGTGTGTTGCTTCATTGGTTACATGTTAATAGGCACTTTATAAATGAGAATCATCAAAGAGGAGCTAGAAAATAAAAAGGCTGTGAATATTTTCAGAAGATAAAGAACATTTTTAGATCCCTCCAAAATATTGCCTTTTTTTTTTTAACCAAATGTTTATTATGTTATCTAGTACTGGATTCTGTATCCATTTGTCACATTCCATTGGAATCTGTGAGTTGAAAAGTTAATATAAGAAGAAAAGACAGAAACGGAATAAGTGTCTACCCCTCCCTTTTTTAAGGAAGCCCTTAAAAGTATGATTTTTAATATTGCCCACCTGTTTCTTGGATATATTATGCAAGTGATCGAGTGAAGAAATCTTCACTAAAATGCTTGGTTATCCTCAGGTGAAGGGTCTAATTAAGTGAGCATTACTATTTTTATTATTTTGTGGGCATGGTTTAAAATAATTATGGTTGGATTATATGAATAGTTGTTCCTTGAAATAGCTAACCCGGCAGCTTGGTCGGGAGGTTATGATCCTGGAGTCTTCGTCCTGGTTGAGTCATTAAGTAACAGAGAGCACAGTCTAATTAAATTTGACATCCTCACAGAGGGAATCATACCCACAGGTAGTACTGCAGCGTGAAACTTCAGGAAGGATTTTTATTTTTTAAAGAAAGTTCATTAGAAAGAGACTGAGGGGGAAAGTTTGAAAATGAAAATTTATGAAATCAGCAAAGAAGCCACTTTCGAATATTCCCCTAGAGAAAGAATTAGAGCTGCGAAAGTATCAGCCGTTTCCAAAGGGTTGTACAATCTTCTGCACAGTTGGTATGCACAAAGAGTCAGATCTCTGGCAGCCACGATGTGAGACTGAAATCACTATGAACCTTAACAAGTCTCGTGTAGTTAAATATGATCCCGTGCACGCAATGTGTCGTTAGGGAATGTGACCCTTTTTAAAATATTAAACACAACTACTGTAATATCAACATTAAATGCCAGACTTTCAAAAGGGTAACACGCAGTATCACCACACGTATAAAACTCTGTTTCACTTTTTCACATTTCTTTTAAATCTGTTTATATGAACACATAGTTTACATGGTTGAGATACCAGTCTACAGACCATTTTGTGGTTTGGTTTTCTATTTAACATGATAGTCTAAACATTTTCAGTAGCTTTCATATTCTCATATATATTTTTAATGTTTTTAAGTGGCTTCATAATGTTTGAATGAATTCATATACCACACTAAATCAATCTCCTATTTTTTGAAATCTAGATTGGTTTTTATTTTTTATTATGATAGATAAATTTCAATTAATTTTTGACCAATATAAATAGTCTGGTATTATTTAAGTGCTTAATAAGTATTCAAAGATGGGATGAAAACAATGATATTTGTCCTTTCTTGGCTAGAATTACCAGGAATGTCATTCTGAATTTGGAATTTATATTACTTATCCAAAGGGCTGTATATTTTACAGTGTCACCAAATTGTATGAAAACCTTTTACTCTCAACCTCTCCCATATTTGTTATCTGTTAAACAGTTAAAAACAAATCTAGGTTAATAGTTCCTTTAGTTTGAGTGCATTGTATTGTATCTATTACACAAAATAAGAATATTTTTCCCTTTCTACAGTTTATGTATTTTTCAAAAGAGGATTTTTATGGAAAAACCACGGAAGTCCATTTACAAATGAGGGAGCAGGTAAAAGGTGAGAATAGAGGGCAGCAGAGGTAAGGAAGACATGCAATTCCTTCATAGAGCTCGCCCTTGGCTTCTATAAAGTTGCCTTTTTCTCCCCATCCTTTTCTTGTGCCCCAGTATACACTGTTCACATCACAGAACTCCCAAACACAGTTCCTATCGCCCAACTTCACATCCAGAACAGAAGTCCAACCAACAACACTAGAATGCAAAATTTTGAGGTTAAGCCTTTTCTTACCTCACATTTAAATAGCTTCATATAGAAATGTTTTTGTGCCCTGAAGGGGATACTTAAAAATTTCAAAACGAGAACCAAATAAGTAGTTATTAAAAAGTAATTTCATCCTTGGCAGGCGACTGTCAGCCCATAGGATGCAGCATTATGGAAATAAACAAATAGCTTTTTTTTTTTTTTTTTTTTTTTGAAGTCATAAAATAAGCATAACATCACAGAATGCCAGAGCTGGAAGGGGGTTTAGGGATCCCACTCATTTTGTAAATGAGGAACCATGTCCACACAGCTTAGTGTTGGAGCTGGAACTAGAACCTACATTGGGGCAGCATGGTATGTGTGGGGGGATATACAACCCCATCATTATGGATCTTTCTTCCAGAAAGAAAAGCAACCACCAATTCTAGTGGAGGTGAGCCCCATGAGGTGAGACTGGCTCCTCAGTCCCAGCTCATCATAGATGCTTAGTAATTGTCTTCTGGATGAATTTTCACACTGAAACTGTGAACAAGAAGTCTTGAGGAAGAGCGATAGAAAAAGGCCATGTCGATGTGTTTGCTACACCACCTACCCACACATATTCTTGTTCACAGAATGTTACACAGAGGTTTCTGGCTATTGTCTGCAAAGTTTTAAGTGTTCCTCACATCTCTTCAGTGTCTTCAGTGGGGACAGGGGGAGGGGGTGCCCAGTGGCTTGGCCAGTGCCTCACTGAGCACAGCTCTGCCAGCGTCTGCTGTGCACAGCAACTGTCTGTCTGAGATTTTGTGATCATGGAGGTTCTGCCTCTCTCACACACACAGACAGAAACACATCCACACAAACACACATTTGGAAACTACTGGTCTAGATGAGCTATCTCATTTTACAGGCAAACCCGTGGAGCCTCAGACAGGCGGAATGGCTCAGTGACTTCCCTAGCTAGTTGGGAGGTGAGGTGGGAGAATCGAGAGGGCTATACTTTGGAATCCTGAGGTTCTTGGTACAAAATCTGCCTCCATTAGTTTATCAGATTTGTTAACTTGGGCAAGTTACTTAACTTGCTGAGTCTTAATCTTCTTGTTTATAAAATGAGGTATTAGCATTTTAATACAGGCCAGTTTTAAGATAAAATGAAGCAGTTTCTATAAACAAGTAGTTTCAGTATTTTGAATAAATGTGTGGAATATTTTTGTTGTTTTCTTTTTTCTTAGTCTCAGGGTCAGGACTGAAACTATGCTTCCTAAATCCCATGTAATACTCTTTTGACTACAGAATGGCTGCTTATACTGCACATGTCACAACCGTTTTCATTCGTGCTTGATTATAGCAGTTAGATAAGTGGCCCCAAATCCCTTATCTCATTCCTCGGTTCCAGTTTGATAAATACAAATCCTGAAACTCCTAAAGGTATGATATCTGAGAATCCATAATGGCTGCTCCATCACACAACAAATCCTGATGCCTGATAGGAATAAGACATGGGTGTCTTGAACTGTCCACCTTCTTTAATGTGTGGCAGCACAAAATTTCCCTAAGTCCCAATACTCTCCTTTTCAGTGACTGATAAATTATCCTCTATTATACATTTTCCCACATTTAGCTTCTGTCCCAACCTAGGTTCTTCTCTTGTCATTGCTCCTCTTCCTTTGATTCTGTGTTCCTTTTAGAACCATCTTCTAGCATGCGTGTATGTGTGTGTGTGTGTATTACACATAATACATATTGTGTATATATATAATATACAAACACGTGTACACATACATATACACACATATGTAAATGACAATGCAAAATGGCAAAACACTGTTAAAATGTATGTAGTTCTTTTGCTACTATGGCTCAAGGGCAGAAACATAAACTGTTACCAGTAAAACATTTGAACCAATTTAGAATACAGTTAAAGAGCTGAAGACTGATTGCATGGATTAAAAATGAAAGCAGAAGGGAGACAGATGCAGCCCATTTAGGAGAGAATTGCCCGGTCGTGGGAGGTTAGCAGTGAATTCCACGCATTTGCTGGGCAGAGAAGACCTCAGTGCTGTAACACTGGGAGGCATATTTGACAAATCTGTATCAAAACTGTTGGCAGGTGGGGGTGGTGATGGGCTAAGGGAGAGGCAGTGGTGGCAAGGGGAGTTTTAACTTAAACAGTAAAATTGTGAGTATATTCTAGTAACAAATAACTAGGAGAACCCCACTCTTTCTGTACTGTCTTAAACAGAGCTCATCAGATAAAGCCTGTTATCATCATCCTTGCGCAGGGGCCATGCTAATCTTCTCTGTATCGTTCCAATTTTAGTATATGTGCTGCTAAAGCGAGCACAGCCTGTTATCATCTATTGCATTCCATAGGTAACATATTGACATTTGATCCATGTTATAATATTTCCTTCTGGAATAAATTACATAGTTTGTATCTTCTTTCTCCTAAATCCATGAGCTGTTGGGAAAGTCTGCCTTTTCCCACATCTCATGGGCCCTACTGCTCTTGGAAGGTGACAACATGGAAAGAAGAGTCCTACTCCTTCCTCTCTGCCCAACTAACTCCCCAAACTTGACTCCCGCTGCTGAATGCCAGAATCACATGAGTCAGGGCCCTTTGCTTTCTTGCATTGTCAGATTGCTCAGTAGCATCTTCACATGCTGAAAGTTGTAAAATGTGGTATCCTTTCACCTGAACTACTTTGGGAATAAAAGCTTCTCCTAAATGCTGTGAACTAAATATGACTACTCCCTGCATTATGGCCTTGGGTGGGAGCCCCTGTGGGGTTCTCACAGTCCCCCTAATTCCCCACCCCAGCCCCAGGCAGATATAAGCAGTGTGGTACAGAGGTTGGGAACAAAAGCACCAGGATTAGAAATACCTGATTTCAAACATTAAACTGGGAAAATTACCTAAGCTTTCTAATCCTCAGTTTTGTCATTTGTAATTGAAGATAATAGTATCTTCACAGAGCTTTTGTACAAAATAAATAAGTGAATACCATATAAAATATTTAGCACAGTACTTGACCCGTGGCAGTGCTTTAAAACAAAACAATAGAAAACTGTAATCCTATGTACTTCTTCCCACAAGGCTGTAACCTCCTAGGGGCAGAGACTGTGTCTAAACACCTGTGCAGGACATAGCAGACAACTGATTAATTTGGAAGTCATGAATGCAAGATGTATGCATTTAAAAACAAATCATCAAACTAGAGCTCAGAAGATTAAATAACTTACCCAAAGTCATCCCTTGTTAGAAGAGTTGGAATTTGAGGCCAGATATATTTTATTATACGCTGCCAGTCAGTCTTCTATAACATAAATGCTTTTTTTAGTTTCTTTGCTTTGTGGAGGGTTGGCTCTTGCTTTTCCAAGCATGATTCTGTGAGCTCTACAGGCTTGGTGATGAAAACAGCCATAAATCCTTGGGACTCAATGTTAAAGTGTTTTGGCTCAATTACCTGCATGAATTTATTTGTTTGGTGAAGGTGGGAGCTCATACCACAGCAGCCACCAGCAGTGAGAATTAATCTCCTGAGTCTTAATTAAAACAGTCTTTGGAGAATACAACTGCCTCAGGAAGTGCCAGAAATCTCATTTGAAAGCTTCCTGATTGTGATATTTCCAATGTCATATTGCAGATTCAAGAAACTTGGGTGTTTGAAATAAGCTTAGGATAAGAACAGCCTCACTTTAACTGCTTATCTTAACCACCAAACCGTCTGTTCTGCTCCCATCATGGTTTCTGAACAGCACATAAGAACAAACGTTCCTCTCTCGGTGTCCCAGTTTTGCATCTGAACATGATCTATTTCCAAAGTAGTTTATTTCTCTCCTTTCCCCATCAAGTAAAGCAGAAACTGGCTGTGAACATTTCAACAGAATTGAAAGAATCTTCACGTCTTCCTAATACCTCCTCCCCAACACTCCTCCCTAAATATCTCATTTTAAACTCAGAGTTATGGCAGTGAAGTTTTTTTTCTTTTTACCATTCACATCCAATTCATTACTACGCCTACTAATTTTTTTCCTAAACAGTTTCTTATATATCTCCCTCCTCTTTACCTCATGCATTAGATATTTTTTTTTCTGTTTCTCTTCTTTTAGATTATTTCATGCCCATACTGTCTCAGACAAGATGTAAAAGTAATTGGCTTTAGATAATAAAGCAGGGCTACCAGGGAAAAAAAAAACACAAAACCAAAAAAGCCAAGAAGCTAATTTGATCCTATGCTCTATTACAAGATGTACATTATCCAGAACAAGGGCAGTGAATGTCACTTTTCTTTTCTGTCCTCATCAGAGCATACCTAAAGTAGTGCATTCAATTCTGGCCACATTTAAAGAACATCAAGAAACTGACGGAGTTCCATTACAGAGTGATCCAGATGGCAATGGGCCTGGAAGTCATGGGAGGTAAGGGACAAGTTAAAAACCCTAAGGAAATTTCTTTGGAAAAAAAAAAGAGGCTAAAGGGTACAGACAAACCAAGATTTAAAGGTATGATACATAGTATGAGGATTAAACTTACTTGCAACGATAAAACTTGAACCACTGATTGGAAACTAAGGATAAGTGGATTTCAGATCCATCTAAGGAAGAATTTTCTAATATTTGAACTACATAAGAAGGGTTAAGTACTTTTGTGAGCTTGTAACTCTCCTGTCCCCGAAGCTGTTGCATAGCTACTTATTCCAGATTTTGTAGGATGTAGTCATGTACAGAGAAAGGAAATAGACCACATGACCTCTTGGTCTGTCTGAAATGCTGAATGACCATGATTCTTCAATCATTTGAACCTTGTTAGTCAACATTTTTTCTTTCTTTTCTGTTTGTCTCTTAAAAAAAAAAAAGCTTTATTGAGGTGTAATTTACATATGAACGTCACCAATTTAAATGAACATTGAAGCTTTTTAAGACTTTTGTTTTTTTAAGCAGCTTTAGTTTCACAGGAAAATTGAGAGGAAGCTACAGAGATTTTGCATATACCTCCTATCTCCACTCACACTCAGCCTTCCCCATTATCAGCACCCCCACCAGAGTGGTACATTTATTACAATTGATGAACCTACACTGACACATAATTATCACCCGAAGTCTACAGTTAACCTTAGGATTCACTCTTGGTTTACTTTATACGGGTTTGGACAAATGTATAATGACATGTAGCCATCATTATAGTATCATACAGAGTATTTTCACTGCCTTAAAAATCCTCTGTAGTCTGCCTATCCATTATTCTCCCCCACCAACACTGACAACCACTGATCTTTTTGCTATCTCCATCGTTTTGCCTTTTCCAGAATACTATGTAGTTGGAATGATAGAAAATGTAGCCTTTTCAGATTGGCTTCTTTCACTTAGTAATATTCGCTTAAGGTTTTTCCATGTCTTTTCATGGTTTAATAGCTCATTTCTTTTAGCGCTGAATAATATTCCATTGTCTGCATGTACCCCAGTTTATTTATCCATTAATATACTGAAGGACGCCTTGATTGTTATTATCACTTCCTTAGTGAACACCTTTTGCTTTGATCAACATAGTTATCCCCACCTGCCATAGTTTATCCTGATCACTGGACAATTCATGCCATCATCTCCCCCAATTCTACTCAAGGAGTCTTCTCTGATTAAACTCACCTCTCGAATTGCGTGGTTAAGGTTCAGGCTTAGAGACTATAACAAATACACCAGGGGAAAAAAAAGAACAATGGCAGAAATGTAATAGGCGGTCATTTCTCTCTCCAGTAACAGCTCAGAGGTAGACAGCCTTGATCAGGGTGCTTTTGCATCTTTGATAAGTGGCCTCCATCTCTCTGACCCAGGCAGTTTTCCCCCTGCTCACCTTGCAGCAGCGCCCTCCTGGAAATGTGCCAAGGCAGGGCATGCTCAATAATTTAAAGAGCAAACTTGGAAGTGGAACTTATCACCTTCACTCACATTGCATTTACCAGAATTTGGTCTCATGGTTGCACCCAACTGTAAGGAAGACGGTAATAGAGTCATCACAGAGTGAGCAGGGACTGGCTAAAACTCGATTATAAATGAAAGGGAGAATGAATAGGAGAACATCTTACCGCTGACCAAAGCAACTGCTCAGCAATTACTTACTTGTATTTACTTGGGTGTTGTTGCTGTATTTTTATTTCCTTTTTATGACAGCAAATTTTTCTTTTCAAAAAACAGAACAACTTTATTTTGCATCATAATTTGCCATTAAGTTCCATTTACAGTTTAGGGATGAATTTTTATGTTTAAAATGTGTAGCCCTTGATCTAGCAATCATTTTTAACTTTGCCTTTCTTCAATATGAAGTCTCTATACTTTAAAATGAATGTCCCGCAATTCGTCTACAAGGAGAATTGGTGATAGAGAGTGAAGCTTCAAAGTCTGAGCATAGTTTAAATGTACACAAATTACAAAGTGATCCACTGAAAATTTTCATATTACTGGAACTTCTCACTGATGAGACTTAAAATCTTTACATGTTCACACAGGTCACAGCATTAGTGCTGGAAAACAGCAGAACCTGGTGCTTAAAGAGACAAGCCAGTCAGGTTTCCTGCAAGCTGCTGCTTCTCAGTGTGTGCACACAGTATCACGGTCACCCAGTGTGAATACACACTGTCACGCTTACCAAACTGATGACAAGGGAAGAATGCAGTAAGGAACTAGCACTTCCATCAACTTGCAACTCCAAAACCTGTTTCCATGATTTTTATAAGCTTTAAACAGATGGTCATTAAATGCTTAAACATTTGTAGTATCAAATCAACTTAGAAAGGTGTCTTTGAAGTTAATTTTACTTCCATAGTTTCTTTGAAGTTTTGTCTCTAACCAAAATGAATCTAAATTAAATCTGTGCCTTAATAGGGTAAATGGTAAAAGTGAAATTGCATAGTGAATATGCTCAGAAGAATGTCAGTCTATATGGAATTGTTTTTCAATTACTTGCCTCTCTATACTGTTTAAAATCGGCGTTTCCTTTTATTCTGATGTTTAGCAGGACATATTATAGTATTGCCATAAATAGAAAGAAAGCTTTCACCTTTAGCATCTTTAAAATATGCTCAGAAGGTAATTTTCTCATCATTCCTGAATTATTTTGCACCTAGAACTGAACTTTGCGTATTTCTCCAATTGGCTGATCATAAGCATTCTCTCAATTCCATCTTCCATTTATTTGATACCACAGCACACATGGTTCATTATTTTCCAGAAGTACTAGACTGTGAATTGCTTCATGGCTGCTCAACAAACTGTGTCAAGCAATAAAATCCTGTGTCACTGCCTTGGGTAAGAGCCTCCTTCCTTAGCATTCTTTTCAGTCTTTATCACAATCTGAATCCAATTGTAACCTGACTTCTCTCTTCTGTTACATATGAGGAAGCACAATCAGAATACTGACATATGCTTTAACCCATAAAACCAAGGTCCCCTGCTATGATCTCTCTCCTGCTCATTTCTCACATTTTATTTATGTCTGAAAATAAGGGCTGGTAGATGGCAGAGTTTTCATTAAATAAGACATGACATGGAATTCTCTCTTTAGGGTAAATTCTGACCCCAAATTAGTTGTCATTGTTTTGCCAGATTGACTAGTTCTTTTAGATCTAGGGCCCACATCGGGGGTATCTAATAAGAGCTCATTCATATACACATAAAATTGTCAAATTGTTGCCCACTACCATATTTAATCTGTGAATAATAGATCGACCCACCTTACCCTCTTTTAGATTCTCAGTATTTATTTTAAATACCCTAAAAGCCCTTGGCTTTCTTATAGTTCTGGGTTAGCCAGGGTATAAAGTCAACCTCGCTTAATACAATCTTCGTTACTGCTTTTGAGTCATCTTTCTCTGTCTCCTCATTCAGTCATTCACTATTAGAAGTTTTCTCTACTACTGGTCTATACTGTGCATTTATGTTTTCATATCATTGGCATCATTATAATCACAAATACGATATGGGGCACTAAAGCCAGACCCATATTATTTATTTCTAAATAGTTCCCTATTAAGTGAAGAGTCAAAAAATTAAAATCCCAAAATCTCTTTGTTCAATTTGAGACCCTAGACTAAGGACTAAATACCAGCTCATTGACCACTGTTTGCTTTTCTTTGGGCTTCACCTTAACATTTTTGAGTTCCCCCAGATCAAAGTACCCTCCCCCTCAAGCACATATGAACATAAACACACACACTGAAACCACAGTGCATGAAAAAGACACCTCACTTTGAACCTTACCAGCTTAAATAATCACGTGTATGAAAAAAAATATGGAAAACTATATGCATGAAGAAAAACAAATAAAAATACACATACTATAAAAATAGAGTCGAATTTAGGGAGGATATTTATATTAAAATAATTGAGAAAAACATTTTGTAAAATCTTACATACATTTATAAGAAAGACATTTGCAAAGTAGGATTAAAAGGAACTTTTTTACCTTATAAAAGGAATCTACTAAAAATGTAGCAAAATACTTAATTGTGAAATTAAGTATTGCCTTGAAAATCAGTAATGAGACAAGGATGCTTCTTATCATATCATCACATGGAAAGCTTCATAGCCAGTATAGCAAGACAAGAAAGAGTAAAAGGCATGAAGATTGGAAAGTGAGAAATAAAGCTGTTATTATTTATAGAAAATATGATTGCCTACATAAAACAAGCAGATTTATGCACCATTAGAACTATGAAATAGTTTAGGAAAGTGGTTGGATATAAAATCAATATACAAAAAGCAATTGTGTTTGTATACTTCAGCAACAAAGAACCGATTTCTATATTTCTCCTCCTGGGTAACTTTAATGGCACCTATATATAATGAGTGGGGCGTGGATGCTGAACTTGCAAAAAGATGGGGATTTTCAGGGCACAAGGCAAAAGTAAAAGGTAGCAGCATCCTAGGGGAGCTTATATGCAAGTAGGAAAGTTTTCTAGAGCAGGAGTTACTGGAACCACTATTCAATATGGGTAGAAATGAGCCAAAGAGAGGATGTGGATGGTTGGGACCAAGGTAGCCTTATGATGTGATATGTAAGAGATGCAGGCCAGGGCAAACAGAATTACAGGTGTCAGAATAAATCAGAGACCTCAGGGGAGGAGCTAGGTTTAACTTTCCAGGCAAAACCAATGAAGACAGTCACTGAGTAATTCACTGAAAGGAAAATGTTAAGGTTTTCTAAGTAAAGGAAGGTGGGAATTCATGGTATTTATGCTAATTAAAGATGAAAAGCTAGAGCTCTGGATAGGATAGAATAAGCCGATAGAGACCAATAGGTCTCTACACAATTGGTTAAAACACGTCCCACTTTCCATTGGCCAGGAAAGAGTCCTCAAGTTTGGTCCAGTAAAGGTCTGGGGACTGAGGATAAAGAAGTCCCTCAAAGTTCACGGTGTTTTCACAGCTTCACCTGGTTTAGATGAAATGAGTGAAACAGCATTCAGTTTCTGTATCTCCTGGGCAAGTGCCTCAGCAAATGGAACATTTCACGTTACCAAAGTATTGCACGGTGACTGGATCTAGATTAAAGGCCATTTTAAGGGGCTCATTAACCTGTGGGTGACAGGAAGCCTCCAAGAGCAGAATGACGGAGACTACTGCCCTGGGGCTGGAGGCACTGTGGCAGTCTGGAAGAAGAGGGTCTTGTTGCAAATCACAGAGAGGAGTTGACTGTCCCTGACTCTTGCAAAAAGAAACTGATTTCGTTTTATGGGGGGGAGAAAAAATCCACTAAAGCACAAAGGTGAAGAAAACACAGTCCCTGCCTTCCCGAGAGGTGTTAACATTTTGAATGTTTGGATGAGCTTAGTGTAAAGAGGCAAGGCTGTTTTTACATCTGTACTTCCTGGTGCCTCCTGAGCTTCACCAGGGCCCAAAGGAGCCTCTGCTGGGAGTGACAATTAACAGTCTAGGCACATGCTAGGAGCCCATGCATGCAAATGAAAAACAAACAAACCTGCAGTTAGTTGGGACGGAGGGGCAGGGAGGAGGGACAGAGAGCAAATGAAACAAGAATCCACCCATCCAATGAATTCTTCTCTGCTCACGTTTCCAAACTGCACAGGCTTGGCTGAGCGTGCACCCCACTTGTTAATCTTCTTTTTGCATCCCTGTGTTTGTGGCTGTCAGAACTCCATATTATGTAAATTGGGTTTAAGCAATTAAGGCAGTAATGTTTCCCTTGAAGAGTTTGACAAGGTGGTGGGAGCTTGGACTGAATTTTGCAGACAGGAGCCTGGGTGCTTATTTGCCTACAAATAGAAGAGGAACAAGAAAAGAGAAAACACTGCAGGGCCAGGCTTACCTGAGCTGCACTGCTGACTTCCTTGCTTTTCCTCGGTTGCTTCCCAGGAGAACAAAGGGTCACTCCATGGCATTAGTGCATGGTAAATTTAGAACAAATGAACACTTTTCACAAGATGTAGATTTACCCTGTTGAATTCACCGCTGCAGAAAGCCATGGAATCAAATCTTCTGCATGATTTGAAAGGGGACTGGGTGACTTCATGACAAATAATGTTAGAAGCCACTGGGGCTGGGTCTTCTATTTAAGGGTCATGAGCTGATTGTCTTGTAGCCTGAGAAAATCAAGGCTAGAAAGCTGGAGTTTGTCTTCAATAAAACAAATTGCACAGGAGATGAGAATGTCACAATGATCTTCCTCTGAAAAATCTGCTGTCATTAGAAAACCAGATATGATGCATTGAACTGAATTGGGAATGGCACATTCCACCTTTCTGTACTTAGAGGAACAAGACCCAGATGATGCTGTCCTCAACTTGAGCATGTGACTGAAAAACTCCCTCTTACAGCTTGCCAGGAAGTTTTCAAAATATTCATAACTCAAGTTCCAATAGATGTCTGAATATCCCCCTTCTCCCAATGATGTGGCTGAAGCTTACTGAAATGTCAGAGTATCAGTAGAAAGCAGAGCCCTCTCTCCTGCCTGCAACTTCCTAACTGTTCAGCCTCTCATTAGTTGATCAACACGTGATTAGAAAACACCTGCATTTAGCAGTGTGTGTGTGTGTGTGTGTGTGTGTGTGTGTGTGTACCCATGTGCACACATGCATGTGAGAAAAATAGAAATATGAGAGGAAGAAAAAGAGGGAGAGGATGGAAAATAAGACTGAACAACAGTAAAAATATAGGTATCTTTCTCCCCATTCTTGATTATCCCATTATCATATCCCTCTCTCTTGGTTTCTTATACATAAGTTTTCAGTTTTCCTCACATGCAAATCTTTATCATTTTGCCAAGACTCTTCCTTACACAAAGCTAATCCTTGTCACCCAACATCAACATCTATCTATATTCTCACTTCTGCTTAATTCTTTCTCTGAGTATAGTCAGTGGTTGCTGGAACCACTCCTCCCTTCCAGTAATCATCAAATAATTGAATTCCGACCTCTTCTCCCTGGGGGAAAAAATTATTTTAAAAAAATCCCAAACCTCCAAGTATATATTATTTGCCAAAGCTAATTGAGTCTTTCTTCGTACAGCATTTCACACTGTTAGCCTTCCTGAAACTTTGACTTGCCTTCAACCCATCTTTCTGATAATTCTATGTCTTGCTGTTCTTCATTCTGTTTATTCATTCAATCACTCATTTTTTCATTCATTTATTCTGGTAGATATGCATTAGAGTTCTACTCTGTACTAAGAACTGTGCTATGTTCTGGGCCCACAAAATTTTGAAGACACAGTCTCAGCTTTAAGGAAACTTTTATATCATTGAGGAAAAAATAAATGCAAACGAGTTAATGTAATATAGCAAGTTACATGCAACACTGGTGCATATGGGGTATGATTGGAGACAGAGAGAAAGCACAGGTAACAGGTGGGATTGAGCACCAGGAAAGGCATCCTGAAAGAAGTGACCACGGAACTGAGTTTTACTTTTTTAAGAACAAATTAACCATGTATCTTGTAAAAGTAGATGTTGTCCAAGCTTTCCTACTCAGCTTACTTGCTACTCAGCTCCAGAACCTCTATAGCCTAACCCTGGAAAAATACTGATAATTCATTAGCATATATTTCAACACTAATTTTTATACTGGGCTTCAATTTTCTAATGAAAATTTCCACCAAGATTTTAACTTCTCTCAATTTTCTAATAGAAATTTCCACCAAGATTCTAACTTCTCTCTATATCATGAAATATGTTATAATAAATGTGGCCATATAAGTGTCTGCACACTGGACTGTATCTCCTTTGGAAAAGGGCTGGGTCTTTTGTTAGTACTCAGTAGATGCTCCGATGCCCATCTGTAGAATGAAAGTATGGTTCCCCTAACTCTCAGTTTCCCAGTGTTGTTCTGAAGAACCAGAGGTTATCATTATTAAGAATAATCTGAAATAAACAGTTTAATATTGGAATAGATGGATTAAGAGGATTGTACTGAGAGGAAAAGAGAACAGTCCAAATGATTGGGTTACAAAATCTGCTGCCCTGCCTAGAAGTGAAATAGGGAAGCCTTTGAAGATTTGGCACAATTCTAAAGAAGAGTTGCTTTAAGCAATCTTAAACTGAATATGCTGAGTCTGTAGAGTTGTAACTTATCCGATCTAGCTGAATAAGGTGAGTTTATATACTTAAATACTATTTTGTAAACCATGATTGCCTGGCACCGTAGTTAAAAAAAAAAAAGAAAAAAATGATGATGTCTGCATTTTAAAGCACCTGGTTCTATGTGAATATTGAAGGTGAGATGCTTGGAAGGAGGAGTGACAAGAACAAAGTAATACATTCCCTAACTAGAGTCTGTATTCATGCAGTCCTTTTGCATCTCTCCCAAACCCATCCTGGTCTTTCTAGGATGGAAACGAAAAGACAGGGGTAGCATTGAGAGTTGGTTGATGGAACTGAAAGACAGAGAGAGAGAGAGAGAGAGAGAATGAGAGAGAATGAGAATTTGTTTGTGTCAGAGGGGGAGTCAACTTTTTTTTTGAGGTCTGGCCAGAGGGCTGTATTATCAGAGACTTCTGCTTCAAAGCCCTGTTATTTGGAAGAGAGATTCTGAATGGCGTCTACTCTCCTCTTAATTTAATGGACCTTTTAGAAGGTGCAGACAGCTTCACCCCCAGATGAAGAGAGTAACAGAATGAGAGACAATGGCAATGAAAAGCCAGGCAATGGAAAGCTTTGGGGAGTTTATTGGTATTAGCACGGATGTGGCCAGACAGGGTGTGGGAACCCAAGAAGGAGGTAAGATCTTGAATGAGAGAGTGCCTGGAAAGAAGGGCGATCCAAAGGAGAAAACTGCTGGAAAGAAAGAATGACAGAAAGGAGAGGAAGATCAGACTCTAAAAGAAAGTATGCTTTACCCCCTTTAGAATTTTTTTTTTTTTTTTTTTTTTTACCCAAAACAGGTACTATCTTTGCATTTTGAGTACACATGAGAAGGAGGATTTCTAAAATGGAAAAATTTTCACTATTTTTAAAAAAATCTCTCCGAGCCCCAATATAATTTTCCTAGAAAAATGCAATTTTACCCTGGCAATAGTAGCTGAAATAAAAATCCCTGAAAATGGACATGATGCCTTAGGTAGTATATTAGGAGAAATAAAATGAATAATAACACTAATTATGACTAGTTGAGATGACTCAAATGTTTCCATATACCCACTGGTAAATGTGCATGAAATAAATGGGTTTAGTGGAATTATTGTCGATTGAATTCATGTCAATAAATACTTATTGATAGTTGGACACTGTTAGGTTCTTGGATATGAAGATGAATAAGACAATATCACAATGAAATATTTACGGAGGAATTACTAGAGCCAGAAATTACTCTATTTGCTGTGATAACATGGAGCCTAGCACCACCATAACTATGGATCAAACTTTGTCCCCTTGAGTACTTACTAGTAGTCTTAGTCAAAGGATGTCAAAATTTAGTTATAGATCTCTGCATATTATAATTCAGCTGAAGATCACCAGTAGTCCTGGGAAGGTTGATGAGAAGATGGAGTGAAAGAAACTGACCATTATGTCTATTATGAAGAAGAAAAAATAAGAGGGGGAAAAATGCCTTTACATTTCTGAAATATGGGCTTCTCTCCAACTATCAAATTATTACTGGATCAATAACTTCTAATCACCAATAGTATTCTATTTTCCTTTTCAGAGCACTGGCTCTCAAAATTTAATGGACGTAAAAATTGAGTGTGGTTTGTTTCTTTTTAAATAGATTCCTGGATCTCACCAAAGATTCTACTTTAGTAGATCTAGGAAGGGACCAGGAACAATCTAAAATTAGTGAGTAGCCTGGCTGATTCTAATATAATTGGTCTATGAACAATAATTTGAGAACCACTGCTTTCTGGAGAGATCTTTCTTTGAAAACTTGTCTCTCTTTTTTTCTAAAAGACCTTTCTCCTGTAACGGATTCTTAAAATATGTTCATTTATTTTTGGGCTTCCATCTTTACCAAAAATGAATAAGTGCCATTAGATGGTATTCTATTTCAATTTTCTTCCTGCTAATTTATTTTGCTCCTTGTTCATGTTCCATACAATAGTGATTATGGTAGATTTACAGTCTGATGCTCATTCATTGTCATGCCAATTTAGGAGAAAATTTAGCAAAACTGTTTAGAAATACAGTTCGATTGTATATATTGTCTATTTAATTGAATTGTATTTGTTTATATTAATTAACGCCAACATGAAAAATGATTTAATCAGAGATATTAGACTAGAGTTCAATACTAGAAAGTCTGGAAAAAAAAGGTGGTTGGATCCATAAAGGCACAACCTGGGAGAAACAAATCACTTTAAGTATTTAAATAAGTGAAATTAATTTTTTTCTTTAAAAATGTGTTATACAGGTGATGGAATTATGAGAAGCCAATCAGGGGGCATTGAGGCAACCCAGAGATTCGCATCAACTAAAGAGACAATGGATTAGGGTTACGAGAGCTGAGGGATTGCTCTCCATAGGAGATACATCCATACTCAAAGATGGCGACCAGGCAGAGACAAAGGGAACGCAATATCCTGGCTCCTCCCGTGCTCTTATCCTCTAATTTTCTGTCAGTCCTTCTTACTGAATGAATGAACTTGGTTGACAGGGAAGCCTGGGAAATGTAGAGTATACCAGTCAGCTCCACAGTGACTCAGAACAGAAGAGGAAGCGTGAGGAATGGCACTTAGTAGTTGTTCAAAGATAAAGTGAGGCATATTCGAATTTTTAAAATTTATTTGAGCAAAAATCGATTTGAATCAGGCAGCAGCAAAACAGAAATGTTTTGAAGTGCTCTAATGAAGCTGGGGGAAAATTTTTATAGAGAAAAGGCAGAAACAGTGTAAGGAATTTATTGTTTAATTGTAGCTTAAAACATAGTTGGCTGTTTGTGGTTGGTTGTCATTAGGTTTTAGTTTTGTAACCTTGAGGTATTTACAGGCTAAGATTTGGGTTTGCCACCAAACCAAACTCTCACACCGTGGCTTTAGAGCCACCTCAGTCTAACAGCCTCCTTATTTAGTAGAGTAATCGAGCCAAGGACTGGCAGAAAGGTGTATATTCCCCCAAAATTTACTCTAATGATTCCCCAAACCTACTTTAATGCCAAGAACTTTGTCTCTGGTAGTCTTTATAACCCCCCTTTCATATTGTACCAAACCTGAACCTTAAATCAAACAATGATTGAGTTGAGCATAAGGCAGGGTGGAGGGGTCCATGGGAGGGAACGCCCCAGGTCAGCACTGCAGTGTGCTTCCTTGGGAGTGTGGTGTGTGAGACCCACAGAAGGTGCAATAGAAAGTGGCTTTTCTCTGCAGGTCTCTTCCACTGCTGACATTGTTCCTAGGCTGCTCTCTGCATTTCTCTTTGTCATCTCATTTGGTGGTCTTGTACATTTGGCCGTCTTTAGCTTAATGTATCCTGATGTAGGCAGAAAGATCTTGCATCCATTTCCTAATGGCTATTGTACTTCTCACCCTGCACGTCTCTTACTTCCCCCACTTCTTCCTAAAATAATGTGTTTTGTACGTGGACCTCTTTCTTTCCCATAGAACGGGGCTTGCTTTAACTGGTAATCCTTAGGAATAGCCAGTTTGGGTTGCTACTTGAATGCAGCTACAAAAGCTCTTCAGCTTTCTGTCTGAAATTCTGCATGACTTAGTTATAAAAAGAAACACTGTGCACCACTAAGAGTGGATGTAAGATTTAACAGGGGTCAGCAAAGAGAAGACTGCAGCTGGTGATAGTGTGACATTTAATTCAATTCCTGAAGACTGTTACAGTTATTATTTTGTTGCTTTAGCCAAGATTTTAATGTTTTTCTTTCATGGTTTTGTAGTCTTCATTTCACCTTAGTGTTTTTCGTTTGTTTGTTTGCTTTTGCAGTTAGATGGTGTAAGCCAAA
Organism: Rhinolophus sinicus; assembly: GCF_036562045.2. NCBI lineage: Eukaryota > Metazoa > Chordata > Mammalia > Chiroptera > Rhinolophidae > Rhinolophus > Rhinolophus sinicus. The sequence goes on from NC_133751.1 coordinate 66,344,065, forward strand.
GGGTGGGAATGTTTAGGTGTATTTTTCTACATTATGGTGGCTCTCAGGTCTTCTCCAGCTTCTGTTTTCCATGTGAATTTGAGCAAGTTTCAATCCCAAAAAGAAGCATATGGTTGTAAAATGGGATCAGTCTGTGTCTAACACTGTTTGGCTTATAGTAGTATTCTTTTCATTTCATAAATATACCTCTTTTTACAAGGTTAACCGAGTCTTTCAGATGAGGGGCATTCTTTTAAATCTGAGAAATCGTCACATTATAAGACAAATGATACCCTGCTTTTCCAAAATCAAATGCCTTAATGAACTGCTTCTCTATTGGGAATTATTGATTGCAGTGTGCGGGTCATCTCTGCTGTGACAAACTCCATAGATGGATACTTTGAGGAAGAGACTATTTTGAGTTCAAATCCACAGGTTATCTGAACAACAGAGGAAATTGAGACAATCAGGAATCAATTCACCTTGTTTTATGGGAGATAGAAGACTGCTTTATAGTTCCCGGTCAACCTTGAAAACAAATCAAATGATTGCAAGCTCAGCACTTTCATTTGTAAAATGTAGAAATAGTGCTTATAGCTCACGATTTTAGTGAGGACTTAGTGAGTTCATATGTGTAAAAGTGTTTTAGAAACACTAGAAGCATTATAAAAATAAAGGATATGACATCATCCTCATCCTCGTTTCTAATTGCACAAGAAACTAGTCGTCTACCATGGGGTTGTTCTGTCACAGCGCCGTGGCTGGCATATCACTACAGAAGTTTTCTAATTAAATGGTAGTGGAAGCACCTTTGGTACTAGTGTAATCCAATTACATTTACCAGGTAAGAAAAATTAGACTGGACATTTAGTCTCTAGCTTGGACAGGTCCCTGTTCATGAGCCAGCCTTTCGGAGCTGAAAAGATTCTTAGTGACCATCTATTCCAATATTTTAATTGCTTCATATGTAAAACCACTGAAAACCAGGGGAGAATAGCATAGCACTAACCATTACCATGGTTGTAGCAGAAATGATGAGATAGGGAACAGAAACTCTATCCATTTGCCTGTGTTTGCTAACTCATCCACTTAATTCTCTTCTCTAGTTTTCTGTGTTGCCAGGTGTCGCTTATTGATAATATTTTTATATACCTTCATATCCTCCAACTCATTCTCTCTGATACCATTTCCCTGGCACACTGGGAAATAAAGGGAAAGAGAGTGAAATTGGGAAAGAGAAAGTCTCAGGCAAAAATAATTAAAAGAAAGATTTCCTGGAGAAGTTGGAGAAATGTAGGGAGCAATGGAATGCAAAAAGGTGGTGAGGATACCTGGGCACAGATGCAAGTGATTTAAAAGAAGTAGATGGAGTGCTAGGGTTAGAACTGATAGCTGATATTTCCTCATATTCCTGGTCCTGTTTCATTTTCTTCCAACTCACAGTTACTCCTATGTCACTCACTACCACAGTAAAAGGTGGTTCTCAAGGCACCTCTCAGTGATAGGAACCATCAGAAAGTCTCTGTTAAATTAAAGTCTTTGTTTGGCTCATGAATTATTGTATTACTATCCAGAACAATGTTATCGCTTCTCATGGATTTAGCGATCACCAAGCCATGGAAGCCACACTGATGTTTTTCTTACGAATAAATAAATAAATAAATAAATAAATAAATAAATAAATAAATAAATAATACCTTGCTGTAACAGAATATTTTAAACAACTTTTCAAGTCGGTTTATGTCTGCTATCTCATTTTTTTCTCACTGTAACTCAGAAATGTGGACAGGTATTGTTTGACTCTGGTTTACAGATGAAAAGCTGAGGGTTATGGATATTAACTAACTTACTGGGTATCACACATCAAGTTAATAATGTATATCTAAGTGATATAGGAGTGCAGTCTGATTCCTAAACCAAATAATCAAGACATGGTTGAAAAGAATCCAGATATGTTATTTGGACATTTTTAACATTTGCCATTCTTTCTTAAAAAAACTTTTATAGTTTAGAAAATATGAATTTAGAGGCCTCTTAAAAGCCCTGGAATGTCATTGGCTAATTACAGGAATATCATGCAGGGATGTTGGGACGATGAGATAACACAAAATACCAGAGTAGCTAAACCAAGAAACCAGACTACTGGAAGAAATTAATTCCATTTCTCAAGTCAAGCTGCTAGTTGACACTGGGACCCAGGGAGGCTGGTTGAGATCCAAAAATTGAGTGGAATCCCCAAACTGCTCAAAATTATCTTGTCTCCCCCAGGTTCTTAAGCTTCTTTGGACTACAGGGCCATTTAGGAATGCCAAGGAGAATGTGTAGTCCTAAGAACTCACGTGATCATTTCATTCAATATAATGCATCCATAGACTTCCTAAAACCTGTCTGTAGCCTGTGTTTCTCAGTGTGTGCCCCTTGCACCACTGTATCACAATCTGTTAAGGTGCTTGCTTGTTAAAATTCAGATTCCTAATTCTCATCCCAAACCCACCAAAACAGTCTCTGTGTATGGTGACTAGGCATTAGGAATTTGCATTTTTTAACAATCTCTACAACGACTCTTATGCAATCTAAAGTTTGACAATCTATGTTTTAAGTATTCATTGAGCCCAGATAAAACCAGCCATCTTAGATAAATAAATTTGAGACTGCCCCACAAACTCAGCCATCCCTGTTCCAACCTTAAACAGTCTTGCCATGTTGCCTATATTGAAGCTGGGATGAACAGTGCCCCTAGGGAGGCCAGTGGTGCTTGATTCTATTTTTCCCCCACTGAAGGTGCCCAAGATAGGAGGGCATCTAACTTAGCATGGGCCTCAGAAGCCATCTAAGGGTGCTTCCCCATTTCCTAGCACCATCTGAAAGAGTATTCTAAATTCTGTTTACAAAATGTTATAATCCTATTTATGCCAAAACTCCACCATAATAACAGAAAATATTACTCTCCTTGTAGCTTACTCCTGTCCATGACACACACACTTTTTACTGTACCACTCTGGTTTACAAATATGAGGCCAGTGTAGTACAAAAGTGAATGAGCCAGTCCTGTTTATTTCCATCAAAATGCAGGCACACACTGTTTGTTTATCTCCCTCTGGGAACAAGCTGGGAAGCTGTTAGTGTTAGGGGAAATAGTAGTAGTAATAATACGAAGTTCTTAAGTGTTGACTCCACATTTTCAGGGCTTGATAAGTTCTTCTGAGTGTAGCACTCCATCACTTTTCTCAGCAGGGTATAATTTCTCTTCACTGAAGGATTTTAATTCTGGGCTGCCTCTAACAAAAAAGGGGAAAAAGAAGGTAAATCACTCATTCACTGGAAGTATAGATGTTTAATTAAGTACCACATATAATGTGTCAGTCTCTTGTGTGACATTTGCACAGTCTAGGAATTTGGGGTGAGGGTAGGGAGATCATCTAGCAGATTTATGAGGATTGATAAAGTAGGGATTTCTTAATGCATCGTGTGTGTGTGTGTGTGTGTGTGTGTGTGCGCGTGTGCGCGCTTCTATTAATGCATCTGAGTCTCATCCTGGTGTCTCGTTTTTGAATCTCACATTGCTTGATACTCATTTACATTTTCTTGAGGAACCCTTCTTGGTATTTTTATTTTATTTATTTTTAATTTTTTTTTATTCAATTACAATATTATGTTCATTTCAGGTATACAACATAGTGATTAGGCATTTATATAATTTACGAAGTGATCACCCCAGTAAGTTTAGTACCCATCTGATACCATAAATAATTATTACATTATTGTTGACTATATTCCCTGTGCTGTACTTCACATTCCCATGATTGGGTTTATAACTGGCAATTATACTTCTTAATCCCTTCATATTTTTTACATCCCATTAACCCCCTCCCCCCGCCCTAACCTGGTAATCATCAATTCATTCTCAGTATTTTTAAACTATGAAATAATTATTTTATCCTCTGTTTATCTTCTTTGTATTCTCTCTCTTGTATAGTCCAGTGTCTCTTATATTTAACATTTACATGTGGTATATCTGATGTCAACCCATAGGGCAAAAAGTAGAGAAGGCAAACTAGGGTTCTGCATTGATAAGACAAAGGTGGAGTTGGGGAGTCATAGCTCCTTCCAAACTAATATAGGCCATTTACAAAACTATACTAAAAATGTCTCTGAGGACTTTCTCTGTATGTTCTTTCTGCTTTGTATTCAAACAACTTGAGAAGTTTCCAGGCATTGTGGTTACAGGGCTGAGGTCCCATTATATCCATCTCTATTGGAGATCGCCTCTGGAACAAAGATGAAACATTTGGGAGGTCTGAGAAGTAGGCTTTTTCTCTGGATCTGTGGCAATGCCTAGACAGAATATTTCCCGACTGTGACCCAGACCAAGGAAACCCTGATTTGAGTATTTGCTAATTTCCATTCTGTAAATACTCCATTCCATTCCATTCAGTAAATACTCCCATAAGGGCGAATTAAAAGGCTCTGCTGTGTCTATTCAGGGTTTCTTCACAATCCTCAAACTGTCAACATCATTCTCATCTCAGAAATTTTGCTACTGTGTCTTCCTATACCAGGAAAATGCTTTCCTTAGACTATCTCCTGACTCTTTCTACCTTACCTCATTCAGGCTTCCACTGTAACGTAGCCTCCTCAGAGAGTCCTTCACTGACCACACATTGATTTTTTCTTTGTAAAACTTGTCATGACCTGAAACTATATATTTACTTGTTTATTACTGGTTTCCTCCACTAGAATATAAACTAGGAAATTAGTTGATTTTCTTCATTATGGCTTCTTCAGGACCTAGAATAAAGCTGACATGTAGTAGATACTCAGAAATAATTGTTGAATTAATAAAATATATGATTAATCAATAGCCATGAGCTGAAGACTGTAATAACATTGTAGAATTCTGGAATGTTTTTAACTTTAAATATATCAGGAGCGTTCTCTACTCCTTATTCATCTTTCTGTGATAGTATCTGTGGCGTATATGTGAGTTTTGTCTATTAGCCTGGGAGCCTCTTGGAGAAAGGCCATGCCTGGAATATACTAGAAGATCAAACAATACACAAAAAATACATGTAGGTTGAAAGGCTGAACTCACATTTTCTATTTTTCTTATTTCCTATCTCTCAGTGATGGTTAGTAATGGATCTGTGGGTAGAATAAAAAGGGCCTGTGTCCCTCTGTCAGGGCCAGCAAGAACTTGAGAGCCAATAAAGAGACTATATTTTGTTCTATAAACGAGCTGGAGGGAGACTAGAAAGTCAGGGGATGGAGTGAATTTTGGCAGCTGCCCATGCGAAGCAGCTAAAATCCCTGGCGTCTCAGGGCAAAGAAGAAGTAACCCTAAGGCTGAACAGATTAATCACTCCCATGGGAGACCAAGGAGACATGGAGATGCCAGGTGTCCCTAAATATGTTCTAACATGTCATATTAGATCTCTAATAAATTGAGCCTCCTGTGGTAGACTTAAAGTTAACTGTTCCCGGGGAGTGTGCCAGAAAAAGGCGTGAGCTGGACAGGAGGCCCTACGGAGGCCATGGATTTTCCACATCTGGCTGTTCCTCCTCCGTAGCTGGATTACTAAAAGAGACGAAGAACGCCATTAACAAATGTACAGTATAGGAAGAGCATTTCAGGACCTGTAGTTAAGATGTTTGAGATCAGCAAGGAACTACAAGGAACTTTAAAGAGCCTATTGTTTTTCTCCGTTAGGATGATTTGCATAGAAAGACTTGTACAAAGGTAAGAAAGAGTATGCCCAACTGACTCTGGGTGGTGAACACACAATGTGATATAGATAGATGATGTATTACAGAATTGTACACCTGAAATCTACGTATCTTTACTAACAAGTGTCACCTCAATAAACTTTAATTTAAAAAAAGAGATAAAGCAAAGAAAAGAAAGCGTATGCCTTCTCTGACTGTGTAAAAAACATCAACAATCCAGCTGTGTTATACCTTCGGTGTGGGTGAGGGGGTATTGAGGGGAAGCTGTGTGATAGGGAAAGAAGGATCCTGAATGAGTCAAAGGGAAATTTCATAACTCCATGACTTACTGTGTAGTAATTATAGAGGAAGAGAGTTCCTCTCATGAGGGAAAGAAATAGGAAGAATACAAAGCTTTCATGTTTTGTGGAGTCCTTGAAACTTTGAAAAATGCACTGGTGACATTTAGAGGCAATGGAAAGATCACAGCAGTTGAGAAAGAAAAGTGGGGAGTAGGGACCAGGCAAAGAAAGAAGGAAAGGCTGCTTTATTTTCCTTGGTTCTTAGAGAAAGTAAATACTGAAAAGCACTTTACAAGTTTTTTATTTGGTTTTTTTTTTAACTTTTATTTATTTTGAGTGTGTTTTTCCAGGACCCATCAGCTCCAAGTCAAGTAGTTTCAATCTAGTTGTGGATGGTGCAGCTCACAGTGGCCCATGTGGAGATCAAACCGGCAACCTTGTTGTTAAGATCACCCCACTCTATTCGACTGAGCTAATTGGCTGCCCCCAAAAGTTTTGAAATCTAACCTCTTCATTTCACCTCATCTTTCTGGGCCAGGTTTTCCATCTGTAATTTGCTGAAAGCTACAGAGATGGATACTGGTAGTTAGGGCTTGAATCCAGGAAGTCCACTTTTGCACTACACTTCCTTAAGGTATCTAGCTAATTAATGTGGTACTACCCACATACCAAGTGCAACATGCAAAAGTGTAAAATGGGCCAAGGAGTTGATAAAGATCTACAAGATAGGAATGTTGAAGATATTTAGAAAACTACAAAAATCAGACAGGTCAGGGTAAGGGCGTGATGCACCCTCTGTGGTGGCTTTTATTTATCCCAGGGAACTTAATCATTATTACTTACACCTCCCACCATAAGTTGCCTTCCCCTGCAGCACCAGAAATACTCTCATGGATAGCAGGGTCTTTCTCCTATGCTAACCCAGCTATGTTCAAAGCCACAGCTTTAATACACTCAGGCATATTCAGCTGATGCAAACCCTGGTGATTAAATAGTTTTTCCAGACAGAGGGATGGAGTCAAATACCAAGAAAACAAAGGCAGGAGTAGAGATGGTAACTGAAGATCTGGGAGTAAAGAAAAAGATTATATGGTGTAAGAAGCAAGAGTGTGGAAAAATGCAATCCTATAAATTCATTGTACTAATTGTGAGTCCTTGAAGCGCAATTTCCTCTTTATAAAATGAGGGGATTTGTGATGATGTCCAATGCAATGTAATTAAGTCTAGTCAAGAAATAATCCTTAAATTGATTAGGTAAATAGGACTTGATTAATTCCACTCTGATTAACCACTGCTTCTCAAAAATGCCCTAGAGGCGTCTACCCATTCTACCTAGCAATTCACCATTTTCTCCCAGCAGAAATGAAAAACGCTCTAGTGTCCCTCAAGATAGAGATCAAGCCAAGATCCAAATGCTTTGAAACATAAAACACTTCTACAGATGGTTACAGCTTGCCTTGCAAGTGGGATGGCATTGGTGGAGACAAGATGATGAGGGGGAAAAAGAAAAGGGAAGTATAAAGGAGAGGTTCCTTTAAAACATCAAAAAGACTTTCTACATCTTTTCTGCCCTTTCATAAAGACTTCATCTGGCAGCCAGATTGCCTTAATGGTCTGCCTAAAAAGGCCCGCCCTGGCCTGACATAGCTAGACACACACTCTCCATCTTTACTTTGCTCTTTTGATGCTGTCACATGTCCTTCATTTTCTACATTTCATTCATTCTTTGCCTTTAAGCTACAAGGATAAAAGTGTCTGACATTAAAAAAAAAAAAAATCAGCTTACATTTTTTAAAGGGGCAGACATTTCATGCAGCCTTTGATTTCCTTCTAGGAGAAAATCATTACTTTTCTTTAAAGGAGAAACGAGAGAGATTTTTCTGCTTCCTTTTTCTCCTTCCCACCCTTTACCCTAAGTTTCCCATTTTCCACCGTAAGAAATAGTACGGGGTGTAGTGCAGGAAAAGGCTAGAGAAATGATTGTCTCCTAGGGAGCACTTATGCCACTATAGTGAATAAAAAAGCTTGAACATTCATTTGCTGCTAAACAATGACAAAAGATAATTAGAATGTTTCAAAGCACTGCACTATATTCAACATCTGTTAAACATTGGTTGAGATAGCTGTTTTTAAAACTCGGTGGTGTTGAAGAGGTAAGGTAACCAGTAGAATATAATGCTTGTTGCCTTTGGAATCTATAATAAGAGCACATTACAGAGGTCTGAAGCATTGTACATGAAAGAGAGTATAAACAGAAACAGAGTAAAACCCCTATAGTACAAAGGAAACACTACATGAAAAAATACCTATGTATGGAAATTCTCACTTAAATAACAAAATGTGGCCATAAGGATACACTTTGGACTTTCTCTCCAAACTAATGAGCCTGACCTTAAAATATGAAGGGACACAAAGAATCTGTAGAAAGAAGGACAAGTAGTAATATTAAGGGATGAGAGTTGGCCAGATATGGAGTGTCTGAATACATATATGGGGAGGAAAAAGGAAATGATAAGATTTCCAGATCGATAAATGACCAGTTCTACAACAGGTGTTTAGGACTCAAATAAAAATGAAATGTCTGGAGATGATCCTTAGAATTGAACAAGAACTGATGCAGTTCTTAAATTAACACACACACACACACACACACACACACACACACACACAGAGTTCTGAAGGGAGAGAAAAACAGTGAAAAAAATCTATCATCCAGCTATTAAACTCCAGGAGAAGAAACTGTGCCAAAATGTGGGAATTGGAAAAAATTACAGGGAAACGCTGAAAGTAAACCAGAAGAAACGTGGAAACATTTATAATACCTCATGAGAAATTCAGAAGAAATGTATTCCAAGGATCAGACCAAGGGCTAGTGAAAGTAAAACAAAACTGTCTGAGTAACGGGCAAAGTCAAGGAATTTCTTGTTGGAAGGAACAAAAGAAGTATCTTTGGGAGACAGAGAAAAGAAGCAATAAAGAAGAACTGGAAAATCACCCAACCTGAGCAAGCACCAAGCACGCAAGGAATCAACACAGGTGGATCTCATGGGAGATAATACTATTAGGTTGGTGCAAAATAATTGCGTTTTTTGCAATTAATTTTAACCTTTTAAACTGCAATTACTTTTGCAGCGACTGAATAATAGTGTCTTTCAGTCAGGTTCCTGAGTCTTTGTTAGGAGTCTGCTTCAAGCTCAACTAGGCCTGAGCGTCAAGGGGCAGATCCTTTAGGGAATTTGAAGCGCCATTTGATGGTCAGTGTATGAATAGTAGGCTTAGGAGGAAAAAGGAAAGTCCAAGAAGCTGATTGAAATATTTGCTTCCATTATTTATAAATTAGGCCAGTAAATCTCTGAAGAGTGTTAATGTTCCATTCAGAGTAATTAGATTAAATAACAACAAAATCACTGGCTGTCATACTGCCGTACTGGTCTTACTGGTAGCATGCATAATGAAAAGAAGACTCAATAAATGCTTATAAATCCTCCTTTGTTAAGAGAAAAGCACCACCACTTCAGTAAGTACAAAGGTAATAATTTATGACAAAATTACTAGGACTTCTCTAAATTTACCACATTTAAAAATAATAATAATAAAAAAAAAAAACTTTGAAAATTGATATTCGGAAAATATTGTGCTCTGTTAATATGGACTGGGACCTTACTTAAAAATAGAAAGTCAAACATAAAGATCACATACAAAAAATTGGCTCAATAAAAATGTATACACGTTGTACTTTTCGTGAAAAATCCAAAAGGGAATAATTGGTAAAGTCTCCCAAATGGTACCAGTCTTTCCAGGATTATGAAATGCCAGCTCAATGGGAATAAACTGAAAGCTCTCCAGGGAAGCTGTGCTTGGTCAGTTTAAGGACAGATGAAACCCAATACAAGCAAATGTCAGGGGTCAACCAAAGTATAACAGGTGATCTGGAAGCTGCTGTATGTGATTTTCTACTGATACCATCAGATTTTGATTTCAATAAGGTTTATCCAAATTTGAGTATCATGAGATGGGAATTCAAAAGGAAACACAACATAGCCCTGCTCTTGTTCGTCTGAACTTCTTGTGACAAAATGGTCCAAGTGACTTAAAGGTCCAAGGCGATGAGAGTCCAGCCTGGAAAGAGTTGTACTCCTTAGTTAGAAGAGGGAAAGCCTAGCTGAGATCAAACCATGAAGGAAGTGCTTAGTGAGCACAACACGTGTTAATGGAGCATGCTATACCAGCATTGTTGGGTATCCCTGGAAATTTGCAAAAGTTAATTTTTAGGACAAAGAAGAAGATGCTCCACTTTGCATGGTCAATTTTAAATTTGCAGACCTTATTCATCTAGAAGTGGTAGATGATAAATATATGAATGGCACAATAAAGAATGTCTGTGTATTCAAGAATACTAGATCCAAAATGGATCTTTAGTGGTCAGTGGGTAAATCTGAACATTCAAACTTTAGTATAAGGTTGAAAACCATGTGTTCTCTCATTCTGCTTTTTGCCACCTCTGTCAACTGAAAAATATTTTCTATGGGCTCAGGATTTCACTTTTGTCTTGTTTTTGTGGGGCTTGAGTTCTCAAAGGAGTAGGGGGAAAATACCAAGAGGTCAGATGACCAACACTATGAAGCTTCAAATGTACTGTTTGTAAAGGGGATGAAGGTTCCATTAACAAGTGAGAATATTTGATGTACTTACTCCAGTCCTAGGAAACCCCTTCTCCAATGTCCAGACTTTAAATTATGCTATAAATTACTAAAGTAGGCAATAATTTGAGACATCTGCCTAGCTTTTTATTTACAGGAAAGCCAACTAAAAGATGAAAAAAAATGATATGGATTTTCCCATAATTTAATGTAATAGTGCAGTGTATACTAGGTAGATAAATAGATAGGTATATAGATCATAAGGTTACAGGGTTGAAAGGTGGTGTTTCAGGTAATGTGGCAGGCTAACAGAAAAGGAGATTTGGGAACCAACAGTCTGTTGATTCAGGTCTACAAGATTATTTTTGAATTGGTATGTTCATAGTCCATATTTCTAATCTCTTTCTCTCTCTCTCTGTCTCTCTCCCCCACTCTCCCCTCACCCCCCACCCACATCCTTTACTTCCTCTCTTTCTTCTAGATTCATATTTCAAAATGCTTCCAAATGCTGCACATTTACATCTACATGGATGCCCCTTGCAGGTACTTCCAACCATTCCTCAACGCCCCGTTCCTTGCATAAACAACAAAAAACAAAAACAAAAACAAAAACAAACTCTGTTGCTCCAAATTTCATAGTTTAAGGCTATCCAAATCCCAGTTACCTCTGTTCAAAATGTCCACATTATTTTTTACTTTCGCATTTTCCTAGTTTCCATACCCTATTTAGTTACCTAGTCATATTGAGTCTATCATCATGACACTGCCCTTTACTTCTCTTCTCCACTTTCCTCTGAGAGTCAGTGTAATGTAGTGATCAACAGTGTAAGCTCTAGAGTTAACTGCCTGCGTTCCCTTGCCTTGCTGCTTACTACATTTGCTATCTTGGGCAAGTTCCTTAACCTCATTGGGATTCAGTTTTTCTGATCTGTAAACTAGAAATATACGAGTAGTAGTAAACCATATCATGGATTGTGTCCAAATTCAAATTACTTGGTACATGCAATGCTCAATAAATTTAGCTGTAATTACGGTGATGGTGATGATGACCATAAAGACAGTGATTTCAGAGCCTTCTAATCTTTCCCAAGACCCTGTCTTCTAATGGGTCTCCCAGATCCTGTCTGTTCTCTCAAGTTCAGCCTTCATGCTTCTACCAGAGTTGGCATTCCACAGCACATCTGAAAATGTGTTCCCTCCTGTGTAAAACTTTATGGCTTACAGAATGGCTCCCATTCCAATTAACGTGTTATTTAAGGTCCTCTCTTAGTGGGACTCAATCAACCCAGTGTCCTATTGCACTTTCCTTCTGCTCATGTGCCCATGTTTCTTCCCATCCCCATGTCCTACTTATTCTCCCCCAAATGCATCCTAGATTTTGAGCTCTCTTTATTTCTCTTCTTACTGTAATTATTGTCAGGGATACTTTTTCATCCAGTCTTTGCCTATTATTCCAGGTTTTCTGGTCAGAAATGGTGCCCATTCATTAAAATCTAAAGATGGTCCTAAAACTAATACTAAAACCAGCAACTCCCATTTATTCATTGAATGATAACAGTGTACCAGGAACTGTGTCCTATGAGGGAAGCACAATCATCACCACCATTCTAGAGATAAGGAAACATATGCTCTACAATGTAAAGTAACTTTGAAATCACCCAGCCAGAAAGTTGGGAAGACCCAGTTCTGCGTCCAGAGCCCATGTACTCTCACGAATCCATTACACTGTCCTAACACCTGTGCATGTGTTTATTTCCCATTTGATACTGTCCTCTAATCTCCCATGTTAGAAACCTCTCCCACGTCTGTGTCTTACCTGTACATATCTGTAACACCCCATACTGTGCCTTCCACGCCCTAAGTGTGCAAACATAGTGAATTGAATTGACTTTCTCTGGTGCAGCCAAAAGTGTGTGGCCACGTTAGAAGGTATGGGGTGCAACTATCTTGTGTTTCTTCAGTCTTAAATTCAGGGGGCCCCCTTAAAGATGGGATCTACTTATGAGTTTAGTTTTACCCCCACTGTCTCAATCATTCTGCCTCTAGGATACATAGAGAGCCCCCAACTTCAAATTATATAAAAACTGATAGCATGCAGCTACCTCTGTCTAAATCTCATCCTGGAGTCATATTTGGAAACTTAGGGAGATACTGATCAAAAGAAGTATTGTATTTTATGCAGATGTGAACATTCAGAGACCAAGAATTAGACTAATGATTATTGGTGATAATGGACCGTACTCTATCCCGTGTTATTTTCTGTTTATAGATTTATCTTATTAAATAGACAATAGTCATTGTGACAATAAGGTCTGAGCCTTTCCTCTTCGTATTATTAGTGTATAGCACAGTGCCTGGTGTACAAAAAAAGCTCAATAAATTTTTATATTTTTATATTTTATAAAAATAAATTTTAAAAAAAATTTAATTTTTATATTTTATATTCTATAATTAGGATATATAAAAAATATACACTGCCAAATTGAACTTCCCCTCCCCAAACTCAGATTCTGTAGGCCTAACATAAGGTCAGATATCTCTGTTGACAAACAAACAAACAAACAACTACAAAAATCCAGGTGCCTCTTTAGTGCCTTTTATCCTCATTCTGTTTAAAATTAGTATTAGGCAAGATATACTCTAGGCAGTCTTTTTGTCTTTTCTAACCTTTCTTCTACTACCTGTCATAAAACGTAAGCATTTACACTGAAAGAATCAGGTGCCATCTGTGGGCATTTCCATAGCATCCTGTCATACCATTTAAGATCCTTTTTTTTTTTTTTTTAATTAAAATTCATTGGGGTGACAATGGTTAGTAAAATTACATAGGCTTCAAGTGTACAATTTTGTAATACCATGTTTCCCCGAAAATAAGACCTACCCTGAAAATAAGCCCCAGTTAAGATCTCATCCAGACAGATACATTTAGTACGTTATGACGATGTTCCAGAAGAAGATGACATGACTGTAATTGAGTAAATGTAGATTGTTGTGCATGAAAAAAGTAAGTCTTCCCTTGAAAATAAGCCCTAATGGAGCAAAAATTAATATAAGACCTGGTCTTATTTTCGGGAAACACGGTACATCATCTATATATCACATTGTGTGCTCACCACCATCACCATGGTCAGTTCTCCTTCCATCACCATGTATTTGACTCCCCCTTTACCCTCTTCTATCACCTCCATCCCCCCTTACCCTCTGGTAACCACTAAACTGTTGTCTGTGTCTATGAGTTTTTGTTTCTTTATTTGTTTGTCTTATTCTTTTGTTGCTTTCAGTTTTATAGCCCACATATCAGTGAAATCATACAGTTCTTGACATTTTCTGTGTGACTTATACTTTATTACTTTGTTTAATTGACAGACTCTTCCATCAAACTGCAAGGTCCATGAGGGCAGAGACTATTTCCATCTTGTTCACTGTCTTATATCTGGTGTCCTGCACAGTGCCTAATACACATGAAGTCCAAAATATATTTAGTAAAAAATGGAATGTTTTAATAAATGAGTGAATTGAGTTCTATAATGCCATATCTATTTTCCTGGAGAAGATCTATTTTATGAAAAGAAACTTAGGGGTAACTGAAGTAGTAACTCATGGCACTGGCATTTGGCTGCATTATTGGCTATGAAGGTTTTATGAATGTTGGAGTTGACTAGTCTCTACCAGGTTATTTCCATGGGAAAATGATTTCTATCTCCTTTAATTTAAAAGACCTTTCCAACATAACACATTTGGGGCCTGTGTAACACATTTGGGTCCAGCAATTCTCAATGATGGTGAAACATAACATGTTCTACTCATTTTTAATAAAACCTGTATCTTATTATTTTTAAATTTTCTTTCACGACTGTTCCACAATTCCTAAATGCAATCATTAGATAGACTGAAACACAGTCACCTGAGGAACTTGACACAACTACAGATTCCTGGGTCCCACACAAGGAGATTTTCATTCAGGAAGTCTGTGGTAGGGTCTGTAAATCTAAATTTGTAAACATCTTCCTAAGGAAAGCAAATGCATAGACAGAACCTCACAGTTGCATCATTGTGGGTATGAGGTTGGTAGTCTGGTGTTTGAACAACGTTGGCTGTCTGCCTTGGGATATTGTGATGAGCAGTGAAAATTATTTGTCTGCAAGTTCTTTGTGAAAGCAAGGAGGGCATAAAAATGCCAAGAATTTATAAGTATGGTAATGTTTTTACTTTGCATCCATGGTACTGATGTCTTTATGCAATATTCACGGGGATTTTTGATGCTGTGAATGATGGGTATGTGTAGGGAACTGAGGTGAATTCGAGATGCCCTAAGCCGTTACAGATACAAACTTTCTATGTAGATATGAAATCAAATATTTTTACAGTTGTGCCAGTTCAGAACTCGTTTATCAGTATCCTTTTCATCAACGTTTATATTTGAGCCTGAAAACTGGTGAACTATGAGGTTTGACAGTTAAGTCCGCGAACTTGTTTGCAATGATGTTACTAAACTTTTTTGGTAACAGAGGGATTGTTCATTATGAATTTGTACCAACTGAACAAACAGTTAACCAAGTTTACTCTTTGGAAGGGCTGAAAAGGCTGCATGAAAAAGTTAGACGACCTGAACTTTTCACCAACAATTCATGGCTCTTGCATCACGACAATGCACGAGCTCACACAGCACTGTCTGTGAGGAAGTTTTTACCCATAAACAAATAACTGTATTGGAACACCCTCCCTACTCACCTGATCTGGCCCCCAATGACTACTTTCTTTACCTGAAGATAAAGGAAATATTGAAAGGAAGACAGTTTGATGACATTCAGGACATCAAGGGTAATATGATGACAGCTCGGATGGCCATTCCAGAAAAAGAGTTGCAAAATTGCTTTGAAGGGTGGACTAGGTACTGGTGTCGATGCATAGCTTCCCAAGGGGAGTACTTGTAAGGTGACTGTAGTGATACTGAGGTACGTAGCAGTTTTTCTAGGATGAGGTCACAAGCTTAACTGTCACACCTCATATATATTGAATAGCACCTCTCACTTTGGGTTGGAAATCTGTCCTTTTCTACTACTTTAGCACAACTGTAGTGAAGGGAAGGGTCAAAGGTTAAAAATAGTAACTCAAATAAGGGTGCTTGAATTATTGGGCAATGTTCTAATTTTTACAAATAACTTATAACTAGATGAATTAGGCTATGTAGGAAACTTCTGCATAAATGGCAGGTTAAGGGCTTAAATAACTATTTGAAGTACAAAACGACACAAAAATCATCTGGTTGATTTTCAACAGTACTTATTCGCTGTCTTTTACTTGAGCAGATCTCTCAATATTCCACAAATCATAATCATGAAATCCCTTCACCCATCTCCTGGATGACACCACTTTGGGGTAAGGACTTATAGCTGTTTAGAGTAGCTGTTTAACATACTGCAGAACACCATACTGTTTTCTCTTCAGATCTTTAGGGGGATTTATAATAATAGCAATCATAGTAACTATGCATTGTATTTGCTGGTTGCTTTGCCCTACTTATAGACAGTAAGTATAATTCAGTAATGATACATGATAACTTTTATAACCACCAAAAGAATTTGCCCATGAAACTGTCGGTCATCAAATCCAGTCACATCTGTCACATCTCATATTTGCTTCTTCTCTTCCAATTCCTCAAATGTGAGGATGGGTAACTTATTACTTCCTAAGGTGATTTTGTGACCATTTTGCTTCTGTATTAACCAAAGGCAGTCTCAAGTTATACTGCCCATGTTCTTCACCTTCCTAGAAATTTTCCCTATGGGAAAATGGCAGTTCTTAGCCACAACAGATATTTAACTAGCTTAGCATCATCTCTAATGCTTTAGCTTTTAAGGGAAAATGTGGTAATACAAAACATCTGGCACAAAAAATCTAAATCTTAACAACATGGATGGACCTAGAAAACATTATGTTAAGTGAAATAAGTCAGAAAGAGAAAGACAAATACCATATGATCTCACTTATATGTGGAATCTAAAGAAAAGAATAAGTGAATGAATTAATCAGAGACAGTTTTGGAAACATGGAGGAAAAGCAGAGGGTTGCTAGAGGGGCGGGAGGGTGGGGATAAGGGGAAGGTGAGAGGTTTAGAAAATAGTCGGTAACCACAAGATGGCCATGGGGGTTTGAAAATTAATTTGGGGAACGTACAGAGGGATAGTGGATGGGGGTGGGCGGTTCACACAGTGTGAGGGATATAAATGATAAACGTCTAAGTTTTGCTTTGTCTTATGCACCTGAAACTAAAAAAAAAAAAAAAAAGGAGGAGTCAGAATAAAGGCTCTCCAAGGCCTCAAGTTAGTCCAAAGTTCTAAGTTTTATTTTCAAGTCTTCAATAAATCAGTCTTTGTCAAAGAAAAAAAAAATCTAAATCTTCATATCTTCTCCAGATTCTGGAAAAACACTCTCATAGCATCTTGTGTTTTGCCTGTCTTTCCCTTATCATACTTGTAGTCAGTGTTCATTCGAGCAATTATTTGTGCCATGTTTGCCACTCACCCCAAGTGAGCTCTAAGTTCCCTGAGAGCAGGAACTATGTCCATCTACTCCAAGGGTACATCCCCAACACAAAGCATGGTATCTGACATATGTTCCTTGCATGTATTCCTCTGATGTCCTAGGGACTATAAGTATATGAGTATAGTCTTTAAAATATTTGTTATATGATAAAAAAAATGATTGACTGAAAATAAACATCTCGAGAGCTGAGCCCAAGCGGTCTGTTATAATAAATGCTATTATAAATATTTTGCATGTACTTAGGACATACTACTTCTTTGGCCTAATTCACACATGCTATTAAAAAAAAATCAATAAAGAGACTGGAGGTGAAAGGTATTTCATTCTAGCAGCAATTGTTATATTTTTCTGACGTTAATATCCTTGGGGACTATCAAGCATGTTCATCTGATCAGTTGTTGCCTCTCTAACCACATCCATCTACTGAAGTTTATCTTCCAGTGCTGAGGTATCAACATAGACAGGGTTGTCCCATGAGAGGTGATTGAGAACAGAAGTTTTGTACCCCAATGATCACACCAGTGTATCTGTTTGCTGAGCTGAGAAATTATATGAGGAAATGCCTGTAGATGAAACAGCTTCCAGGAGATATCTGCAAAGTTTTTGTGTTTTTGTGGGAGCTGAGGTTGCAGCCTGTAGCAGCAGGAAGAAGCCGTGGTCTGTAAGTCCTTGTTGTCAACCTGTTTGACTATATTCATGGAGAAATGATGCAATCATAGGGGTTATTCTTCGGGAAATGGGAGGAGGCCACTGCTGGCAAGAGGCATTTTTTTTTTTTAAAGTATTAAAAGTTGGGTAGCTGTTCACAATAGCCAAAACATGGAAACAACTGAAATGCCCATCAGCAGATGACTGGAATACGAAACTGTGGTACATTTATACAATGGAGTATTACTCGGCCCTAAAGAATGAAATCCTACCATTTGCAACAATATGGATGGACCTAGAGAACATTATGCTAAGTGAGAAAGTCAGATGGAGAAAGACAAATATGATGTGATCTCATTTATGTGTAGAATCTAAAGAACAGAATAAATAAGCAAACTAAACAGAAATAGTCTCAGAGATACAGAGAAAAAAACTGATAGTTACTAGAGGGAAGGGGGATGGGGAGGAAGGAGAAGGGGAAGGGATTAGAAAGCACAAATTGGTAGCCCCAATATTGCCATGAGGATATGAAAGACAGTTTGGGGAATATAATAAAAAATGTTGGGAAGATTTTGTGGGGTGTCAGATGGGCACTTGTCTTATTAGGGAGATCACTTCATGGATGGTGTAGATGCCTGATCACTGCTGTGTACACCTGAAGCTGAATAACACTTAATGTCAACTATAATTTAATATTTACACATAGTCATGGAGTACAGCATAGGGATAGAGTCAATGGAATTGTAACAGCTACATACAATGTCAGAGGGGTAGTAGATTGGGGGAGGGAGGTAATTACTTTGTGAGGGGTATAAATGTCTAACTATTACATTGTTTTATACACCTGAAACTAATAAAATAAAAAAAAAGTTGAGTAGCTGAGACCCTTACAGAGGCACTGGGATGCAACATCTTTTCATGAACTATAAAATGATTAAAACTCAGTTTGTTGGAACCCCTTTTTATATTTATTTATTTGTTACAAATTTTGGAGGCTAAAATAGACAGTCAGATGAGAAATGTATTTGGGTTTCTTGGGCTTCGTAGTGACAAGAATGTTCCTTTTTCATTGATAGCCTCCTTTAGGGGAGCAGAATATCTGTTAACCTACATGTCTTAATATACCCTGCTCCTCCTTAGCATTCACAGTGTGCACCCCCTAATCCGTCCTGTCCTTCCTACCCTCTCTACCACTTCCCTGGTTTAGGTAATAAGACCTAAACATGTAATCCCCTCCTAACTGATCTTTCTGCTGTAAATCTCTTCCTTTTTGCATGCATGTATGTGTGTGTGTGTGTGTGTGCAAGCATGTGCAAGCATGCAAACCCGCACACATGCACATATACACATTACTTTCAGAACGATTGCCCTCAAGGACACATGATATATATTTACCCTGCTTTCAGTGTTTTCTCATTTAAAAATCTAAACTCCCGTCTCCTACTTTCAAGACTCTCCACTGATTTTAACTCCAGTATTTCTGATAAAACATCGCACGATATGCCATATAGCCTACGAGCTGTGTTATGGAAGTACGCGTATTATCCTCTCTATCTAGACTGTGAACTCACATAACTCAGAAACCACATTTTATTGATTTCCACATCTCTATAATAACAAGGACACAATTTTCACATAGTAGGAGCTCAGGAGATGCTTGCTCAATGAATGAGTGACTGCTTTCAGTGATTTTGAGGGTTATGTCATGTAGGCCATGAGACAAAGCTGGTGAGATTATCTCCTTACCCACCCTTTTTTGTTCCTCCCTGTGAGATGAATTTTTATTTAAAAAAAACTTCAACAAGATCTAGTCCACTTCTCATCCCTGGGTAATTCTAAAGAAACTGTTTCTATTTTTTTAAATTATTTTTTTTATTTACACCTTCTCCTGCTCTTATTCACATTGTGGCATTTCACATTGTAAAATGCACACAAAACCCCTTCGACTGTATTGTAAAAACTTCCAGACCTATTTTCCATTTATTGAATCTCAGGAGGGCTATCTCATGCCTCCCTGTGGGAGATTGCTTATGCAGAATATGCATAGCCTCTATAATACATGGATTCCTATTAACTTCCATCGGCGTGAAGGGTTCTCGCCTTTGATTCTGGACTAGTTTCTCTTGTGGGATCCAAACATTCCTTATCCTAAATCTCTGAGACATACTACAATTCAGAAATGTCAGCCTTGGGAACTCCTGTTCCTTCCTGTAATCAGTGTTACATACAAAACCTCAGCACCAGAACATAAGCACTGCACCTCAGAACTGCGGTGCACTTCTTGAATCTTTCAGGGCAATGGTTTTTTAACTGTATCCCAGTGATTCCTAGCATTCATAAAAGAGTTCTCAAGATGTTTCCTATGAGGAAAGCTGCAGTATTTGCCAACTCTGCTTTTATCTATTTTGTATAATTTGGGTTCCAAGTAAGATATCGCTTTGGAAAACAGCATCTACCACAACAATAACATTTCAAAGGTTAAAAACAAAAGTGAAATTAACTGCTCGTATATTGGGGGATAAATGCAAAGGTATGGTAGCAGATACTAGCGTTAAATAATCCTTCAAATATTAGAAGGATTTTAACACTTGTTTCTCATCTTTCTTAATGCCCATCCCATCTGAAAGTCACTTATGGAGGTAGAATTTTATTGCTTTTTTTCATACCCATTTACCCATTTACTCATAATATGGTTCAAGATTGGATGAGTATTTAACTGAGTCCCTGTATGTGCCAGATATTAGATATGTTGCTAGTTATAACTAGTTCAAACAAATGAACAAAAATTAAATATGATTCCTACTATAGTCTGAATATTTGTGTCCACCCAAAATTCACATGTTGAAATGCCAATTCACAAAGGTGATGGTATTAGTAGATGGGGCATTTGGGGTGATTAGGTAACGAGGGTAGAGCCTTCATGAGTGGGATTAGTGCCTTATAAAAGAGGCCCCAGACAGACTCCCTTGTCCTTTCTCCAATGTGAGGATATAGGGAGAAGCCTGCAACCTGGAAGACCTTCACCCAACCATGGTGGCACCCTGATCTCAGACTTTCAGCCACCAGAGCTGTGAGAAACGAATTTCTGTGGCTTGTAAGCTACCCAGTCTCTGGTACAGTCTCTGGTATTTTATTGTAGCAGCCTGAACATGAACAGACTAAAAGAGTTCCCAACCACGTGTATCCTATTCTCTAGTGGGTATTACATTTTGATATCTGTGATTTCTGATACTAAGGAAGAGCCTTGGTTGATTGGTTAATTGTTTGCTTGTTTGATTGGTTCGTGCATCCTTACGTTAATTTGACATACAGTAAGATCATGGCAGTGGTTACATTGATACTGGGTGAGATCGTGAAATGGTGTAATCTTACGTATTCAAGTCTTTGTCAATGATGCATTGTCTTCCAATTTTAAACATAGAATGGTTACTTCTGTACTCGTCCCATACTTAGCATTTCCCCTTCATTTTTCTGTAGTGCATTTTTTCTGCAGACTTATACATTCCTCTTTTAAGGGCAAAGATTATTTCTCATCCATCAGTGAATTGCTCCATTCCCTACTGCTTCTAGTGCAATTATTTTCATATATAGTGTGCTCAATATTATGTCTGAAAATACCAGTTATTAATATTTCTGCATTTCTGACGGTACTAGTGAGGGAAATGATTGAAATATTGCAGGGTTAGTTTAGCCACATGCCAAGCTGTATCAAGTGGAGAACTATTTTTAGCAGGGATATTATATCATGAATTTATGTGTCAAGTAAAGGGTTAAACTGGGTGACCTCCGAAGCCCCTTCCGTCTCTTAATTTTTATGAATCTGCTTTATTGCACAAGTGGGCAATTTTATAAACAGGAAAAAAAAAATAAGTTTTAGCCTTTGGGTTTTAGGCTTTCACATCCTTCAATTAGAGTTTTCATTGGATTTACTATAACCATTTAACACAATGGTCTTTGCATTATACTAAAAGTACCAAGAAGCTTGCTTGGCTCTGCTTCTTAGCACCAAAATGCCTTCATCATGAGCTGTTCTGCAGAGATGTCTGCTTGCACCTTTATAACACCCATTTTTGACCCAGTCTTTACTTTTTCCAGAAAAAAGAGAAATATTTTAAGATGTGTGTATATGGGGTTCTTTTTGCGTACGCTCCTCTGCTGCCACAGATCTGTTTTCTCTTCCAATTCCTTGTGCATGCACCTCTCATACAGTCATTTAATCACTATTTATTAAGTACTGCCTGGCTTCCCAGGACTGCTCTAGATGCTCTGATAGAGTCAAGGAAATAAGAGGGCATGTGCTTGGCCTTGCAGAGCATTGCTGAATTGGGGAGACCTAAAAAATAACTAGGGGATGATAATTGCAGATATCTTAGGACAAGTTTGATACCCTATGAGAAAGGATTACCACATAGGCTAAAAGATGGTTCCAGGGGTAGATGTATTTATTAAGGAAGAATTCTTGGAGTCTAAGCTTGGTTTTATGTTTATAGAGAATATGTTTGTGAAGGTGGGCGACATAAGCCAATGCAGAAAGGTGAGATACAAAAGAATAAGGCCAGGTGATGGGAAATGGTTTGAAGCAAAGGATAACCACATAGACAAAGATGAGAATGGAAAAGAGTGGTGGATGGAGAAAATGAGGGGTGAGTTTGAAAGGAAATTGGGAGGTGACAGAAAACAGGGAGCCACTATATATAATTTGGATTAAGTAACTGTTGTATTTGAGATATACTTACCTATATGTAGAGGAAAAGCAGAAAGAGAAGAAAGGTTGGACCCCCTCTCCCCCCCTGCTCCCCGGGCCCCATAATATAATAAGTTGTTCTTTATCATGGTTGTGGAAGTGAAGAAGGGACCAGTGTGAGATATGACTGGATTTGATGACCCATAATTTTATAGGATAATTCTTTTGGTGTTTTTAATGAAGTTAGTATGTTTTCTTTACTGAATAAAGCTTCTGGTCTATGAGTAGGGCAAAAGAATAGCATTATAAAAGACATAGCTTTTATGATTGCTTGTTATAAAATCCCTTGAAAATTTGAAGAGAGGATGATGATCTTAATACGGTGTTTTGTGGGCCAGTGCTAAGTTCAACAGCTATTACTTTTTACTCTAAGGTGGCTGCATACTGAAGGTGGGTGAAATGATACCCAAGAATATGGCTTGTAGAATATTTCGGGATCAGCTCAAATAAAAGGCACTGTATAAATGCAAGGTGTTATTACCAATGTCATAACAGTGTTGGTTGTTATTGTTGTCTTGGGAAGTTTATAAGAACTAATTACAAGGGTAGCTCATACCGCAGGCATAAACTGTAAGAAATAATCTTTTGAGTCATAATATTAAGTAGGTCCAAAGGCAGCCAAACAACCCTTGGAAATAAATGAGACTGCTTTGATATTTTACCTGTGACAATGCACAAATTCTGGCATTTTTCTGATTTGGGCAAGTTCTGAGTCTGGAAATTAAACTGTCAAAGTTGAAAAGTATGGGAATGTGAGGACCAAAAACTGTTTAATCACAGTGTTAGATACTTTTTCAAAAGGGGTAGGAAATAGATTGTCCAATAACAATGTAACTGTGAGAAATGCATCTTTGTAACAAGGAAAGATAGAGAAGAGGAAGAAGGTACGAGAAACCAGAGATTGCTTTTCCAGTGGTTAAGAAAAAGAAAATGTTTCTCTCTCTTTCTCTTTTTCATCTTTTATTCCAGACATAACGTCAACTATTAAATAAATCTATCTTTACCTTCCATTAAAACACTTGCTTTTAAAATTATTTTATAATCCAAATTTCTGGGTTTCAAAATATGTCATGAAAGACTGAAAAAAATTGTATATATATAATTAATATATTTATAAAATTATATATATATATATAAATTACATATATAATTATATATAATTTATATATATATAGATAAGAGGAGGAGCAGAAAGAGAAGAAAGCCATCTAAAGTTTGGACAACCCCCCTCCCCATAATATAATAAATTGTTCTTTATCATGGTTGTGGAAGTGAAGAAGAATGGACCAGTATGAGATATGACTGGATATATATATATTATCTTGACAGAAATCAACAGAGAGGAAGGAGAGAGAGGGAGGGAGATATGTAGAGACAGAGATATGTGTGTGTGTGTGTGTGTGTGTGTGAGAGAGAGAGAGAGAGAGAGAGAGAGAGAGAGAGAGAATAGAAATAGAAAGGTTTTTCCATCTTTAAGTTTAAAATTTTTATTCCTGCTATAAAGAAAATGATGGCAAACAGTTTACATATCTTTTAACTCTGGAATTATTAGTGGACATTTGGAAGTAAACTATCAATCCTGGAGTTACTATTAAAGTTTTTCTAATGGATCTTTGTTTTCCATAAATTGGTTAGTGTTTAGCCATTTAATTGACAAAACTTGAAAAGGCTACAATGTACATCATACTCTGTTAATCCAAATTTTAGTAGAAGCAATTCAAAGAAATACAAGGGCTTCCTCTGCTGAACCAGTGTTCAGGACAGCTCACCTGGCTTTTTTAACTACCCGGAAATTCATGCATGTTGAAATAAATCAATGTTAAGATTTTTGAGAATTTAGTGGATAGCAATATTAACAATTTACTTGAGTCTTTGTTCTTATTTGAGAAGGTATAACTCTTTTCTTTTCTTTTAACCGTTTATCTCCCTATTTCCCAGTAGTCATTGTAGTTGTGGAGACTTTGTTCTGTTTCTTATCATGATGGGGGTTGGGGGGAGAAAAGCTTCACTCAGCAGTGCCAATGTAAGTAACCTGATCCTCACTTTTAGGTTATTGAACAAAGCTTGAATCATGACACACAACATCAATAACACTAATGATTCTGGAAGCAGGCATTCTTGAGAGAATTTGAGAGCAACTAGATACTTATATTTTTATCCCATATCCTCGCTGCAATATTGCTGTCATCTTCCTTGGGAGTTTTCAAATGCTCTTAAACCTAGGTTTGAAGTTGCCTTTTATCCTCACTGCATTTTTTTCGTCTCTGTCACAAGCTTAAACAAAAATATCAGTTGTTTGGAAAGCCCCAATAATGATTCTGGATATTTGTATCTTGTGTATATTGTTACTTTCAGCAGAAGTCAGAGATATGGATGATTAGGTTAAAGGAACTTAAGAGCGTTCAATAAAATCTGAAAGTAAAACCTTAAAACAATGAAATTGCTAAACGTCCAGTTTTATTTCTCACCTATTCTGCCTGGTGAAATTTTAACTTTCTGCCATCAAGTTACAGAGGGCTGTGAACATACAAACAGCCAACTACAAGCTCTATATTGTCAGAGGTAGTATCTCCTTTATGAGATAATACATAGCCTCCTTGTCTAAATCCTATGTCAAGATTTTCTTTTTTTACTGAGTCTGGGTGGTGAACACATAATGGCATTTATAGATGATGTAATACAGAATTGTACACCTGAAATCTATGTAACTTTACTAACGATTGTCACCCCAATGAACTTTAATTAAAAAAAAAAAAAGCTTTTTTTTTGTAGCCAAAAGCATCCAAGCAGTTATTAATATATTGAATGCTAATCCTACTCCTTGTCACATAGCAAGCGTGTGACATATATTACCTTATGTAACCCTCACAACCTAAAATAGGGTGTATTATACTCCTATCCAGACTGAGGGTTAAAGAGATTCATTTTCCATAATCATATAGCAAGTAAGTGACAGATGCCAGGATACTGGACACCAGAAGCCATGCTCTTAACACCCTGCACAACCATCTTTCTCAGTCATAAATATTATTCCATAATAATAATCTTCATATCCAATGCGTGTTACACAAAGCAGGTTTTACCTTTTATAATAGGAAAGTCATCTCTGTATCTATCTATATATCTATAGCTATATATATACATTTATATAAATTTTGTTCAATTAGGCAATGAGCAGTCACATAGCAAACACATTATACTATCTTATTCCACTAAGCAATTAGATTGGATTTTAGATACTGATCACCTTTGTATGGCTTATACAACAAGTTAACAATTGGCACCTAAAATTTTGACATTTTTCTTACTTTTACTGCAGATTAAAAGTTTCCAAATTGAATTTACTTAGTTATGTCTATTCGTATGACTAATGTTAAATACATGCATGCTTTTATTGCAGTGCCTTATTCAAGCGGAACTTCAACAACTTTTGGAGAACTTAAAAATCTACACATTGTTGTAAAGCACGTAGACAAACACAAGAAATGGATGAAAGACTATTGGGAGAGATGGCCATATGATCATAATTTCTCCTAGATGAGGTCTGAGCTCATAAATTATCAGTAGCTGTGGGCTTTGGCTAAGGAAATTGCCAGTGCCTGTCGTTGGTGTTTACAGCCTGTAACAAGAGACGCAAGCTTTACTCAAACGTACATCCATTTATTTAAAAAATGTATTGAATGGCAGGCATTAAAAATAGATGAGGCTAGTTTCACGAGACCCACTGACAGTAATCAACAGCATGAGTGGGGAGAAAAATTAATTAGATTTCTAAAAGCTTTTCAGCTGAAATCAGTGATTTTTCTGATCCTACAAAGAATGAAATGAGTTTAAAGAAATGCAGTTCTCCTTTGGGGGATGCGCTTTTAAAATGAAGGACGAGTTTATAAAAAGTGCAATATCTGGAGGGCCTCCCTCCGAAGCAGTGATGACTTTCTCGGTGGGGAGTGGAGAGTGTTCTGCGGGCATTGCTGGGCCTGGGACTTCCTGGAAACACTCAAAAGGACTGTGCTGTTCACTGCTACCACTTTCATCAGGGGAGGCAGAGAGGCAGAAGGGTGTGAATTGGAAGGGAAGCAGGCTCTGCAGGCTATTTCAGGGCAAATGACTCAGACCCTGCGGTCAGTCCTGCCTAAGCCCTTGTCTCTCCTTTTGTTTTCTGGTTGGGATGTAAACTGGAAAATAGCAAAGGGTCTTCAAGAACCACTGTTGTACAGCTATTAGGTTGGTGCAAAAGTTATCGCGGTTTAAAAGGTTAGCAATAATTGCAAAAACCGCAATTACTTTTGCACCAACCTAATAGATTCACTAACGACAATTGAAGTTTTTCATTTTTCTTTTTTTCTTTCTTTCTTTTTTTTGATATATGTCTAATCCCAACTCATTAAGTGTGGGGAATAAAACTGTTTGAGCAATAAATCAGTTTTAAAGGCTTTTATATCTGTCCTTTTTAAGAATTTTTGTTTATTTATTTTTTAATTTTTTTTAGAAAAAGACATCGGTAAGACGGCAGAATTAGATGTAGTGTTTAGAAATGCATAATGAGTTGTACTGTGCATTTTTTATAATTAAATTAGAAAACAACCTACAAATACCTTATCTAATCCATAAGAGCCCCTTGATGTCCCCTAAGCATTAATCACTAATGGTGGAATTTAGGACATCAGTGTGGGCGATGTTCAGGTGATGGAGGTTGTCTGGGCCGGTTAGCTCACTCCACAGGGCGAGCGCATTGCGTAGTCGGGCGTTGTCCCGTCAGTCAGGTCAGGACTAAGTAAGTTAAATGCTTCGGGATCCGATATATACAGAGAAGAAGCAGAAGAAAATGCCTCCCACCACATGACTTTTGGGGGACATTCTTAGTGATTGAAACATCAAAATCATCTCATTAAATTTTTACATCCTATTTCTGGGATGCATCTCTATCAAAGGTTTCCTTGGCAGTCATGGTGAGGGGTGGATTGATTGGAACAGAACTGACAATAAAATGAGAGTGTTTTTTCTCTTGTTTCAAATGTAAATTAGCATCCTTTGATTTTGGGGAATCACAGCCATAGTTCTGCCACCCGCTGTGGCACAGAGAGCCCTCCCCTCCAGGGATGTCATCCCTGGTACCCTAACAGACCACTTGGTCAATAAAGAAATAAAAGTTCTCAGGGTATCTTTTCCAAAACAAACACGGTAGTGATAGGCTAGTGGAGTCCTATATATTCCTTAGAAAAACGTAACAATTTGAACAACTTGTTGTCCACTGATATATCTTACAACACTTTTTAAACATACTTTAAGATGAGCAGTCCTACTTGTCCTAAGTATAGGGGATCAACCTGCTGAGTTTGATGGGACAAAGATGTCGTTCCTTCTTAGATCAGTACCTTCCTTATGTCCCCTTATTGGTCATCTAGACAATAAGGATAATAGTAGCACCTGCCTCTTAAATTTGTTGTAAGAATAAATATCTGAGTATATTAAGAACATGCAACAGTGACTGGTATGTGGCAAGTGCTATATAAAAGGCAGCTGTCAATTCAATTGGAATAGTGTTACAATAGCAGAAGGTACTGAAAGTACGTTTTTTTCTGAGTGTCACCTCAATATACCATTCATTCATTGATTCAACATGTCATTGAGCAATGACACACAGTAGGTCTTATGGTAGTCACTGGTACGACATAGGGAATAAAGGAGACAATTTCCCTAACCCCTCTGAACTCACCTTCTAGCGAGAGAAATTTAAAAAAAAAAAAAAGAAAGAAAGAAAGAAAAAACCAAGGGCATCGATACATGTACAGAGATAGATAGAGATAGAGATCAGTAGAAGGAAGATAGGTAGGTAGATAGATAGATTACGCAACAGAGCTAAGGGGATCAAGATTGGTTTCTTCCCATTGAGTTCTCAGCTGCTTTCCCACCCCACCCGTAATCCACCCTGTGGTATCTTGCATAGAGTAGAAAACATACAAGGAATCAGCAGTGCAGGGCTCTTGGTGATAAGGAACTTGGCATTTTTGCAGCATAGAAGCAAGTATGGGGCCCTGTGGGGTTCAGTAGAGCCAGCTTTTGCTTATGTTTCCCTCATAATTAAAAATAACCTATCTGGACCACCCTTAAATTTCTAAGGCAAGATAGAGCTTTAGTTTTCCTTAATTATCACTTCCTGTTTAGTGTATTTCTGGAAAAAAATTACACACACACATGCACACACATACACGCGCACTCACACACACACGGCATATGCCTATCTTTATTTGAGCTTTTGATTAATCCAGTTTTAATCCACCTACCTAATTATGCTTTGCTTTTTTCTCTTTCTTTATCCTCCAATTGCTCCACTGGGCGGGGAATCTGGAGGGCAAACACCTTCATTATGTTTCCAGCAGTCAAGATAGGAATCACACTGCAGGAGACAAAATTAAATTTACAGCTTTTCCTTGTACATGTCATAAACTATTGATTTACACAAGAGGAGAAAGCTGCAATGATGGGGCACCACTGCAGTGTGGAGCCGGGCTCTGTCCCAGGAGTAGACACCGGTGACTGCTGGTAAGCCAAGCCTGGGCTTCTGAGACCAGTTCCTGTACCCAACCAAAGGGCAAAGGTAGGTAGACATGATCTATATAGTGAGTGCACAGAATTTTAACTGAGGACCATTCCCCGCTCTGAGATACTAACTTTGTACCTGATCAAAGCAAATGGAGAGGGGAGATTCAGTGAATGTTTCCATCTACTCTTCCTGGTATGTTAGAGCTGCATGGGATATTTTTAAAAGTTACAAGTGAGGAGTCAGGCTCAGAGAGGCACTAATTGATAAAGGCCAGCTGCTTGTATTAGAATTAGTTCTCTTCCTATAGGAAACCTTCATTGGTACCTCAGTACTAGTTAGAGACAGCTTCTTCACATCCCCCTGAAGCCATATTCCTGGCAGTTATATTGTTTCCTAGTATCATCTTCATTAAGCTAGAGGCTCCTTGAGGGCAGAGAACCCATCATGTGCTTGCTTATATCTGCAGTGATAAGAATATCTGAAATATAAAGGCACTCCATCTCTATGAGTTGAATTAGCAACCCCATGTTGATTTCAAAGGAGATAAAATTAAGTACAATAAAACATCATCATACTTAAATCACCTCAAAACCTCTTCTTTGTCCTCGCTCATTTTTTTCTTTCTTCCTTTCTTCTCCCTCCCCCTCCCCTCCCCCTCCCCTCCCCCTCCCCTCCCCCTCCCCTCCCCCCTCCCCTCCCCTCCCCCTCCCCCTCCCCCTCCTCCTCCCCTTCTCCCTCTCCCTCTTTCTTTTTCTATTTGGCACAGCTTTTAGGAGATGGAAGTCAGGAATGAAGACACAAGAATGGGCTAGAATTTCAAAGGGTTTAAGTAGGCTGGCTGTTGCACTATCCATCCTAATAGGGCATTGTTGGGTGTTAAATAATCTGACTGTGGAAACCAGAGGCTTGTTAACTGCATTTTGTGTAAGTAAATAGGACCTGGATTTAAGAAGCGTGGTTGAGTTAAAAAACTGTCATCCAACATTTGTTCAAATATTCGGCATATTCATGACTCAGCGGACTGAACTCAAGCTGAGAACTTGGCAGGAACAGTGTTAAACTGCAAAACAAAAGTCCGTTAGCAACCTTTTCAAACAGACCTTAACCTCAGTCATGAATTTGTCTAGAAAATGCAGAGACTCCCAAGATACGTATGTGATTCTTATTTCTGAATGTGAAAGCTTTAGAAAACTGTAATCTATATGTTTTCTTTTTTCCTTTTTCTTTCTATTTTATTGTTTTCCCTCTCCCCCAAGCTCCATCCCTTTCTCTACAGAGGAACTTCCAATCACCTGTTGTTCATAGTGGGGCCAGTGAACAAGCAGTCCAGGGGTGGGGCATGAGTTGGCTCACAGCCACACCTGTGCAAATAGACAAAGCTGTGAGTGCAAAAGTAACACATACAACCAGGTCATGCTAATCTTTTTATTTATTTTGAATGAAATCTGTACACTTGCTTTGCTAAATTCCTTAGAAACATGGTATTAAGACGGGATAGTGTGGTATTGTCAAGTGTGGCTGAGATAAGCATCAGAAAACCAGAATTTTAATCCCAAATTAACCACTGAGTTGTTATTTGACCTTATTATATGAGCTTCCACGCTTGCATCTATAAAATTGTAGCAGTCAAAGAAGTTGAACCCACAAAGAGTTGACCACAAAGGGAAACTGAGATGTGCCATGCAGAGTATAGCTTTTTAAAACATTATGATAGGGAATAGTTTCCCAAGTCTGATTACAACATGAGTCTTGAAGAATGAATTTATGAACTGACCCCTCACTATATCCTGACATCACTGGTGGAAGATTTAGAGGTGTTCGTTCTAGAATATATCCCGCCCCCTGGTTTTTGGCCAGAACCGGTTTTCTAGGGGAGGTTTCTCCGAAGAACCAGGCAACTTCTCCAAGCTGCACAGGTCATGGAATATTGCCAACACCAACCCAAACATAACGGCCTGTGTACTGCCAATCACAGAATTTCTAAAATCAGTTCTCTAAGGCCACTTTTTGCCAGGCACATGAAGACGCCTGCGATGTCAGTTAAGAGAGCAGTAATTAGTCATCCAGTAACGCTAGAATTTATTTTCATATGCCAAAATGCTAATGTGAATGTGCAGAAAGAACCTTTGTCTCTAGGGGCAAAGGAGGCGGATCCATTAATGTTCCTTTTTTTTTTTTTTTTTTTTCTCCCCTGCCCTATTTCCCTTTTATTTCCTTTTCTGCTTGGGGGTGAGTTATTTTGACATGATTATGCACTCTCATTCCAGCATCTAAATTCGCTATTGCCCACCCTTGCCTGCCAAACCCCATCTATTTAGTCTTTGTGGGTGTGTGCAGTTTTTAGCTTTTCTATCTAAATGCTTCTCAGAACAGGTCCAATAAAGATAAAGCTTCACATCCCAGTTAAGCCTGGCATAGGAATCCAACTCAGTTTTGAAGGAGAACGGCTATGTTGTCTCTGTTGGGTGGATGAGTACTATGCCCTGCTACTCACTGATTTAGACTATGTATTGGCACTAAACCCACTCATGAGAGAGTGTGGAATCTCAATTTCTTCTGTTGTGACAGGCAGCATTCCTAGTGTTTGCTTAGGAAGGAGAGATCTGTGGATTTGGGGAGCTTCTTAAGCCGATGGGGTAGCCATTTCTAACACCTAAGCAAGGCTGATGTGCTTGACCTAATCAGCCACAAGCAGAATAGTCATGAAGCTACCTTGGTCCAACAACGTGGTCCAACAACATACCTTCTGCTCAGTCAGTGTTTAGTCATGTTAAGTGCAAATAAATGGAGGTAACCACAGATGGTTCATTTAGTTCACCCCATGAATATGGCATGCCTCACTATTTACAGACTGGGATAGGAATACATATGTTTACTCTGATAATAGTAATAATATAGTCAACTGCTGTATGCACTCCTGAATTGAATGGAAACATCCTGCAGAAAATGTTGTTTCATTCTGATCTTAGAGAGATACAGAATCTCTTCCTTTCTCACCGTGGCGGGTACAACGCAAAAGAAAACTGCAAGTCCCTTGTCTCAAAACAAAGTATAGTCTAAAGCTGAACTTTCCAATATGACAGCCACCAGCCAGGCGTGGCTATTTAAATTTAAACTAATTAAAATGAAATAAAATTGAAAAAAAAAATCAGTCTCTCACCTGCAGTAGCTACTTTTTAAGTAAGCCACAACCACATGTGGCTTGGGACTACCTCCCGGAAAATCAGATATATGGAGTATTTCCATCATTGCAGAAAGTTCTGTCGAACTCTGCATTCTTTCTCTAAATGTGTTCTGTGCAATTGTTCCGTCTGCCGATTAAAAACACAAAGTTTTGGTCCCATTCAAGACGTACTAAATCAGAATAGCATGGCAGCCTTCACACCTGCATGTTAACAAACTTCTCAAATGTTCTCTATCTGCAGTGACATTTCAAAATGCGTCATAGAATATGTCCTCACATCCATCACACATTTGCATACCAGTCACACAAATGTTGCCAAATATATTTTATTTAAAATAGTTCTCTCTTGCCTGATTCTATTTTATCTCCTCTCTCTCTCTCTCTCTCTCTCTCTCTCTCTCTCTCTCTCTCTCTCTTTCTCCCTGCCCCTGCCCCTCCCCTCATTGAGATAGGTTTTCCCATGTTTTGGCATCATAAAGTAATTCCCATCAGGAGAGTAATTATTAAATGGTTTGGTTGAAGTGAATAGTAAGACTCTTCTCTTTCCCGAAGACTACGTTAGCAAACATAACCAGAGAATAAAGAACAGAACATAGGAGCACCTGACAAAACTAAAAGTTCTTACTGAAAACCTCATCAATCATTGAGTTCTTCAAATCTTCAATGATGCCCTCCTCCTTTTGTCAGTTCTTTGATTATTACTATCACTTACTACTACCTAAAGAAAGGTAGAATCAGGATCTCAGGGATTCTTAGAGGTCACCTTCTCTATCCTGCTTGAATTATGTCTCCATCACCACAAACTGAGCATATAATCCTGGGGTCCTACACTTTGCCTCGTCATAAGAATCATGTGTCTTGGATCTGGGTGTGGTTAGGAGTTCTCCAGGTAATTTTCATAAAATCTGGCAGATTTGGAAACCAGTAATCTGGGCTTTGATTGATCCCCTCTAGTGGTCCACATTCACCCGCCTTCCTGAGGTTGCCTACCCAATCATCACAAAGTCCTAAAAACTTTCTTTCTTTTCTTTCTTTCTTTCTTTCTTTCTTTCTTTCTTTCTTTCTTTCTTTCTTTCTTTCTTTCTTTCTTTCTTCCTAACTTCCTTCCTTCCTTCCTTCCTTCCTTCCTTCCTTCCTTCCTTCCTTTCTTCCCTTCTTCCTTCCTTCCTTCCTTCCTTCCTTCCTTCCTTCCTTCCTTCCTTCCTTCCTTCCTTCTTTTCTTTTTTTTGTTTCTAGTAGGGACATTTATTTTCTTTATTAGTTTTGAAAAACTGCTGTTAACCTAAGTACCCAACAGTGGAGGGATAAATTAAAATATAAGATCATTAAACTGTAGAATATTATGAGATCATTACCATATTTTCATAAAGTACACACGACATGATAATAAGTAAAAATAATAGGATGAAAAATGTGTAGATAATATGACTGATTATGCAATTTAAAATGAAGGGTGTTGGACACACATTAAAAAGTTTCTATAATTATTATAAATTTTTACTTTTTTTATTTAAGAGAATTTAAAAAAAAAAATAAGTTTATTCGAGCCAAACTGAAGACATATGCCAAAGAGCAAGATCTCAAATGTTCCCTTCTGGGAGCCTTTTTTTTAATTTTTAGTTTTAAATTCAGAAAAAAAGTATCATTATAAGCAGTGAAGTGATATTCCCACTTTATATTTTCAATAATCAAATGGATTCTTTAAATCAGAGATCAGCTTACTTTTTTTTGTAAAGAGCCAGATCATCAAGAAATGGCTTTGCGGGCCACCAATGTCTCTTTCACATGTTATTTTTTTTATTTTGTTTTGAAGAACACTCTTTCTTAAATAGAGTTGAACTTGTCTTTGAAGCATCTATCCACAGGTCCCAGTGCTGCTTTTTAAGTCTATATAGGCTACGCCTAATTCTCCACCTGATACTCCTTTCACAAAATACACTTTATAATATATAATAGCCCTATCCCCATAACATGCTTCCTGCCCACCAAAACCCTAGTATCCTTTCATGTGCACTGCTATTTATCTTATCACCACTCTCAAACTCAAAACATGTGGTTTTCTAATCTCACCACTGAGAGAGAGAGAGAAAGAGAGAGAGAGAGAGAGAGAATCAATATTAAAATATATTAATAAGGTTTCAGATAAGGATAACCAGCATTCCTTCCTCCAACCCCAGCCTAAATTAGAAGGGTCCTAGTGACGTCATGCATTCTCTTACTTTTTAGGATTTCAGCAGCAATATTTGTCCCTTTCTGTGACAGGTAGTACAAACCCATCTGACCAGTTCTAATACAAATCAGTCCTAGAGGTGGTATCTTTTCCCTTCTTTCATTTTCTCTCCTGCAGTGTCGGATTATAGGTTTGCCACCCCCTGCCTGGGAATTCTGAATGAGCCCTACAGAGAACTAGAATTTTCACCAGTGTCCTAAATCTCCATTATTAAGTCCAAAGAGCACATCCTGTACAGGAAAATTGCAGCAGCATATGGGCAGCCCTCTGCACTTCATATGTTATCCATCACATTACAGAGCCCTGCCACATGTTCCTGAAGCGGCCAGGGAAGAACTTGGCTCAGTGCTTGCTGAGTAGGGCCTCTTAATCTGTTTTACAGCAAACAGTTTTGCAATTACTGTAGGCATCATGGACCCAGCTGACATTTGAGCTTTGTCCTGATAAGTCTGTAACAAATAAACATATGACACAAATATAGTCCACTGAAATTAATGGAAAAAGGAAGTAGAAAAATGGAGAAAGGGTTTATTGGTTACAAATAGAGAGGAAAAAATTTCAGCTTTCCTTTTGAAGAGCTTTGATTTTTGGCTAATTTATATATGTATCCACAGATACACATATGTTTCAAATATACATATGTATACATATATATTTCAAATGTATACTCTAGGTTTCAAATATGTCTACATTTATGCTTCACACACACCCACACACATTTCTATGTTCATCAAATATTTATCAAGTACTTACTTTAAGTCAGGCAATGTGCTAGGCATTATGAAGGCAAAAGGTGATCAAAAATATACCTCAGTGCCTTCTTTCATGAGAGAACCTAGTGAATGAGAAGAAACATTACCCAAATAGTCTCAGAGATAAATGTAAACTTACAACTGCCATAATGCTTCACAGACGTGTACAGTCTACAGGGGGAGGTTTTGTCTTAGTCTGTTGCTAAAGGAAGGCATTCATGATGAGGTGACAGTTGAGCTGAGATCTGAGGCTGTGGCCTATAAACATTTTTCATACCATTACTCCAAATATGCATTTATTATGTGTAAATAAAGTGTTACGTCCCTGCCTGTGAATATTTTTGTATTTTCACAGCATAATTTACCTTTAAGTTTAGGAATAGAAATAGAAATAGAAAAGGAAATAGAAATAAAAGGGTTTTGTTTTTGTTTTTGTTTTTTCCCACTCCCCAAAGAGTGGTCTTGCATTCCTCATAGGGTACATTCATCCTACTGTTGAGACCAATTTGAGGATGTCAATAAGTTGACTGAGCATAATCAGAAGGGATGGGAAAAGAATATATGTCAAGGCCCTGAAGAAAAAGGGAGTAAGGTATGTTTGAAGAGCTACAAGGACCCCACGATAAATCGGAGAGAGAGGGTGCAGTTAGGTGATGTTCAAGAAGAACTTAGGTTTGTGACCAGGCAGGACATTGTCAAACTCAGTAAAATCTTAGGTCGTTAACCTAAGACCCATGGGAAGCTGTGAAAAGTTTCATCAGTGGGCAAGAAAGTTCCATCTGAGTTTTGAAAAAAGCACTTTAACTAATTGTGGAGAATGGATTTTACCAGAGTGATTAAACCTTGAGCAACTGATTTTGTCGTTGAATGGGTTGCTTAAGATAAATTAAAGTTTATGAGAATACTCTTTGGGTTCCAAGCTTTGTTATTAAAAATGCCTTTCTAAATTAGTCAAGGTACATAATGTACCGAGTGGCATAACTGATATAATTGAATCTTTGGTCTTGTGGTTCCTCAAAGTGGACTGATATATATATATATATATATATATATATATATATATATATATATATATATATGTATATGTGATTGCTAATTATCATGACTGTGTCCATCATCTTTATTGTTCTGAATCACCTTTCTCTTGTCATATTGCTTTATTGTCTGAAAACATGTAATAGAATAGCAAATCTATGCTTGACTGGCAATAACTGTTAATCCTCACAGCCATACTAGGAAGTAGGTAGGCACAGGAAAACCATTAGGCTGCTTAGGTTACAGGTTATCATTACGAGTTATGTCATGATAAATGAGCTAATTTGAGAGATGTGTTAACTTTTTTGAATAAGTGGACACAGATTTAGAATGCTTCATTTGCTGGAGTTCTAGCTGGCCTGTTGGTTTTGATACTCTGAAAACAAAGATTTGACAACAATTTAATTTAAAATTTATCTTGGTTTTCCTTTCTCTTCTTTACAGAGCAAATCTATCAGATCTTGTTAGCCAAGGTAATGAATGAGTAGTTGCTAACTACTGTAAATGTTCTAATTCAGACTAGGTTTTAGTTAAAGGCAAAGTGTTAAAACTACTCTTAAATCTCGCACGATTGAAAGAAGAGGTTTCTAGGTCAAGTGCCCCTGTGCCTTTGGAACTGGCTCTCAGCTCTCAGCTCTAAGCAAAAGCTGAATGATAGATGATCTAATTGACCCAATTCTAATTCTCCTCTTAACAATATGAGAACCCACTCATAGTTTTCTCTGAATATGTAACCACATTATGGTTACCATCCTATAAAAGTCTTCATTTTTCTGCATTAAATTCACTATTTATTTTATGTACCATCATCATTCTATAGAAAACTGAAAAATAATTTTGTACACACTGCTACACTGAAGTTGGGAAAGT
This sequence comes from Rhinolophus sinicus, assembly GCF_036562045.2. Classification (NCBI taxonomy): domain Eukaryota; kingdom Metazoa; phylum Chordata; class Mammalia; order Chiroptera; family Rhinolophidae; genus Rhinolophus; species Rhinolophus sinicus. The sequence continues at coordinate 66,381,242 of NC_133751.1, forward strand.
GGTATATGGTCCATTTAGTAAAATGGGGCAATTTGAGGGTTCCAGGTTGATTTTCTTCTTCCTCTTTAATCACTAGGATCATTATTAGGAAATGTGTGTGGCCTTTCCAGCACCAAAGCTAGTTTCATCCTCTTGAGTTCTTTTGCCTCATCAATTTGCTGATGAGATAGCACTTTGATAAGTCATCTTTTCATAGGAAAAAACAAGTCCTCCATAGCATGTGGCATAATTTACAGCCATTTTTTGGGAGACACCCTGCGAAGCTGAGCTCCTAAGTATGAAATCACTCTCATTTTCCTATATAGTCCAGTTGAGTCATTAGATAAGTCATGTAGGTACAGTCTGAGAAATCCCTTGGAGTTCTCAGATGGGCTGGAGTGGCCGAAAGATAACAGAGGGGCCTCAGCTTTGGAGGAACTTGAGCAGAGTATGAACTCAAACTCCTGGGAATTTTGCAACAGTTCATATAGTGGTTCTAAACCTTCAGATTTTTATTTTTTTGAAAGGAGGATTTTTTTTTTCACTTTAAACATTTTTTCCCCTCTGACTATTTGTATATACTTAAAGAAAGTCCTTTTTAAAATATAAAAGATAGCATTTTTTTAAAGTTAACCATAATGTCATAGAGAAATAAACACAGATAATATATTGGCAAATTTACTTCTAATCTTTTCTTAAGCATTGATTTATTTACTTGTAGAGTGAAGACCATGCTGAGAGGCTCTTCTTTCATACAGACGTTTATGTGCTTTAAAGCACATAAGTGACAAAAAGCAGTGGAATGGAATACAGAGACTGGATTTTAGTCCACACTTTTCTAATGATATGGTCCATACCTTTAAATAAGCTGTTTGTGTTTGCATATGTCGGATGCATTTTATTTAGGGATTTATTTTTCTGATTTGCTAAATAAATAAATTGGACTTGATTGTCTCTGGCTCTCCTACCCGTTCTACCTCACATGATCTTCTCTAATTTGAGTTACCACCATTGGAATTTAATCTAAATAAGAATATTGACCACCTGTGTATCCAGATGCCTAAAACAGTGAGCCTGACACATGGATATTGCCCATTTAGTATTTGTTGATCTAGATTAATTGTTACAATGAAGGACCTAAGTGGAGATGCGTTTGATACCCTTTCTAAGCTATACAAGCTCAATTTAGTACAACTGAGGCACAGTGTAGCAAAGTGGTTGAGGATTGCAGTGTCAGGGTTAAAAGGGCAGACAGTGAAGGCAGATTGCCTAGATGTTCACAAGGGTCTTCCGTTAACTAGCCATGACCTTCTATACATGCCTTAGCTTTAAAGCTATTGTTTAAATCTTAGAATATGGGTAACAACTGCAAATACATTTAGAGTAACTAGTAGGAATAAATTAATTTATACATGGAAAGCACTTAGAAGGGTGCTTGGCATGTAGCCAATCCCTCAGGAAGTGTCTCCTACTAGTCCTAGAGCGTATAGCAATGAGAAGCAGCCCAAAGAATGTCCTGGCATTTAAAATTGTTTAAACATAATAAAATTAAAATAACTTTTGCACCAAGGACTTATGTCAAGCATGACCTCGGGGCAGGAACTGAAAACAACCTTGGTGAGGAAGAACAAAGTCCAAGAATTTTCTTAGAATAGAGGTCAAGGATAGTTAGGTAGGCCCGAGGATACATAGTTAGAAGTCAGATAAACTAAAAACGAAAGGAGAAAACACTGAACAGAAATATAAGTAAATTCTTATTCCTTTGTTCCGCAGTTAATTGCTGGTCTTATGGCGCGAGTCTTGTGTCACTTCTGAATGCCTCACTTAGAAAGAAACATGTACCATACCTATTCACCCTTCTCCATGTATCTAGAAGCGAGTGGATCACAGAGTAGAGTGGAGAGGTAAAGGGAGTTCTCTAGACTGCATTATAGTAAAGAAATGAAGAAAGCTTAGGGGTCTGGCGTTTTCAGCAGAGCCAACCAAGTTCCCAGTGTTTGCCCTCCACAGGCAAGCCCTGGGACATGCCAGGTCCTGTGTCCACCCTTAAGTTCAACAGCAAAGTCAAATTTCCCTGTCTCGCCCCTATCACCACCCCCAGCTTTAAGTACCTTAAGGGAGGAGACTGAACTGATACACAAAAGAAGCGTAATAGATATTTTTGTACTAAACAAACAAAAAACAAAAGAAGTATTTAAAGCGGGAAAGGTTAGCTGGCTTCCTTGTTTGGAGATACAGTGAATTTCATGTACCCTCTAATCACACTCTTCTCCTTCAGGGCTCTAAGCCTCTGAATACATTGTTACCTTTGCTTGGAATACCCATTCCTGTGACTTCTACTGGGGTAACTGCTATACATCCTTAAAAACTCAGTTGACATATTGCCATCCCCAGGAAATTCCTTCTAACAATGTCCTCTCCCCCTTAGCTGCAGGCTCAGATGCGTAAATGCCTTCCTTTGTAACCTAAAAGTGGCCTATGCATATTTCCATTTATTGCAACATTAGTAAATCCCACTATTACTTTTCTGCCTTTCTCATTATATTGCAAGATTTCTGATGCCAGTGACTCTAAATGCCGGCTTGGTATCCTCAGGGCCTACCTTTGCTCAGTGGAAGAACTGATTTTGAAATAGCAAGGTTGAAAATGGGCTTTGCCACAGAGGAGCTCTATAAGCACTAGTTAAGGATGGAAAATAGGGTATACGCATGTTCCCTCCCTCATTTAAGACTTTGTGGAATTACTCTTCCAAACCCTAAAATGGATCCATGAGGAAACTACCTGGAAATATGTTATTACCTGAAAATAATTTATTTTGCGTATGCTGTAAGTAGTAAAATTGCATTTTTAATATATTTTGCAATTTAGATTTTTACCTATTCAGCATGTTTCTCTTTTTCCCAAATTAGTAGTTTTTATTATAGCTTTACATCCTCATATTATTTCCTTATATTTTAAAACTCACTTCTAATATTTTGGGGTCAAATTAAAATGGTTTGTACACTGTTTTCGTGCATTTTCCAGCCCTTTAGGTAGATAGCTGGATGTTTCTTTTCATCACACCCTTAATCATTCTGACTTCTATAACGATGCACTGCTTCTTATCAAACACCTTTTCCTGGCCCCCAGCCCCATGCAGTCTCTTACCCTTTTTCTCCATCTCTAGCTTTTTTTTGGTCAGTCTTTTTTATTGAAACACCGTTTCACTTCTGTTTCTGCTACCATGTAGTTGGCATTTGAATTATTTCACCTAAAGCATCCATCTGCAGGAAAAAAAAAAAAAAAAGAAGTCACAATAGTCCTGCTTAAAAAAAAAAATAGCTCCTTATTCTTGAGACTTTAAAAGGTTCTTTAAACCAAATACCTAAGAATATTTAAATCAACAGTTACAGACATTAGACTCAATGATCAAACAACTGCTGGAGTCCACGATAGGGAAGAAAAATCAGCTAATTTATGAATTAGAAGTCTATTTTTATGTTGGGAATTTTAAAAAAAAGTTATTTTTTTGAGTTAACTACACTCTAGGCCTTGATTTCTTGAGTTACTTTAATTGAAAGTGATGACTAAACTCAGGTCCCTGCTGTGAAAAGCAAGTGTGTGAAATTCAAACACACTTCTCAGGTCAGAGGAATGCAATTTGCTAATTAAAGCACACTAAGTGGCTTTAATGAAGTCCATATACTTTGAATCAGCTTCATACATTCAGTTCAACATTCAGTCATCTCATAAATGAGCATGTGAATTGCAAACAAATTCATATATGTATTTATTGCTTTTGCTTACATACCCTGAGTGATATTCAGTGCTAGCGTCAGAAAGATATTTGTTGTTTCAACAATATATTTATTTTTGGGAGGGTTGTGGGTAAACAAGGTGATTTCATATATATCTCAGCTGCTGAAGTCCGTATGTGTGTAAGAAATGCTTCCAGTTACTCAGAGAGTTCTTCTTTAAAAAAAAAAAAAAAAGATTTATTGAAGAGCCCCATCAAAAAAAAGTGCATCACCATCACAACAAAGTCTCCTTCTCTGAGATCTTGCAAAGTAACAGTACATATTCAGATAAATGAACCATTGAATGCTGTGTGTAATAGCAACAGCTGGCACCTCTCAGATAACGCCGAGCTGCCCAGCCCCCGTAGATGAAAAAATAGGCAACGACTAAGTCAAATTTTTATAGATCTGAAGTCTGCTGAATAGCCATTGAAAGAGCAAAATGTACATTAGACCTCGCTGACAAATGCCCAAGGTTCAATCTCTCAAAACAGTTTTGCAGACCAACAAAAACAGGAGTGAAAGGGATTATCTCCATCCTCAAATTTTCAACGTGGTCAAAGGGACTGTAAAATCCTTCTGGTGAGCAAGCCAGGTTTAATGGTCGGGAACAAATGCTTCTTTAGTCACAGGCCAAGCCTTTTGGATTTGTTGTAATTTCCTGTTAGGGACAGCCAAGGCAGTATACAACCTCCACTCCTACCCTACCTGCTTTCCAGCCCCTTTGCCATGCTGTTTTTTCTTCCTCTTTTCTTTTTCCTTTCTTCAGCGCAAATCTAACTATACTGCAGGGTCTCTGAAGTCTGTACTTTGAGGGCATAAGGGTCATATTGTGATCCATTCACCACAATTCTGCACATAAACCCACTCTCCAAAGAAGTAACTATGTACTTGAATTGCTAACTGTAAACATAATTGGTGACTTGTGGAAGGTTGAACAAAACGCTAACAACTCGTTAGGAGCTGAATAGATGATCTTATGTAATCAGTTTCTCTGTGGCTGTACCTCAGCATAGCAGTGGGCCTCCTATTATTACTAGTCTTTTTATAGCCTGTGCCATTTTCTCTATTGACTTCTCTGATTGCAGATAACGGAGAGTGGGTTCTGTTGTCCAAAATCAGTTGTTTGCTATGTGCACACTACTATATGCAAACTACTGACATTCTTTTGAAACATACCAGAGGCTTTTGTCCAATATCAGTTACTCATTTGTTCTGAGTCTGGAATAGACCTCTTTCTGTTTACTAATCACATGTTAAATTACTCTGACAGATGCATTTTTAAAAGGCAAGTAAATTTAGCCTCTGAGATTACATGGAACAAAGATGTTGGATGGCTTATCATTATCTCCTGGTGTCATTAACTCACTAAGACTTATATATCCATGAATTTCCCACACAGCTAAAAACTGCCTTGAACTTATTAGTTATTTAATATCTACTTCTTGAACACTCGTTTGTGCCCCCAACGAACTTTTATTTGGAATTGGGTGTGACTATAAAGTAATATGACCAAAGTCCTTTATGTTATAGAAACATACAAGGTTTTTGCTTTAAAATATAGGAGAACAAGGTATATTTCTTGTATTTCTCCTCACTGTACTAACTTGAGCTCTTCTGAATAATCAAAATCCAGAGAAGCTGAGCGGGAACCGCCTTTGTGACATTATCTAAGCATTAATCCAGGTTTGGAAAATGCTTCCCTGTTCCATTTAAAAGGACATTGGCTAAATGGATGATTTGTGTAAATAAATACTGAATCAAACACAATTCCTTGTTCTTTGTTTTTGCTCTTGTCATTGTTTTCTAACTAGCTCTAAGGGTACAAATGCAAATTGAACACAGTTCCTCACAGTAGAGCAGCATACATTTTTTTTTTTTTTGGTAGAAAAAATATCAAGGATTAGTACGTGATAAAGGAAAAAATACCCCCCAAAATGGCATGAGCTTCCAAGAATAGTGTTTGGAAATTTTATATTGGAACTAGGTGAACTATGGGAAAAATGTTTAAGGACAAAAATTTGTATATTACTTTCGTTCAAATTAAGGGAACGAATAAAGAAGAGCTAGGCTCAGACAAAAAGGAAAGTAAACAGCCACTTTTCTTCCTATTTTGAAATTGTCATGTATGTCATGGAAAAAGATTTACAAACTGACACAGATGAAGCTTAAAACATGCAGAAATAATGAGAGCATCTAACTTAAGTGAGTTCAGTTGTCCTTGGCCAGGGGAAATGTCCTCCAATGCCTGCTAAAAAAATAATAAAACTGATTTGGGATTTTTGAAAAATCAAGGATAATGGATCAAAAGACTAGTAATGAGAAAACTTGGTTCCATGTAAAAACAAACAAACAAACAAACAAACAAACAAACAAAGGAGATGGATATCCCAAACCGTATAATATAGGTTCTGTTACCAATTCTTGAAAAGTATTACAGAAAAAGTATTAACTTAAGTGTGAGAAAAGAAGGTAGTGCTCATTATGAGCCAGGGCCACTAGGATAGGGCCACTAAAAATGAGGTTATGTCAAACTGAACTCATGTGCTTTTCTGATCATCTTACAACCATCTTACTGTTGATTAGAAGAATGGAGTACATGTAGCATAGATGAATATTAGGAGAACATTGAAGAATATATGCCATGACACCATTGGTGATGGAGTGGAGTGAAATGAATAGAACTTTAGTAGAGCTGAGTTTACGTAGAGGAAATTTCTTAAGGCATGTTGTTTTAAGGATCAATGTTTCTGTCAATGGATTACATGAAGATATAAATCACAGAGATTGCATATGTAACAGGAATGTGAATGAATATCTATAATGTGCTGAATTTAAAAAGTTTTTTTGGAATTTAAAATGATACAAATCTCAAAATATAAGACCCTAAGAATTTAACATTTGGGTATATGTAAAAATCTTTGGCTGCCAAGTTCACTGCAATTTCAATTCAAATCAATAATCTGACAAAGTTATATCAAAAATAAAGGGAAACTTCGGTGACATTCGAATTAGGGGAATAATGATCCAAATTTATGTCTTGACCATGAAACACTAGAATCCAAACTTTGGGAGGACCCAAAAAGTCATCTTGCTCGAATTCATTTTTTTATGATTCTCATCAATTCTCTTAAACAACACTTCTAGTAAGTTGTGTTTCAGCTCTTCAATACCACAAAAACAGGCCATTCCACTTTTATGTAGTTAAAACTGTCATAAATGTCTTCTTTTGGGCCCAAATTGATTTACCTGGAACTTCTAGCAAATACATGTAATTCTGTTCACTTGAATCACACAGAAAAGTCCTATCCATCTTCTCTCTGTCAACTCTTTAGTTATCTGAGAATCTCTTTCATTTTATTTTTTGTGTTTTCCTGTGAAATATGTGCTATCATGTCAATGTCTCTGCTTTTGTTAATATTCCCATCCATTCACACAACGCATAGTCACCGTTCCCATCGATGTGGTCGTATTGGTGACAGAAAGAAAAGTAAGACTTTTCTCTGCACTCAAGCAGGTATTTTGTCTAAAAGGGAACAGCATATTATTGGCTCACATTGGGCTTTTTGTCAAGATCTCTAAGGCCCCTTTTGTTTCGGTAGATAATAGCTGCTAAGTCCTGTTTCACCTGTTTTACCCATGCAAATATTAGTTCAGTTCCAAGACCACTGCAAAAGAGATGTTTCGTGATCAAGTAATATTAAAGTTTCTTACAGTTTGTAAATTCAGCAACTGGCTAATTTTAGGAACCAATTATATGCCAGGTACAACAAGATGACCAGTCTAGTGGGAGATGGAAGTGTCTAAAACAAGAATCACATTATAACATTTTATGCTTTAGACTAGATAAATATGGTGGAAATGTTTCTGGAATACAGAAGAAAAAGGAGAAGCTATTTTGCTGTTTACTATTTCAATGAAAAAGATTAATTCACAATTGCTCACATGATACTTGAGATTTTTATGTTAAAGAAAGTTGGTATATGAGATTTTAATTTTTAAGAATTGGAGTATTTCCTGGAGAAGACTTGAAAAAGATATGAATACTATCTTTCAAATAATTGAAGGGCTAGTGTTTACACACACACACACACACACACACACACACTCACTCACCCTTGGATATTTGGTTCAGTTGTCATTCAGTCATAACCAGCCAATACATCTGCTGCTATAGCAGTGAGACTGATTTGCCTTGCTGAGGGAATCTGGTTGTGGGTGTTGTGTGTTGTAGTGAACTCCCCAGATTCCCTTTTCAGGACAAGGAAGTCGTTTCCCAGCTGTTGAAAATACTGGGGGTTTATGATTCTCCTCTGATTCCCTCTCCAGGAATTGCCTTCAACCAAAGACAGCTGCCCAAGTCCCACCCTCTTCCTGCACTGTCCAAGTTCAAAGACTAGTTGATGGGAGTATTGCTTCCCTTGCCTAAGGCTAGGGTTTCCAGGTGGGAATTCCCACCCATTCTCAGGAATGTTTGTTCCCTTTTCCCATTCCCGAATCCTGAGAAAAGTTGTTCAGGAAATCGGGAAAATCAGCTCCTTGCACCCAGGTGGTTGGTAGTTTCGGCCGTCACTTTGTGGAAACGATTCATCGTGGAGAACAGAAAGCAGTTTATATCTCGGGATTCGGAAATAGGAAAGCAAAAACAATTTTTGAGAATGGGCGGGAATTCCTGCCTGGAAACCCTACCTAAGGCTATACAACTTTGGAAGGCCATTGCAGAGTCAGAGCTTTTACAAACAAATTTCAATCCCAGAGACTGTTTCCTGGGAACCTGACTTAAAATATAAGGTGATTCCATAGGTGTTAATTATCTCTTTTTATGGAATGTAGATGAGCTTCATCCACATGACCACATGAGAACTCCCACATGCTGCTTGTATTGCTACAGTCATTCAGAAGTGTTAAGGAGTCCTTCTTTTTCCTGCCTTGTTCTATGATTTAATTTAGGATTTAACTTTGGGGAAGTAGTAATGAGAATGGGAGGGTATGATGGAAATAGAGGAGAGGAAGAGAGGCAGGTGAAATAGAAGGCAGGAGTGTGCTACTTCTTTTTCCAGCTATAATATAATGGCACCTTTGTTTTTTTTTTCACTAATGCACATCTTTCTGAAGCATCCCTCCCTCCATTTTTTCTCACCTGTCTTCCCATCCTTGCTAGTCATCTTCTTTCTACCTGCCTAAAAATAGAAGTAGTAGACAGCAGTTAAATGGTATATATTTGGGAGAACACAGTTTATAATGGGGGAGGGGTGTCTAGATGTATATCACAGCTCTGACACTTACTGTAAATAAATTTTAATGTCAAATATATAGTTTCAAATAAACTATAAATAGAATTTCAGTCACCTTGACAGATAATATATTTGAGACATTTTAGTAGAAATGAATGAACTTAAGCCATCAGCTCTAGAAGGAATAGCTTATTGCTTGAGCTAGTTTCACTGGTTTTATTTTTATGACTCTTCCATTCAGTCCAACGTAAATCCGCTTTAGTTATCAAATACCACGCCTGTGGAGGAAACCATGGATCATTTCTTCTTCTCCCTCTCCTTTTTCTCCTACGTTCCTTTCTAGTAACCTAAATTCCCCACTTTATTTGGGTTAGTTTAAACATTTCCCCTTTATAGTTCCACTTTCTTAAAATTATGACCGTTTCAGCCAATGAATCCCAAATACTCATTTTACTTGTATTAGTCGGTATAAACCGTTGAGCAGATATGTCTTTTGGACAAAATTACATGAATGTTTTATTTTGCTGTAAATCAATTACTACCTAGTGCCTTAGAATTCCGATGTTGTGTTTTGTTACTATCATACGACAATTATGAATTCCATTTTCTACCTTCACTAGTTCAAGTTACCTGATCCTGATCGTCAGAGGGATTGCTGAAAATTACCTTTGTAAACTGTTTAAGCACTTTTTTTTTCCTAAGATGATCTAGTCATTCTGGCCTATTCATCACAACATTCACCTTCCACTATTATTTGGGTGTGTGATTTCATCACATTTACATAATTATAATTAGGAAAAGAAACTGTTGTGGTTTGACTTACTGTTTAAAAACAATCATGTGGTTGGTCATTCACCCGTGTGTGAAAATGTGTTCCCATTTACAAAAACAGGCTTGGATGCTCTAGATTCAACGATTAATTTTAGAAACACTGTCACCTGGTGGCGTATTAGCATTATTGCACTTGGCTTTTCCTCAAGTTTTGTTATGTTCACGACTACAGGAGAAATGAATAAACCTCTGAGAAACTAAACTGCTCATCTTAATTTACCAAGTGTCGTTCAGAATCAGAACCACACAAACCTTTTCCATCATGCCATAAGACTTTAAGATTCTAAGACCTAAGACCATTTTTCATTCTGAGAAGTCCAATCTCGTGTTCAGGGATCCTTTAGGTCTTCTTTCCTGTGTCTTTCATCACATGTATTTGTAACTTGTAGAAACTTGAAGAAATCTCGATAACAATTTGGATTGATAAAAGCACCTCTCATCTATTGTGCCCCTTTGCTGGTTTGTGAAAAGTCAGGCATATGCTCTATAAGAACCGCGGGCAAGATCCTGTAACCCAATAGATAGCTCTGTCTGCAGGTACGATGCTCCCCTCTCTAGATTGAAATGAGTCATAAAATACATGGTGACCAAGAAAACAGAAAACAGTGTTGTCTCTTACTGCATTATTCCCATTTCCCCAAGTGCCAGAACCATGAGAAGCATTATAGGCCTAAGGATAGGTCCCAAAAGTTCTGTAATATATTGGTCTGGATAGGCCTTTAAGAAGGGAAATAAAGGCCCATAGGTTGATAATGAATGACTTAAGCACTACAGCTATGCATAAAACCCTGCAGCATGTATGTGGCCATTAGATAGCTTGCTTGATCAATGAAGATAGCATAACCAATCATTTCATCCACTATGTCTGGTTTGAAGGCGAAGAGGTATAGTTAAACTTTTTGAAGACGGAAGCTAGTCTTTTACCTTATGCTGTGAGATTTGTTTATAGCAGTTAAAAAAAGCCATTTGCCATCTTCTTTGATGTCATGATGTCATGACTCCATGGTGATCTCAGAACCCCCAGTCCACTAACTGGAGGATTCATGTTTAATATCAGAATCGAATATTTTGTGTTCTTGAATGCTTTTGATCAAAATAAGTTTAAACAGTCATCGTTTCAAAATTGGTCACTGATATGAGGCCATGTTGGCAGCTTAATCGATGCTCTTTTGTGAGAATTTACTGGGTTAAAAGTCATGATACTGCAATTTTCTTTGTGTCTTCAGGCCTGAGGAAGGTCAAAAAGTCACTGCTACCTTCCACAGTGGAGGAAGTGTGAGCAGATTCCACAAGGGCAAGTTTCCCAGCACTTTAAAGACCCTTCTGATGCTGTATAATTTATGTATATACATATACCGAGGGTGCCAAAAAAATGTATACACATGACTTATATTCATCTTTTGTTATTGATATATATCGAGTATTACAATTTTTAATACAATTTTTTCATTTCTTAAAATGTATATACATTTTTTGGCACCCTCTCTATATATATAATACACATATATGTATATATAGCACATATATATTATACATATATATTTATGTTACATATGTATACATATATACATGCATAACATACATACATTATATAATGAGGTCAGAAAATTAAGTTCGGGAACTCATCCTAGAAAAAGTGCCACATACCTCATTGCTGAATATCACTATGGTCACCTTTGAAGTACTCCCCTTGGGAAGCTATGCACTGACACCAGCACCTAGTCCACCCTTCAAAGCAATTTTGGAACTCTGGAAAGGCCTTCAGAGCTGTCGTCATATTACCCTTGATGTCCTGAATGTCATCAAACTGTCTTCCTTTCAATATTTCCTTTCTCTTTGAGTAAAGAAAGAAGTCATTGGGGGCCAGATCAGGTGAGTAGGGAGGGTGTTCCAATACAGTTATTTGTTTACTGACTAAAAACTCCCTCACAGACAGTGTCTTGTGAGCTGGTGCATTGTCGTGATGCAAGAACCATGAATTGTTGGCAAAAAGTTCAGGTCATCTAACTTTTTTTGTTTGTCCAGTTGGTACAAATTCATAATGAGTAATCCCTCTGACACCAAAAAAGGTTAGCAACAAGTTCACAAACTTAATTGTCAAACCTCATATACATATATGCATAATGCTCAATATATTTTTTCAGTTGACAGCTCAAACATCTAGTCCGCTGTCATTATCAGACTAGTCTCTGGTGGATTCTCATTCACACTGACTCAACAACTATCGTAAACAAATTGCCTTGGCTGCTACCTGCCTTTGAACTCCCCAGTCATAACCCCCTAGCCAACACGAAAAAGGAGGCATTACGTAAGTTTAAATGCTCGTCAGCATCCAGGGCCATTACTCTCTGCACATGCCTTTAGCAAGGCATAGTATTAAATTAAATAAAAAATAAGCACCTATCAATATTCTGTAAATGAAATAATTTCTTTAGTGAACGTTTTATTATCTCTTTGTGAGTCATCTCTACTCATTGCTGTATCAGCTTCCAGCCTGAAACCCTAAACACTGTTTTGACTGTCGCTTCCCAAATCTGCGCAAGAGTTATATTGTCATGCTGGCTCTCTGAGAACAGTCCTTAGGAAAGAAAGACACTATCCTCACTGCTGAGGGGTTTTGTCTTTTAGAATAGAGACTAATTTTTTTAGAAAATTGCTAAACATATATTAACTTTTTGCCTATTTATAAAACTTTCTATTTCAATTATTTCTCTTATGTTGTTCGAAACAGAAGGTAGATGCCAAATGTTACCCCTGAAAAAACAAGTCCACAATTGACTGAGAAACTCTTCAAGATATGAATTATATTTCATTTATCTTCGTATTTACTACAATGACTGGTACAGAATCAGAGCCCAGTGTATGTCTACTGAATGACTAAAGCCTTATCATCGTTAGCCTGTGTGACATAATAATTTGTTGCCAGCCCTGGTGGAATAGCTTGATCCTCTACAACCTCGGTACTCAAAGTGTGATCCTTGCTCATTACCTGAGAGCTTGTTAGAAATGCAAAATCTCAGGACCTACCATTGACCCACCACACTAGATCCTGCATTTTAACAAGATCCCTGGGTTTTTCTTATGTGAAAGCACTGCTTCTCTGTATGTCTATTCCTTTATTAGGATAGCCAGGTTTGTTTTCCTACACTCTTGCCCTATGAGTGCACTTCTTATTTTTACGTTGATTCTGATGGGAACTTTCATTGAAAAGGGTAGAGATGATGTGTTTATGTCTGTTGCCTACAGGCACACACAAACCCCCTTCCGCAGGTATTTATTACCCCTTGATAAGAGCGTCACTATCTAGATTAATATGAGTCTGATCTTTTCTAACATAAAGCACAATGGTCTTCTCTCTAGAATGTAGAGTACTTTGTAAGCATTCAAGGTGTTTCTGTCTTGTTTCAAACCCTTCTGAAGATCAATCAGTAATTCCAAAATAAACTGATTAGCAGGGACAACTATAAAAAATCAGTGTAAACCTTACTATTCTTATATATATTTTTAACATGGAAGACTGACCATTTCTTAACGGATGTATATGTTATATGTAACCTTATTGAAAGGATAAAGAGAAAAGTAACTAGTGCACATAGTTTCTTGATTTCCATGCCATGAACCTAATTTTTAGACTTATGGTTAGTATTAGAAATATACCATTGCCAAATAAAATGTATATTACTTGTTAAGAAAAAGAGACACCCTCAGAATAGTTTCATTAATTGAATTGAATGTCAATTAGTGAGTTGAATTGTGACCCCTCCAAAATACCAGGGGTGCCAAAAAAATGTATATACATGACTTATAGTCATCTTTTGTTATTGGTATATATTTAGTATTACAATTTTAATGCAATTTTTTCCTTTCTTAAAATATGTATACAAAAGAATAGAATAGAATAAATGAACAAAGTAATCAGAAACAGTCTCAGAGATATAGAGGAAAAACTGAGGGTTGCTAGATGGGAGGGGGTGGGGATGAGGGCGATGGTGAGGGGATTAGAAAGCACAATTGGTAACCACAAGATTGCCACTGGGATACGAAAGTCAGTATGGGGACTATAATCGATAATGTAAAAATTTTGTACGTATCCAATGATCACCTCTTATTAGAGAAACCACTTCAGGGACGGTGTAGATGCCAGATGACTGTGCTGTACACCTGAAGCTGAATAATAATGAATGTCAACTATAATTATATATATATGTGTGTATATATGTATATATATGTATATATGCATATATACATATATATACATATATATATATACACACACAAGAAGTGGAGTACAGCATTAGGAAGAGAGTGCAAATGTAATCGCTGTATGCGATATCAGAGGGGTAGAAGTTTGGGGGAGGGGGTTATCACTTTGCGAGGGGTATAAATGATAAATGTCTAACTATTACTTTGCTTTGTACACCTGAAATTAATACAAAATAAATAAATAAATAAATAAATAAATAAATAAATAAATACAAGCATATCATGACTCTGCCAAAAAAAAGCAAACAAAACAACATGTGTATACATTTTTTTGGCACCATCTGTATATATCTACACAAATCCTCAAAATGTAACCTTACTTGGAATAAGGACCTCTGCTGATAAATATAAGATAAGTATCTCCAGAGGAGATTACCTTGAATCTCACTTGGGTGGGCCCTAAATCTAATGAGGAGTTCCTCTATAAAGGACAGAAAAAGAGAAGCCAGACAACGGGAAAAAGCCCATGTGAGAAAGGAAGCAGAGATTAGGGTGATGTGTCTGTAAAACCAAAGAATACCAAGGGTTGCCAGCAATGACCAGAAGTTAGAAGAGGCTAGAAAGGAGTCTCTGAGCACCTTTGGAGCCTTGTAACACCTTGGTTTTGGACTTCTGGCCTCCAGACCTGCGAAAGAATTAATGTCCGTTGTTTCACGCTACCAAATTTGTTGTAGAAGGCATACCTCATTTTGTTGCACTTCACTTTATTGTGCTGCAAGGATGTTGTGTTTTTTACAAATATCAGGCAAAACCCGTCTCCAGCAAAAAGATTGCAACTCGTTTTATTGCGATACCCTCTTTATTGCAGTGGTTTGGAATAGAACCCGCAATCTCCAAAGTGTGCCTGTAAATTATTATAGTAGCCCTAGGAAACTGGTATAATGGGCTTAATAAATCCATTGTTTGGTAATGTGTTGATTGAGTGAGTGGTTTGGACGTTATAACACCCTTACTCTCTATATATCATCCTGTGATCCTGTTTCTGTGAGAGTAGAGGTACTCACATATGCATAGAACACAAGACATATGCACGCACATGGATAAAGATTGAGAATCTATAAAAAGTGGACAAGTGGACAAGAAAAGATGAAACTGCTGAGAATGGGAAAATTGGCAGGAAAAGAGAAAAGCAAAGTAAGATGTTTTAAAGCAACTTTTGAAAACATAAGGGCCAAGGTTTGAGAGAAACAAAGATCTGGATTAGCTGTGTTTATAAAGGGCTATAACCTTTGGCTTATGATAGTCCCAATACACAAATAAATTAATAAATAGCCTTTACCCTCTAATTCAACAAACATAGTTTAACCCCACGGGCTTTAGAGTTATAACATTTTGAAGTCATTAGAGTTATAACATTTTGTTCTATTATTACTTTGGATTGACCTCTGTGAGTGAGTGTGTGTGTGTGTGTGTGTGTGTGTATGTGTGTATGTTACTAAGAGGTGAGGTGAGGTTCGAAAACACACTTACCTGCTAGAAAGTATCTGCTGTACTCCTTCACAACTAAAGCGTGAATTGGGCAATGGTCATTGGTCTGGTTGAATAAATACTTGTATGATTTGGTCTATATATGCTCTAATTCCTCTCCAAAGCTGAATGATCCAGCAGAATGTTAAAATTATTGATATGCTAGGTATGTGAAAGAAATGGGTGTTTTTTTTAAATAGTTTGCTCCATCTTTATTAATGCAGTGTCATTAATGCAGGTCTTGCTACCTGTAGCCTCACAAATCAATATCCAAATTCAATGACAAACTTTTTCAAAAACATAACTCATTAAGCTTTAGGGCTGCTTAAGACAAGGACCTTGCTTGTGTGAGGCCATCAAGCACCGATATTGACTCTCTAGGACATTTTTAAGGCTATTTATATCACAATAAAGGCACTTTATTAGCCTCATCAATCAGGAGGGTGCAAATTCTCCCCTGGAATCAGCTCTGATTGAGCCTGTGGAGCAGGGAAGGGTGAGAAATTGTGGGATGCAGTATCTTCAATCTTACTTGAAACTTCCTAGTTAAAACAATGGACGGGCACAGCTTATTGCTTATAAAACAAATGAAGGAGCATCACTAACGTAATAATGAAAATTTAAGCTTCTGGTTGTTTATCCCCTACCTGACAGAGAGTTGGTGATCAGCCAGCAGAGTGATTCCTTGTTTCCATAGTTAGAGACACAATGCGCCTGTCATTTAACCAAGATGAATGTACTGGCCATGCCCAGGGCTGCCCAGGCCTAGGCTAGTGGTTCCTGTCATCTGTGACTTGGCAAGTCATCTGCCTTTCACTGTGTCAGGGAAATGCTATCCCATCGTAGTTAACAGTTCAGTTTCAGGAGTCAGGCAAGATAGGGTCCAAATTCCATCTGACCTATTTGAACTGAAGTTTTCTCAACTAAGAAACAAGGGATAACGCCTTAGGCTGGTTGTGAGAATTAACATAGATAATACCCTGTGCATAGTAAGCACTCAGTAAATACTCTCTATTAACATCATTAGTTTTGATAGGTTCTCACTTCTAGTTGGGTATCAAGGACTGGTATGAAAAGCTATGCCTGCTGGTGATGTTTGTAAGATTGAGAGCACCAGTTTCAGCGTCAGATTTTATTTAATTCTGCCACTTCAGAGCTACGAATTCTTGCATAATAAACTTAATTTCCCCTTAGGTTCTCTAAGCTAACAATGGTTATGAACACAGTAACGCCACTCCCTCAAAGTTGTTGTGAAGACCAAATAGAAAATGCGTGTTGGTAATGAATGCTGCATGTTTTCTATAAGTCTGCAGTGCCTCACACACCACAAACATTCCATCAAGAACATTTTTGGTATGATTATTGAGAGCACAGCAACATTTTAGAAAGGAATACCTATGTGCATGTCCAGAGAATGATTCGTTTCACTGATGTTATACATTTACTTAACAAACATGTATTGCCTCCTATAACTAGATAGTGGGGATACCGAGAATAAGATAGTACAATCTCTGTTTATGGATATTACAATCTAGAGGGAAGGTGGACTTGTACCTTATAAAGTGACTCCAACAGGGGGATGTGAAAGAGTAATCGGAAGATGGAAGAGGTTAGTGGTCAGCACAGTGTCTCTGAAAGGATACAATTTAAAGTAAGAAAGAGGAAGCAATGCAAATATAGGAAAGGAAGGTGAACACATTTTAAGCAAAGGGAACAGCAAGTGCAAAGGCTCTGAGGCAGAAACAAGCCTCAGGTTAAGGAAGGCCAGGGTGTCTGGAATGTGGTGAGCGAGGGATGGGTAAGCCGAGTATGAGGTTAAGAGTTAGAGGCAAGATCATGCAAAGTCTTTGTAGATCATGGTAAAAGTTTGGATCTTACATTCACTGCATTAAAAAGGCATCAAATGATATTTATATTTAGAGCTGGTGAGGATGGTCTGCTTTTCCTTTTTAAAGGCAATGCTGGGAAGACAGATGGTGATAGCTTGTAGTAGGATTACAGATATGTGTACCAGGGTAGTAACAGTAGAAATGAAGGGGAGGGAAATACACTATATTTTTGGAGTAGAATTGTTGATAAATTACATGAAGAAGATTTTTTTAAAAGGTGGGGCAGGGATCAAGGATGGCTTGAAAATAATTTATTCTAGAAAATGTTTGTCTTTTTTTAAGCAATGTTGGCCCCTCTCTTAATCAGGTTAGACCAAAACAAGCCCAAATCAGCCTCAGTATTTTATTCAAGGGAATGTTTTGGATTATTCGAGTCATATTTTGGTGCATTCCAAAGCCTGTTGCTTCCTACCTAACCTTTTCAAAAACCTTACAGAGACTGGAGGAATTTTTAATAGAAAAAAGAAGTGTGAATGCCCTAATGGAGAAAGGGAACTCACCTTGGAGACCCTGTGTTGAATTTTACTGTGTGCTGGTCTCTGTACCCTGGATTTATTTAAGTTACATAGTTTAATTCACTCAGAAATACTGTTAAGTGAAATATAAACTCCATTAAAATAGAATTTTGACTGTTATAATCAAAGTGTATTATGAACCCCTAGAATAATACCAAGCCAGGTGCTAAATAAATATGTTGAATTGATTAATTAAGTAGGTATTACTATTTACATGTAGAAACTGAGACCCATTGAGTTTAAGCCAGCTACTCAAATTCTCTTAAGTTGTGCAACTGAGCCAGAACTTGAATCCATGAAGTGTTTGTCTGCACCTCCTGTAATTGATTGGGCAGGAAGGCAAGTCCTAATCTTTAAAATCTCTGTTCTGAGGATTCCTGTTAGAAAGATGTCTAGGCCTTATTCATACTCAGAGAAGAGGTTTGACTATGTCAGGAAACTCTGGTTTCGGGATCTGAGGAATGATTCTGATCAGTATCTCATTCTATTTTTGTCCAGCCCTTACCTATACTATATTTATACCAGCATAGAAGGGGCGAAGGAGACACCGTAAAGGAATAGAAATAGGTTGATAGGATGAGTTGCAAACATTTCAGGATAATTCAAGAAAGCGTATTTGGGAAAATATATATTCTAAGGCTAAAGTAAAGTATGAATTCACTGAATCATACCAAGTCATTAATTACTAATCAATTAACATATTTTGTTGTTATTTCAGTTAAAGCGAAATAAAGGTACTAAACTATCGTAAGAGATGGAAGAGAACTAAGGGGAGAAAGGAGAGAGGAAGAAGAGGGGACATGTGTAGAAAAACAGAATGGGAGAAAATATTGCCTGAGGATGTTTTTCTTTAAAAATCTGGGGACATTTGATCATTAAAAATTCATGAGAATCACGCTATTATATTATATATACTAGACTATTATACCTTTCATTTTTGTTCAAGTCCTCAGAGTCCATGTTTTACAAAGGAAATATGAACAACCGTGTCTTATTACAAATAATCCATCAGGCGGGGAGCAGCAAGGTGAAGGCAGCCTGACCTTTTGCATTCTCTTCATCCCTTATTGCCAAGTGCTGGTTGAGGCTTCTCAGCTGCTGAGTGTCCTATGGGGAATGATATGTGCTACCAGGTTAAAGAGTCTTATCTTTCAAGGCCCTAAGGAACATTAATTATTAGGCGTTTGGACTGTTTTCTTCATTGCATAGTTCTATCAGTAACTTGCTACTTAGCTACAAAGGTCAGAGCACTGGTTCTCAATGGATGAGCAGCTGTTGCTCAAAGGGGTTCTTGGACTTGGAATTTTGGGGCCTATTGGTATAGAACCCAGTCTCTGTCTACCTGTTTGACATTGTTTATACGCTGGATTTATCATTCAGGACTTTTGGGTTCTAGGACACAGAATACCTGACTTAAACTGGTGTAAGCAGTGAGGGAGTTTATTGACTCACTAAGTCAATAAGGGGAAGCACAGTGGCAGGGCTAGTTGCAAGTGTCCACTGACCACTTTCTCTATACCTTGCTTTATTTGCTTCCCCGTTGACTTGATTACCAGATAGGCTGTCTTCTCATGGTCAGAAGATGGCCACAGCAGTTCCAGACCTTGTATCCTCTGGGCTTTAAATCCCCTGGAAAGAGCAAGCTTCTCTTTTCCAAAAGTCAATAAAAATTGCAAACCACCTCATTCCATTTTGTTGCCCTTTAATTGGGATACATATCTGTCTCTGGACGAATAACAGATACACTGCTTGGCTTCGCCCAGGGTGCCATCAGCAAGTGGGTCTCAGCCAACCTACAAAGGCAGAGAGATGAAAGCATGTATCCTTAAATGGTTCCTTAAGTAAAGTGAATGAAGCCTGGGTGGCTAAAGAACAGTGTTTGTTCATGAGAACAAGACTGAGTGAAAGAAGTAGAAGGATTTGAAGAGGAAAGAGAAGGATGATGGAAAAGAGGAAATGAGGAGAAAGGAAAGTATCTACAGACATGATCTGTACTTAGATATATGTTTAGAATTTCTAAGTAGGTAAGTTTTTTATATGGAAGTACCTATGACTATACTTTACATAAAAAACTGTACTTTCTGTATTTTATATAAAAAAAAGTTTAGTCACAAAATGCTTAAAAAGTAGGACAGTGAGAATAAAAAGTAAGAATAAGAATAAATTATTTTTGAGATTCATCATTATCATCAAAAAGATGCTCTTATTCAAATTATATTTCCAACATGCTCAATGATATATAGAAATAATTAGGGTTTCCAGGCAGGAATTCCCGCCCTTTCTCAGTAGTTTTTTTCACTTTCCCATTCCCGAATCCTGAGGTATAAACTGTTTTTGTTCTCCACAATGAATCATTTCCACAAAGTGACGGCCAGCCGATACTACCAACCACCTAGGTTCAAGAAGCCAATTTTCCCGATTTCCTGACCAACTTTTCTTGGGATTCGGGAACGGAAAAGTGAAAAAAATTCCCGAGAATGGGTGGGAATTCCCGCCCAGAAACCCTAGCAATAAATAAGAAAAATGTCTAATAGATACATCATGAATAGTACGTTTATTTCCCATTGTAGGGATTATTGGGTTCAAGGAGCCAATTTTTCCAATTTCCCGACCAACTTTTCTCAGGATTCAGGAATGGGAAAGCCAAAAAAATTCCTGAGAATAGGTGGGCATTCCGGTCTGGAAACCCTATAAATAATACAAATAATTCTTGTCCCAGCTCTGTGACCTTATCTTTAAACTGGCAACATTTGTAGTCCATGTGTTAGTACTGAAAAATTCTTTTTTTCCTAATCAGACATTGGATGACTGAGCTATGTTTGAAAGAACAAATCAGCTCATGCAAGAAATTTTGCTTCCTATATGTGCACCTATACAGTTGAGATGTAATTAATTCTAGCTTTCTAACTGTATGCTGACCATAACCTTCGCTTTTATATATTAATCACCCTACCACATTGTAGTACTTTTGATTAGCCAAATTACCCTCCAGGGGATTCCAAGGAACATAGACCAACAGTTTCATAAATAAAGGAGACAGGTAACAAGGTGGGGGACCAGGCAATGGTAGATACATGAAGTGAAAGAAAAGAGAAAGTCAGCTCGATGGAGCACCCATAAGATGAGCTAGAAAGCATGGTTTTTGGCACAATTATCTAGAACATTTTTCTCTTTATAACATTGTCCTTGAACCTACTGGGAGTATCCCCTAATATGTCATCTTTATGTTTGGACTCTGAAATAAAAGAATATCAGGCTGCTGTTTTTGGAGTTAGTGTCCAAAATACAGTGAATATTGGAAGTAAGATTGGCAACCCAATTCTTTTAATCACCCTCCAGATAAACACATAGAATCCAGAGTCTGGTGCATCTCTGAGGCTTTACTTTCTCCTGGGCTGACCTCCAGAAACGTACAGCACATCCCTGCAGGGCTGGATGCATCGCCCAAGGTCTTTCAGGCAGAACCACTAGAATTTCCATGGAAACCTTGCATATGCTCATGTGTGCACATCCCCACCTGGCATTCGTCCTTCCAGTGACCAGGCCAAAGGAGGCACTTTGTGCTATGGCCACAGGCAGCATGGCTTGCTTGTTAACACTATATCCTGCTAGCAAGATTACAGAGAAAGGAGTGTTGGTTTCCTTTAGGGAAAGTGATTTGCTACTAGGTCCTTGCCAAAGGTCACACTGACAGTGTTTGAGACAAGCTGAGTCATACCCGCCACATAACTGCTATGTGTTTTGTGGCCAGAGTTCCTTTTTGTAAATAAAATCTAATATAGCAGAGACCTACTTACCTTGGGAGAGGGTGATGCTATTTGCCCACGGTAGGAAATTGGCAGTATATTATCAGAGGGTATTTTCTGAGCAAATATTTAATCAGAACCTCTCCTATTTGTCTTTTTCAGCCTGAGGATGTTCTGAGTGCAATGCATTCCACTCTTATGTTCATGGTTTACCCAGAGCTTTGCCCCAAGCTGTTGTGTATGCAAAAGGAAGTTTAGTATTTCTAATTACATTGTGGGCCTACTCTATTATTTGATGCTCGTCTGTATTGCCAAATAAATGTTATTAACATTTCCTATTGCCAGATATCAAGGTCCTATGAATTCACATTTTGTTAAGCTTTTCACGGGATATTGTGGATGTCATATAAATATAGTCCCTCAGTCTTACACATCTTTGCTTTCCCATGCACCTCTCTGAACCCAACCTATTTTTGATTTTATACTTTTCAGTAGCCTGAGCATTTGTTTTGGACAAATACCAAGGAATGTTGTCACATTGCTGAAAGGTTTTTAGTTAACTCAGGTGACATATGAGTGCCATTGAGCAAAAATATTAGTGACATGTTTTAATGTTCTTCTTCCCTGCAGAGGTCACATGAAAGTGAGAATTAATTTTCGTTTTCTCTTTTTCTGCATTGTGTTCTTAGTCTACTTCTTAATCTTAGTTGAAGAAGTGCATTATCTGGACGTTTTTCTCTAAGTTTTCTGAACCAAACAGTGGGGAGAATGCCTCATGCATAGTGATGGGGCCAACCTCACATAAGTGACTCTGGTCATTTAAATGATACTCTTTGGAATGTTGAAATGGTATTCCAATGTGTAATCTGAATAGGTGATAGTGCAGTTGTTTCCTAAATTTTGTCCACTGCATCACGTGAGGAGACCACAATGTAACTACGAAAGGAATGGCTGTGAGAACTTGAGGGTGAATAACATGAACTAATCCAGTTAACTTCTCACCCATGGACATGGTGAGAATGTGAGCATCCACTAAGGCATCAAGAGGAGAAACTGCTCTACCAGTTTCCGAGGACATCATTTTGTGGGGCAAATGTATGACTTTTTTGTCAGAAACTCAGGTATTTGAACTCCATTACTGCTTCTTTCCACCTGTGTGAAATTGCCCATGTTCTCTGAGCATCTTGATTGTTTTCTTGGGAGAAATAAGTGAAGAGAGGTCTATAAAAAAGGGTCTGAATGATCATAGTTGTTCAATATATGACTCTTCTTCCACTACGCTATGATCTTGTTAAGGCAAAAATTATGTCTTTACCCCTGGTATCCCCCAAGCTTAGGACATTTCCCAAAACAGAAGACTTTCCATAAATGTTTATTCAATGAATGAATGTTAAAATTGATGAATTAGAGACCATCACCCCAGAGATTCAAATTGAAAACTAAAGCAAGCCAATAAAAATATTCCAAGGACCTGGATTCCCCCTTGTTTGGTCCAGTTGTGATAATGAAGATAAAACTAACACCTGAGGAACCTGTTGAATAATTGACAGTGATGCTCTGAAAACTTCTATTAGAGATGCTAAGCAGTGTGATGTATGACATTAATCTTTGTTTTAGAAGAAGTGTAGGTTGCTTAAAATTAAATTAACTCTGCTAATGAATAAAAAGCAAAAATATAGAATTGTCCCATTTTTTTAGTATATCCCCATTATAAAGTCCAAGGGTTTCACTGCTATTTGTCTCATGAGCCAATGTCTCTACAAGAAATATCCATAAACACTAAACACTGAAAATAAAACATTTGCCTACTCAGCTTTTAGCCTTTCTAAAGATACCAATTCCCACTTTGAGAGAGGTATATTAAAAAGGACTTTCTTTCTCAACTTTTATTTTTAAGTGAGTATTTTTTGTACTTGTGGATTTGCACTTGTGGAGCTTCTGAAAATGATTTAAGACTCACAAATGTACTCTGATGGTGTTAATTTGGAACTATGTTTCTCTTCCTCTTCTGCCTTTTCTTCCACGTGTTCCCCCCTTTCATTTAACTCAAAATGCCTTTACAGCGTTTAATAGAAGAAAAAAGAACGTTAGTTTCATTCTACTATTTGACTAAGTGGGGTCTACAGATACAAAAGAAATGGGAAGGATATATCTCTATCTTATGTCCAACACACATATGTGTTGCTTGGTTGTGATTATCAATAGCCACAGAAAATGTTCCATCAGATCAGCTACTATATAATTCAAAATATAAACCAAATTCATTTGGTATCCTAATTAATTGAACTTTGATATGACAAATTAAATAATAAAAACCTATGCATTTTGCTTTTTTTTTTTTTTTTTTTTTTTTTTTTAGTAGCCATCCCATAGCAAATCCTGGAGTTGCCTAATACATCATCTGACTTATTTCCTGGTAAATAAATCACAATAAATGAATCCAGACATCTGAGAAATTTACAGAAATGATTAAGATCTAAATCAGCAATTCTCATTCTAGCTAGATTTCTATTTCACAGAATGTCTTAAATTTCCCCAGAGCAAGAAAGAGTTAGGATCCAGACAAACCTCATGTGCAAGTAGTAGAATTTATTGGCAGACTTTCCTCGTCTCTCCAGCTAGATTCTTAACTCCTTAAGGGAGAGATCAAAATCCTATTCATATCTTCAAGCACCCAGCATAGTACTCTGACTCTGGAGTTTGATGCTTAACAAACGTTAAGTGAAAATCCGCAGTCCTATTTTCTATCATTCATTAGATCTTGAACCTATCTTGCCTTACTTCCAAGAGAAATTTGGCAGAGGCGTCTGGGCATGCCCCACTGATAATACTCTTGAGAGGGACTTATCCTCCAGATTTCTGCCTCCCTATGCCCTCAAATTTTACCAGTTACATTGACACAGCTAGGATGAGTCATGACTCATAGCAATTTGACTGGGATTCAAGTTGAGTTTACACATTGCCAAACAAAATACAGTCAGACGTCCAGATGTGTTAGCTGCATGTTTGACCTTCCCTGTTTTTGTCATGATTTTTCTTTTCACGTAGACAAAAGTTTCAAAGTTTTAGATTGGTATATTCAAAGTCGAAAGCCATGTTTACCTCAATTTCCCTATCTTCTCCCTGCCCTCCCCCACCCCCCAAAAAAACCCCTTCTTTTCGTTCTTGGGATCTGCAGAAAAATCCTATCTGCAAATGGATATGAAATGCTGCTGTAGGGAGGAAAGACTCAGAGTCCAGATTCTATTATCCACGTTTTCCCCACAGCTATATGTTTTGTAGTGTATGAAAGAATATTATTTACTATGAAAGCAATGAGCCCAGGCACAACCACAGATCCCACTTCTCTGAACCTTACTGTCCTCTTTTGGTTACTAACTATAAATCATTTCCAGTTGTCATTCTTGCCAGAAGAAATACCATCAACTTTCCAAGTTTTTGTTTGTTTTTTCTCTATTATTTCTTGATGTGCCCTAGTTTATAAAGCCCATTATGCATAGTGGTTTGAAGGTGAGCTCAGGAAAAACTAGAAACCAGTGTACAAAATACTTTTCCATTTCATTGTTTTTTTTCCCCAACAGAAATAGAGCAGCAAGTAAATGCAATCAGTATATGGGAAACCAATTCCTTTTGAACGTAGGACAGTCAAGTTGAGGGAAGCTACAGAAGAGAATTAGAGAGGGTGCTGGAAAAGCAGAAAAGAGGGTCAAGGCAGTGAAGGAGGGTGAATGAAAGAGATGATGCCACTAGATGAAAATGCGTAACCAGGAAAGAAGAATCTTAAGAAAGGAACATAGACACCAAGGAAAGCTAAAAGAACACGCTGAAGAAGAGTGAAATAGTAGGAGGGGAAACAAGCTGTGATGAATGGTTAACAACTATAAAAGGAAGTGAAGTAGAGAAAGGAAACTAAACAGAATATCCCCAAAGATGGTATCTCTTGATTATTTTTTGGAAAAAAATAAACACAAAACAGATGAAGTCTTATTTTGCTCTTGTAAAAACTTCATTATATGATGATATTTCACAACTGGCTTTAGTTATGGAAATGAGTTTATCACCATCTTGCTCCCTATAGCAGAGACCATTCTGTGATTCCAAGTGGGAAAGAATAACACTGGATAGGACAGAGGACACAATGGGAGCACATCAGGACAGAGGACACAATGGGAGCACATCAGGCGTCGCCAGAAGTCCCTGGAAAATAATGGACACTGAATAGCTGCAGACAGGGATTTCTTTTTCTAACTGTCTCCCTTCAAAGCCCCAAATCTCAGCATCCTCCCATGCTCTGCTATTTGATTTGCCCCCCTCAAATGAGCAAAAACCAGTCAGTTCTTTGCTGTGCAAGATTAGGAATGGAGTTTCCAAATGAAAAGAATAAAACTTTTCATGTGTAAAAAGATTATTTTTGTAAAACTTTCAAGTATTTATGGCCCCAGTTGAATTTTCTTCTTTGAGTGTATGTGTCACTATCTCTATGTCTCCAGCAGTCAGTAACTGCTGAAAACAACTTCGTTTCTTTAACTGGCTCCTGACTTCTCCCATTCTGTAGTTTTAAAGTTGAATGGAGAATATTTACTCTCTTCTTCCCTGTCCCCCCTTCACAGTTTAACATTTTCATTTGGTGTTTTTTAATCTCTCTTGGCCAGAAAAGTGTTCACAACTGTAATTATAATTATGGTTAGTGTTAAATCAGTCCCTAAAATGTTTTCAAAGTTATTTACATTTTAATTGACTTAAAATGCTTAAATACTAAGGATATATATTTAGATTTGCTTTTTCCCAAATGATTTAATACAAATAAATTTTTCAAGGTCCCAGACAAAAACCTCACTCTGGAAGATTTCTCAAAGATTGGATTAGTTTAAGACAAGAATGTAATACTTTGGTATAACTTTGGAGAAGGCCTCAGAGCCCACAGAAAATTTTCATGAGTGAGAAGCAGTGATGTTCTTTGGTTCTCTCGGGTATGGGAGTGATAGGTCTTCTATTAAAACTGCAAAAGTTTCGGTGGGTAAAGATTACAACCTTTGTGGGTCTTTCTCCAATCAAGTGGCTCAGTTATGTCTCATTTTTGCACATCAATGGACAATGCTGAGTGATTCCATTGTTCTTTCTAAATGGGAAGTTTGTCTTCCCCAATTCACATGAAAATAATTTCATTATTTGTTATTTTTATGCCTAGCAGCCTGACCTTGTAAGGCAATAGGAGAAGTCTTAGCCCCAAACTTGTATCCATATAGTTCCTGAGGGCAAAGGTCTTTTTTCCCCAAATCATAACTTGGTGGTAAGGAAGGCATATGGCCCCTTGTTCCAGAGTTATATTTCTACAGTTCCTTAGTCAATAGAACTTTATTCCAAATTATACTTTATATTACCTGGAACCCAATCACTTAAGTCATCCCAAAATGTAGGGAACTATTGCACAGCACCAAAGCCAAAGCAGTTTGGACATACTCCAAAGATGGGTTGGGTAAACTTGACTAATGTCTATTATGCTTACAAAGTCTGAGGGCAGACTGTGATTTATTTTCCTTTAACGTTTAGTATATCAAGCCTAGTATCCTGAATACACATTCCTTTAAAATAAAAACATAATTCAAGAGAACACTTTTGATTCACAATGGTTTTGATGAAAGAAGTAAAGGAATTACCTCTTTCATCAAAAAGAGTATAGTGATTAAAGTAAAATGGCTTTTGTTCTTCAAGTTCCATGGTAAATTAATAATTGTTATTAATCTTCAACTTTCTTCCACATCATAATGTCCCCCAGGTGGTATAGCTTTGCCTGTTGTTGGAATGTCATCAGAGTTGAAAAATGTAGACTATCCTTGCTATTTATTTCCATATGAATTGCCAGAAATGTAAGTTACAATTAGAATATATGCAAAGGATAAGCTGTATCTCTGAGAAAAAATGCTTTAGTCATGACCCATGACCAGAGTAGGTACAATGGGCCACTTTCCCAAAGCTGCTATTAAACACAATCAAATGAGAAGGCAGCTCACTCTACCTTTGGTTTTATCTATTTATAAATGGGCAACAGAGACCTGACCAACCATTAATCATTTACTGCTGTTTTGCTGTTATTGATTTGACCATGAGAAATGCTTTTGTAATTTTTTGATAAGTTTTAGAAACAAAAATAATTTTTAAAAGTTATTTTGGCTTCTTCAGTTGGAAAGTAAGTCAGGACGTTAGTCTTTCTTCTGAGTCTCTACAGTTTATATTGCCTCTTATGTATCTTATCACTATAGAGTTGTTTGTTTCAAAGTCTTTCAAACCCACTAGGTGGAACTTAAGGGCTGAGAGGGCTTATGGAAGAGAGAGCATCTCCTCCATACCTCCCATGGAGGCCATAGTTCAGTGCATACCCAGTTACCTATGATACTAGGAGTGAGTGCAGGCATGGCAGGAGCGAGAGACTGTGAACTTCCTTTGGTTAAATTTGAGGTTGAGATTTGCTGAGGTAAAGTGACAGGTTTTAAGAGTGTGTTAAATTATAGATGCCTCATTTATTCATTTATCTTTTGCTCACTCATTTATTCAATACATATTTATAAAACACCCATGCAACTTTCTAAATCATGGGAGTATAGAGGAATGAATGAGAGGGACATGGTCCTTATACTCATGTAGGTGGTTTGTAGTGGACATGACAGAAAAGTAAAAACCTACAAAAAATTACTAACAAAGAATAATAAATATCGAAATGTGATACATATGATATAGACTTGGTCATATAGAACTATAAAGAGAGTGCCTAAGTGTCTACTTCAGACCAGGGGGTCAGGAAAGACATCTCTGAAAAGATAACATTTAGACTAAACTCTGAAAAACCAAGGAGCCAGCTGTATAAACATCAGAAGAACGTTCTTGAGAAAATAAATGGAAACCACCTATTTACCTACGACTTGGTAATTATCATAATTAACATTTTGACATATATATCCCGTATTTGTGTGTGTGAGTTTCTGTGTTTCTACATATATGCATGTTTATATAAATGGGTTTTACTATAGAGTATATTTACTTTATTCATTCAGCAGTATATTGTGAATATTTTACCAGCCCAATACATTTATTTCTACCATCTACATTTTAAAGACAGAATATAATTCAATTAAATTCAAGTAATATTATTTAATCAGCTTCCCCTATTGTTTCCACATTTATCTTGTCTCCAATGTTTTGATACCTTGATTTTCATTTTTGCACAGTGAGCGACTCTGAAAAGGGATCATGTATAATGAAATAATGAAAAGTCCATGCTCTAGAGCCAACCCGCCTGAGTTTTGACCTTGCTCTGTCGATTACTAGCTGTATAACCTTAGGCGAGTTGTTTAACCTATCATTTTTTTCATCTCTGAAATGGTCATAATAATAATACCTACTTGACAGTGTTGCCAGTGGAACGTTTCATTGAGATTATACTCATATTGGGTACAGAGGAATGTTTGGCACCACCTGAGAATCTCACTAAATGTGAGCAACCATTTCAGGTTCTAGAGAACTTGGTTGAGAATGAAACATACTGTGCCAACCAAACATTGTAAGTTACTATTGTAATTGTGGTAGAAGTTTGCGATTTCTTTTTTAAAATTTATGAGACAGTTTAGATCAAGTCAAAATTGCATGGATTACAGTTCACAGTACCCCCCCAGGAACTGACTCAAGAGTACACAAATTTTCATGACCTATGAAGTTTGTGGTGTGTTTACTGGGAAGGTCAGAAAAGTTGCAAACTTGATTCTGGGCCCAATATTTGTACATTGATAAATTACTTATTATTTACTCACTGAGGTCTCAATGCTAAGCAAGAATGAAATATTTCAGTTTTTAGCTTTAGGTTTTACCGTAAGCAACTATTATTGGGTGAAAAGGTCTGCAGAAAGGCCAGTGAGTTCAAGTAATGAGGAAAGCACACAAACATGAAATGTGATTGGGATGAAAACACTGAAGCGGTTGTGACCTTCATGACTTTAGGTCATCACGTTGCCCTGGCCTGAGCATTCTTAACCTAAGGTTCCTGTAATGGGCTTCATGGAGTCTGTCATCCATCGGAAATCATTGATATTTTGTAATCAGAAGGTCACTTGATGAGCATAGAATTAAAGTAAAAGTAGTTAGTAAGAATATCAAATGGCTCCCCGTCACAAGCTATGGTGATAGTCTGATGCATCCATCAAATTTAGGTTTTATTGTGTGTTTTTTTAACTCAGGGTCTAAGGAATGCTTACAAAGGTCTATAATATTCTTAAAACCCCTGATCCTAAACCAAAGCTTTGCATGTGTGTATATTTGGAGTTGTTCTATGTAGAAGTTAAATAGTCTTAGTCATATTTTCAAGTATTTGAGAACCAAAGCTGGTATGGACCATTCATCTACTCCACTGGACTGCTTAGGAAGCTGGGACCAGCCTCCTGTGACCCTTGATTTTGGGGTTGCCCTTCAGTTGGCATCCCAGAAGCTTGTACCCCTGACTTCTACTGCAAATAAAGAGTTACTAGGCTCCTATACTGTCACTGAGTCTCACTCTTGAAATTCAGTCACGCAGAGACTATATTCCACACATCTCTTCTTTTCCTTTCCTTCCCTTTCTTTACTTTTCTATATTTTCTTTGTTTTGTTTGTTTTTATTATACTTCTAACCACAATGCAGAGCCCACTTAGGGTAAGATCGTATATTCTTAGATATTTTGGCAACGTGTAATACAAATTTGTTCAAGAGTAATTTTATGTCTTACTCAGTAAACCATTCCATCCCTCCCCCCACCCCACCATTCCCCTGGCTGAGTTAATGTATTCCTCATGTGGGCTACCAGCATATCTTATACTTCTTTGTAACACATCTTATTTGAGATTTCTTAGTCTCTCCATAATACTGTGAGCTCCTTATGAAGGTTTATGTCTTTTTATGTCTCCATCACTAGCACCTAAATTCATGCCTGAATAACTGTGTATTATCACCATTGCCTTATAAGACTATTACTCTAAGGGTGTCCTTGAAAATATTGTATGAAATTGTGTATTACATATCTTCCTCTTTACTAAAGTAAACTAAAGAAATTGTCTTTTTAGCCAAAGTGACTTATATAAACAATTGTGTATCTTTCCACTTTTGAGCTGATTGCCCAGAGCCGTATTTATAACCCTGTCATTAGTGTGCATATATTTTGTGTACACATTTTGTGTACACAACATATACAGAGGGTGCCAAAAAAAAGGAAATGCTTTTTTAAATTAAAATTTATTGGGGTGACAATGGTCAACAAAATTACATAGGTTTCAAGTGTACATTTTTATAATACATCATTTAAATATTGCATTATGTGTTCGCCACCCAGAGTCAGTTCTCCTTCCATCACCATATATTTGATCCCCTTTACCCCCTTCTACCATCCCCTCTATCGCCTTACCCTCTGGTAACCACTAAATTGTTGTACTTTTTATTTATTGTACTTTTTTGCCAAATTAAGAAACAATGCTTAATCCAAATTCAACAAGATTTATAACTATATTTCTTTTAGAAAATTTATACTTTTAACACTCAAATGTAGTTACTTGATCCATTTTGAGTTAATTTTTGTATATAGTATGAGAAATGGGTCCAAATTCATTCTCTTGAATGTGGATATCCAATTGTCACAGCACCATTTATGTAAGAGACTATTTCCCCTCTTGGCACCCTTATTGAAAATCAATTGAGGACTCACATTTTAAGAAAGGAAAAAACTGTATTAAAATTGTAATACTCAACATATACCAGTAAAAAAAGATGAATACAAGTCATATGTATACAATTTTTTGGCAACCCTGATATTTTGTTTACTAACTTCAACATTTATTTTATCTTATTGTCATTTTCTCTTTGCCTTGATTTCTTTGCTCTTTTAATAAAGATTACTTGCATGCATAGTTAAGTGATCTTAAATCAGTTTGGTTTAAGATATATATACATATATATGAACATATATATACACATATATATTTATTTATACACTCACATATATACATACATGTGTTTAGTCATGTAATAATTACTATTTCCAGAAATTTCTCCACAGATAATCTTATGGCTATCTGACGAAATAAAGTTCCCACTAAATAGATCTATCTATCTATCTGGATATATATATATATATATATATATATATATATATATCTTTTTTTAAAGTCAGTCACACTCTCACATTACATTCTACATTTTCACTCAATTGGTAGGTTGATCTGAGCTTCTAGTTCTTCCTTTCCCCTCTATAACTCAACTTGTTTTTATCCAAGTGCTAATTTTCACAAAGTTGTTATGCAAATAGTACCTCTAAAATAGAAATAAAATGTGAAATGGCATTTTATATTGCCAGAATATATAGTACTATAAATCCATTAATAAAAATCCTGTGGTCCTTGGACCAGCAGAGACTCAACCCCACCTAGATTTACTGAATGAAAATCTGCAGTTTCAAAAATACTCAGGATATTTGTGTGCATGTAAAAATTTGAAAAGTCCTGGTCTGCATGAGCGTATGACAAAAAATTCCTTTTAAATATTGAAAATACAAACTTTATAATTGATGTGGGGTGGAATTTTAGTGTAATGTAAAAAGACAAAAATAACTTGGATTTAGAATTGTATTTGAGTTCTGACTCTGCTTCCTATTTTCATTTATAGGAGACTCAATTAGTATTTGCCTACTCTTCATCAGTCACGTGTGTGAGTAATGGAGTTACAAAGATGAGTAAGACAAAGCCTCTAGTCTCAGGCAGGTAACTCTGCAATCCTGAGTAAATCTGTGAAAAGATGATGGATGGAACACACATCCAAATTTGGTCTCCCCCAAACTCTACTAAACCTACTGTAAAGGGATTTCTTTTTTCCTCTAAAGATAAACATACAAAGAGAGGTGGGGAGAACAAGACGGGGAGCACAACAAAAGCAATTTGGGGAGCTGTTAAGCAGGTGGATGAGGGAAACTGATTTAGCAGACATGAAAACACTGACGCCTAAGCCAATAAGGAGGACTGAGAACCAAAGCAAATCTTCCCACCAAATCCCCAAACCATTTAGGAACTGGCAGCACCATACACCACTGTAAATAGGGGAAGAGCAAGCTAAGGTAGAGGGGCAAGTAAAATAAACAAAAAATTTTGAATGATATTTAAAAGTGAGTTAAATCCCTAGATCCCCTCTTTTCTCCATGCCCCTGACTGACTCTCATTAAGTAAACCAAGCAAAATAATTTAGGTTCATTCTCTGGAGAAAGTAAAACAAGGTCTCTGTGCTGGGGGATACCAGCTACAGTTGAGGGTTGGGTACATGGGATTTTCATGTTAAATACTAAGACCCCAACCCCAGCCCTAATCTTCCACTGAGATTCCAGAATATTGGCAGCCAGTTTTCACCTTCCATGCAGAATATTGTGTGACTGTCCTGGGGAATATAACTAATTCAAAAGGAAAGATGTAATAAAATAAATAAATAAGTAAATAAATAAACAAACAGACAGACAGACATCATCTAAAAAAATACCTATGAGTCCACACTGGCGAAAATATGTGATTGATTAAATAAATAAATGTGGGAAGAAACTAGTCTCTCAGGCAGAAGAATTCCAAATAATCTATGTGGATACTGTGCTTTCCAGGAGGTGGATCATGATTCCGCACTCCTTAAGTGTGATCTACTGATGGTATCTTCCTTCCTCAGAGGACAACGTGGAAAGGAAGCAAAACAAAAAGACTACAGTAGAGAAACCTGCCAAATGCTGCCTCAGCCAGGTGATCAAGGCCAGTGTCAACAGTGACAAGTCATGTTAGTAGCATGTAATCTTCTTAATGTGAGGTAATAAAAATTGCACTGTACTCCTGTGGTTCCCTCCCAAAAACCCATAGCTCCAATCTAATTGTGATAAAAACATCAGACAATTTCCAATAAAGGGATATTCTACAAAATACCTCAATACTAGTATCAGAGTCATCCAAAACAAGGCAAGTCTGAGAATGTGTCACAGCCAAGAAGTGCCAAAAGAGACATGCCAACAAATGTGGTATCCTAAATGTAATCCTTTAAGAGAAAAAGGACATTGAGCAAAAACTAAGAAAATAGGAATAATGCATATGCATTAGTTAATAAGAATAATGTATTAATTAGTCTATTAATTACTGTGACAAGTGTACCATACTAATGTAATATGTTAGGGGTTAATTGGTGTGGAGTTTATGGGAAGTCTGTACTGACTTTGCAATTGTTCTGTAAATCTAAAATCATTCTAAAAAATAAAATTTATTTTAGAAATAATAAATATTTCAGTGAGCGTTGGGGAGTGAAGGGCGGTATGCTATTCCTCTAAGAAACAGCATAGCCAGATCACCTGATGGTAAAAACTCCCAAAGAGTCCCACCCATACCACCCGAATTTCCAATCACCATTTTTTGTCATTATACGAGTTGCATTTATTTTAACTTGACAGTATTTTAGATATCTCCTTTCCATGTTAGTCTATGTACATTTAATGTTTTGATTATCCCTTGCTGCCTAAAAAGATTACCCAAGTCTTAGTAGCTTAAAACAAAAACCATTTTGTTAGT
Organism: Rhinolophus sinicus; assembly: GCF_036562045.2. Taxonomy (NCBI): domain Eukaryota; kingdom Metazoa; phylum Chordata; class Mammalia; order Chiroptera; family Rhinolophidae; genus Rhinolophus; species Rhinolophus sinicus. The sequence continues at coordinate 66,415,533 of NC_133751.1, forward strand.
CTCAAGATCCAGGAATTTAAATAGGGCTTGACTACTTGATTCTTCTGTTCCATGTGTTGTTGACTGAGGTTGTTCCATGTGATTCAGCTTACAATTGGTCTGCAGGGTGCAGGTGGCACTTAACTAGCATGTTGTCTGGCACCTTGACAAGCAGACTGGAAGGCTGGGCCCAGCGAGACTTCTTAGCCAGACTACCTATAGGTGGACTCGCCGGCATGGCAGCCTCATGGTAGTCCAACTTTTGACACAGCACCTAGAGAGTTTTCCAACTCATTTCCATCTTACTCCCTATTTTAAATATTAATAGGATATGAAGATTACCAGATACCTAAGGAATGCCTCTGACACCAAAGATAGAAACAAACAAACAAACAAAAAGAAAGAAAGAAAAAAGCAACTTAAAGAAAAGAAAGAGGATTTGAATAGGAGACAATTTTTAAATTATTAATAGTCTTAGACAAGAGAAGATATTGTACCCACACACAACAGGTCTTGGAAATTTAAAGCATGATGGTAGGAATGAAAGACTCACTAGGGATATTGACATGAAACACTGAGAAAATCTCCCAGAAAGTGGAGAAAAAGGTAGAAAATAGAAGGGAAAAAAACAAACAAAAAGATTGTCTCAGGAGACCTACCACCTGAATAATAGTAATTATAGAAAAAGTAAGTGGAGAAAAAGGAAGGGAGGAAATCATCGATGAAAGAGTTCAATAAAAATTTCCTGAACTGAAGAACATGAGTTTCCAGTTCAAAACACTTGAAAGCACAATGGAAGAAAGTAGACCCAATCCGAGGCACTTTACCTTGAACCTTCAGAACACTGGGACAAAAAGAACCAGTAAACATTCAAGTGGGAAAAAGAATGGGGGAAAAGCAAATCACCATTAAAGGATCAGTTATCAAAGTGATTGTGGATTTCTCAGTAGCAAAACTGGGATTTAGGATTCAATGGGAAATATCTTCAGACTCCTAGAGGAAAATAATTTCCAATCTAGAGCTCTCTACTGAACAAAGCTTTTTTTTTTTTCCCCCCCTCATATTTGATTGATAGAAAATGTAATAAATAAAAAACACATGTCACACATCTTAATCAAGAAATTACTGGAGGATGTGTTCCATGAAAATAACTAAATAAACAGGAAAATAAAAGAAAGATATAGACTAGAGAAAATAGGATACTGAACTTAGGACAGAGGCAAACAGAGGCAATAGGTATAAAAAGCAAACAGTTTAGAATGGACTAGATGCCGTTCCTTGAGCCACCACTTATTGACTAAGTTCCTTGAGCTATGTAGTTGACTTGTCTGTAACTCATTTTCCTCTTCTGTACAGAGAAGATAATCAGAGTGCTTACCTGTCACATAGATTCGTGTGAGAATTAAATCTAATAACACACATAAATATACATATTTGAGCAGTGCCTGGCACAAAATAGGTGCTCAACAAACACTGGCCTTTACCATTTATTATTAAGGCCCCTTCTATCTTTGCTCCCTATTCAGTCTCTGTTATAAGTAACATACATGTATTAGCTTATTTTAAGAAAAAAATAAGTCCCCTAAATGTAAGCCACATTGTTTCCATGTTATCAGTTCATAAAGTCTGAGCTAGACTAATGATTCAATTTAAAGTGTTTCCAAGAACCTTCAAGACCTACAAATAGTTTTAAAGAGATGAATAATAAGCAAAGCAATTCCTTCCACTTCATAAAATACTATTGAAAACCATCTACATTTGCAAGTTATCCTAGATACTAAAAGCAGTGATACTCAGCTGTTAACCCAGGGGCATAAAATAAAGGAAAACATAATAAAATGTAGGGACTCTGCACCCTGCTGACAGAACTAAACCAAATAGACAAAGAATGCCAAATTTCTCACTTTATGACCCACACAGAGGAATGACCCAAAGTATAGGCGGACCATTGGAACCTGAAATCTACCTAAGGGATTCACTTTCAGCATTTTCATTGTGTGACTCATTTGGTGGGTATCATGAGATTATAAATGTTGAGAGTGTTGCTGTTAGTGTTTTATAAAAGCAGAGTTACTATTTCTTTTAAATATGTGAGTATAAAAAATGGTACTACTGCTTTCTTAAGTGTCTCATTTTATTACATCTCAGGATTTTATTATACCCAGGGATCTCTGGTTTTCTAATAGCAGTCCCTAAGGCGCTGGACAAAAATGCATTTCTAGAATACATGTATTTTGTGAAATAAGGGATAATATAATGAGCAGGCTCACACCCAAATAAGAAGAAAAACTCCCCTTCTGACTTCTTCCTGTCATCCTATGCACTGTCCAGGAAGTCTCTGAGCACTACGCCCAGCCCATGTTTCCAAAAGGTAACCAGCACAGAGAACTTGGTGAGGCGTATGAAAGACAAAAGACACGAGACAATTACCGAAATGCAATTTCACGTTATTGCAATAAGAAGACCAAAGGGAGCCTGTGTTTTACAGGGGCAGAGTGTCGTCATCTGAGTCTTATGGAAGTCATGAAGAAGAACAGGGATGAGTCCTACCTCATTCTGGGACAGCACCGGGGTCCTTTGTGGTTAGCCATTTCCTGGAACACAAAGGGAGAGGGGTGTTGGTTTCTGGGAACGCGGGACTTAGATAAAGTTCAACATTTTCAACGTGGTCTTCTATTATTTCCTTTCTTCCCGTTTAAAAGGTCAGCTCAGCAAATTATCCCTCAATCAATGTTTTCCCCAGAGTGGACATTCCTGGGACCGTCCTTATTGCTCCTTGTATTTTGCAATCATTGACCCACTAGAATTCAGAAAAAATATGTCTCATCTCCTATCCTTCCTTATTCCATTTTGTGATTAGTAAGTATACTAATAGCCAGAGGAAGAATAATAGTAACAACAACAGTGACAATATCAACAATAATTTGTAACAATTATCGAATGTTTTCCGTATGCCAGGTATGACTCTAAGAGCTTTGAGCATAATAATTTCTTAAGTCTAAAACAATCCAAGGGAGATACTGGGACTTAGAGAGGTGAACTAATTTGCCTAAATTATAGCTGATGCTTTATGGAGATTGTTAACTCCCTCAGGCTGTTTTCGCTGATTATTCTACCCTAACATCAGAATCCCACACCACACAGAATGAATGTCCGTTGGGGACACAGCCCAGCATTTGCTAGGGACAGCCTAGGAATCATGTACACACCCTGAGAGTGGCAGTGAAGGAGGGTAGGTGCTGGCTTAGGGAAATGACTCCCTCACCTAAGTTTAATTTTACTGAGCAGGTTGAGTTAAGGTCAGAGTCTGGCCTCATATACGGTGTACTGCATAGATGTTAATGTGGGTTGTCCCAGAATTTCTGTTTTATGGGAACACCTTCCAGAGCCGCTAGGTAAATAGGTAAAAGGGAAATTGTAAATATATCAATTATAAGCTCAATATGATTCTAATTAAATCTAAGTGTGACTGTAACTTTACATATGAATCGCCAGAGACAAGCACTGTTAATATTCTGATTTTATTTCATCTATACTTTTCTATATTTTCTGAATATTCGGTGCAGAACAGGTGTTATTTTATAATTGTAAAACATACAGTGAAAATATTTCTAAATGTCTAGACTTCTCCACCGTACATCACTTACAGATCCTTCAAGTTTACGGTTTTACAGGGGTTGGGAGGTAGGGTTAAACTTGAGATGAAGGCAGAGAAAGTATGATTTAACATTTCTGAATATAAATACTCTTATTTCTCTTTTCTACGTCTTCTACTTAAAAACAAGTCATTTTGACTGTATTCTAGAATTTCCTTTGGCTTTTTATATAAGATCCTTTGTCTGATTCTCTAATGCTCTGCAGCATCTCTTTTTCACTCTCTCTCCACTTTTTCACTGTTTCTCACTCTCTCACACTGAGCCTGTGTTGCTTCTTTCTCTCTGCCTCACACTCTCTCTTATGTTTCTCTTATTTATTATTTGTTGTAGGTAATATTTCTGTTTACCTTCATCTGCCTGAATACATTTTTTTAAAGAAGCATCTGAATACTGGAATTTCAGACTCTTGACTCACTGGTACTTAGAAAAATATTTCAGAATTTCTCCGCAGAACCACAGAATTATCAGGGATATGTATGTAACACTGAAACTCAAATTTAAAATGTCAGAGTCTAAAGTCATGGCAGCTATTTAGCTCATGGTTAATTAAAAAGTTAAAAAAAAAAGAGAAAGAAAGAAACTTGAATCAATTATTGGTAAATTCAATAGATTGTAAATTTCTGTTATTAAAATGTTCTTGTGTGGCGTAAAAGAGAAATACTATAGATACGATATCAATACTGAAAAAGATATTGTGGAGTTGAATGGCCTGGGGGTTTGAAAGAAGATTCTCTGGAGAGAGAGTATAGCTAACTTTCCTTATGGTTCTCTTTTCAAACCAAACTCTCTTGTCTGTCTTCTCTAAATACTAACAATTCCCAGGACTTCCCAGACCTGCCTTGTAGAATCCACCAGATCCAGTCTAATTGCAAACTTCCTAGGCTGCTTACAATATTTCTAAAAACCTTAAGAGATGTTACAAGCTCTATGAATCAAAAGGCCCATCTATTAAAAGACTGAAGGGTTGAGCAGGGATTGTAACATTTAATTGTTAAATGAATGACTGTTTTGTTTTTGTTTGTTTTTTTGAGATTGTGAACCATTCTGATCCCTAGATGTTTTATTACTTTTCTCATCATAGTCATTTGGAAGCTCACAGTCCACCCCACACCCTGCCTTCGGGTTCTAAGGAAAGGATGTACTAGCTGTTTTAGACCATGTAGTCAGGCTGAATTCTGTTCTTCTCTCCCAAGCTGCCCTCCATCACTTGAGCCCTTTTGCTACGGTGCACCTATTTGCATACTCTCCTATCACTGAAAGAGTAATTGGTTTTAATCAGTTGTGCTCCTGGGATCCACAGTTTAGGGGTATCTCTGTCCTAATTTTGAACTCCCTTGTTAAAAGTATGTGTAGAGCTCCAAGTTCTCTTTCATTTAGCATTCCAAGTTGGAATGCAACTTTCTGTTTTGTTATCCAGCTAGGAAGTCTTATTCCTGCAAGAAACCAGGCCTTATCACAGCACATGGCTTCTGTCCAGATAAATCCCACTGAGTAATTATCTTCCACACACTGGAGGAGAAGCTGTCTTATGTTATCTAAACCTTTCTATTCATCTCCCTAACTTGGCCTCTGAAAATTTAGTGCTAGTTAGCGGAAGCAGAGTGGTTTTCACATGCTGCCAACTTGTTGTTAGAGTCCCTTGATTTTGCACCAACATCCAGTGCAGCCACCTCAATCTCACTGAAAACACATTTTAAACCAGCCAGCCAGTATATCTCTTTCATTAGAAAACTCTTATCAGGAGAGTAGTGCGAAGGTAGTGAATGTCATTACCCAAATTAATTGATAAATTAGTGGAATTGATGAAACAGAAAAGAAACAGTCTTTCATAACTGTACAAATAATATACTAAACAAAATTTTCATGGCCAGTAGCTAAAAAATGAGTGTTAAAAGCGGGGAAGGAAGGAAAAGAAAAAGAACTGACTACTAAGATCATAAACTACTAAGATGGTATCACTTTGTGAAAATCTGCTTTTACATAAGGTGTCTGTTACAGGTCCAAGCTTCAAACTGGGGATATTTTGAAATCATCACTTACTAAGTGATTCTAAATAAATTCTTTGAACAATCGAATTGCATTGATGAAAATGAAGAAGTAACTCCTGTCACAGTGCAAATTCGTGCTCCCACAAGTATCAGGAGTTGCCTGCCGTTAGGCACCGATCAGAAGAAATAAAACTTCTTATTGATCAAAGGAAGACATTTACTATCTGTGCTACCCTTTCTCAATGGCAATGCCCGCTGGGTTCTACAGCAGTTCCCAGACAGTTATCCTACTGTGGGGTCCAGAACTGTTTCCCAAAACTGTTTCTACTCAGAGGACGTGCCTGGGAGTCAGTAAATTGCATGGAAAGCTGGGAGGTCTTTGTGTCACATCATTCTTCTAACTGTGGCTAGAACACAATCTCAAAGGATTGGCTGGCAGTACTTGTTTCTTTATCCCATACTGTGTACAGACAGCGGTGGCATAAAGTTTTTCCTAAGCAAACTGAAAAATATCTCTTTCCTAGCCAAAAGCCTTATAAATGCCTCCAATATGTTATTAATAACTATCTCCCACCCCAGTCAAACTCTCAAAACGCTTTTAGAGAATAGATGGCTCTTCTAGGTTTGTGCTTGCTGATGCCTCCAACACATTTCCTGCCCTATTTCTAATACTGGCGTCTCCTATGGAAGCACCTGGGCCACCCAGGTAACAGGTCTCTAATGCTATGCTCCCACTTTGGCTATTAAGTATTTCACAAGGATGGAAAGTAAAAGTGCACGTGTTAAGTGAAGAATGATTCTGGCCTATTATACAGTCTTCTTAGCTTTTTATCTGACCTTGAGAAGGAATGGGATAGCTATAAGGTCTTTGGGGGAGATTTTGGTCTGATCCCACATCCAGCACCACCAGCTGGAGAGGTAGGGTGACATCAGAAAGTTACTTGCATGTTCCTATTTTAGAGAAATTTGCAGTTTTAGAGAAATTTGCAGTAGCTCACTTGTGGGTGGTTTGCAAAGGATCACATTGCAACAAACATATTATTTTCTGCAATATTTTGTCCTGTGCAACCCCACTACCTGACCATCTAGGGCTGTTTAAAAATGAAGAATTTGGGCAAAAATAATGTAATTGAAAGGGTTAAGAGCTGATGAGAGATTGTTAATCTCTTCTACTACCTCTCCTTGTAAAATGTTATCAGATTTATGACACGATGGACAAAGACTGGGTGAGCTTTGTAGAAAAACAAAAATGCAGGCCTGGTTTGCTTTTGTAGTTGGCTTGTTAATTTTTTTTTTTTTTTTAACAACATAGCCTGGGGCAGATTTGCATCTAACATCAGCCTCCCAGAAACAAACTTGACTACACAATGGAGAATGTTCTACACTTATTTGTTGCTTGGGGCTAACTGGCTGAGCTGTTTTGCATTGAATATATATCTTTTGATCTTGCTTTATTTTCCTGTTGCCATTTTGTTGCTGCTAAAAAATACTGATTAGGAGAAATCTGTAAGTGAAAACTGCCAAAGGGTTTTGAAACAATGGGATTGGATTCACTGGGCAGTGCTCAGTGGCCAGAGTTCTGTTGGGGCCACAGAGGCCCTGAGTAGAACTCAGTAATGGGGACAAAAATCCCCTTAGGCTCTCTTGGAGGAAGCCTGTACTTAATGAACAATACATTCTTTGTGCCCTTCTGATTGGATTCTGGTCTCTAAGGGTAGATTTTCTGAAGTTCCTGTCTGATTCTCTCAATCACAGTATTCTATAATTCAGGTGTTATACAGAGGTAGAGTGATCTATAAGAAATTGTCTATTTGTAATTACTTTTATTGTTAGAGAAATTTTTATTGAGTACCCACAGGATTTTCATGCACTCAACTCGTTTCTGCACTGAAATACTTAGAACAGAGAAATTAGGGACTCTGACTGACTTAATTTTATCGTCTAGCAGAGGTGTAATTTTAATATGAAGTATCATGTGACATGACACTAGGTCTTCTACACACAGAAGAATGTCCATAAAGACTAAGGGATCCACATGACATGACAGCAAAAAGGAAAGACATATAAATAAGCGGTTTTCTTATATTGATTCATGTTCTCAATGCAGAGTGTGGCAAAAAGGAGATGGAAGAAGAGGAAGCAACACAGAAATATGACTAAAAATATATGATTTATACCGTGCCTATTAAATTACAATAATCTCAAGACAGAAAAAATATAGTGATTAATACAGTAAAGAAACTAAGTATTGCACTTCCGATTAAGGCTATCCACATCACTATTTCTGAAGTTTGGATATAAGAATATACCTTTAAAAAACAAAAATCAAATGAAGAAATTTAAAGATCAAATTGACTTTATTCAATGATTCAGGAGTCGGGCAGCATCCTATCTCTCAAATAAAAAAGAATGTCTGAGAAACTTTACAAAATGGAAGGATTTTATTGGCAGAAGGGAACAGGAACAAGGAAACAGCAGATTACCTCATCTTTTAGGGGAGGATGGAAAGGGTCTGTCAGGCAGATTACCTCACAACTGCTGCCCAGGAAATTCCAGATTGACTGGTTTAAGATTATATTCCTGGGAGAGACTATAAATGCAATTAGATTAGGTATTAAGTCTTGCCTTGGTGACATAAGTTTAGCATAAGTGACTCCATTTTAGGCCTGTTGTCTATTTAGTTAACAATACTTTCATAACTATAGTGGTTACTTCCTTTATCAGAATTCTTTTGGAGAATACTGTGATTGAAGGTAACAGAATAGAAACTTTAGGAAACCTATCCTTAGAGGACAAGAAAGAGCAGCATAAAAGGAGCAATAATATGTTATCGTTCATTTGACTTAGGTAAGTTCAGCTGTAAAATCATTTAAAACATTTTGTTCCTGCTTATTCTTCTCTCATTCTGTACTTTGGGGAAGTTTTGCTTGGTCCTGATTGCTGATTTGGACACCAACATTCAGAATGAAGAAACTGTGTCTTGTATATAATGAGAAAAAATATGGGACAAATTTACCAATATTAAAGACAGAACAAATCTTATGTGAATAACCTCAGTGCCTCATTTTGACTACAATACTCTGGAATGCCTAAATTCAGTGCATTCCCGGGCAACAAAGGATCAGTGAAGAAAATCTTATTCTGTGTACCTCTTTATCACCTTCCCTGGTTGTCTTCTTGGTCATATTAGTATCTTGAAGGAGAAAAAAATAATTGCTCATTTCAGAGTGAGGTATAGTGGGGGAAAAAATAATTTAAAGTTTTATGAGACCAAAATAACCTATTTCACAGAGATGAACAGTGAGAAAATTGGTTATGACTTAGTCACAGACCCTTTATAAACTCATAGAGGTTAGGTGATGCTGCTGAAGGTGCTTAGTCCTCAGAGTGACATCTGAGTACAGATTTAAAATGTTCATTTGGATCCTGGAATGTGAACTGCTAGGACAGGGGACACCAATAAGATAATATCAAGGGTCATACTCAAGTCCACCAGACAGAGGAGGAGCACTGAAATATTTGAAAACATCTTATATTTTCATTACACAGCAGACTTTCAGAAATTCTTTGAGTTACAAAGTGTCCACTGCATATTTATTTATTTTTCTAACTTTTTGTTTACACGTCTATTATAGTATATCAAGGCATATCATTGAGACGATATTATCATCTCTTCTAGAGAAAACGGTAGCAGCTAATGAAGGGAGATAAGATGACTGGTACAGAAAAGACAAAAGGGCCTTGATCTGCTACACTTTTCCTCTTTGGAAACTACTAGGAGTAGTAAGATTCTTCCACCTTCAAGATGGTATTAGAAAGGAGACATCTCTAAGAATGTTAAATGAGAGGAGAAAGATTGGTATGTTCATTCATCTGTCAAATAATCATTGGATGATTTCATGTGTCCGGCACTTTGTGAGGCAATAGAGATGCAAACGTTGAGAAGACATGGTCCTGCTCTGATAATAATGATAAGAGGCAGAAAAACAAAGAATCAAAATGCTAGCACAAGTAAGGAAATTGGAGAATGTGCCTTCACCAGGGAGGGCACATCTGAGATGGAGTTTTTGGAGGAGCTTACCAAATGCAAAGGTTGCAAAAGGTATTTCAGGTAAAAGGAAAACCAGAGCTAGGAAGAATGAAGTTTGACTCTGAATAAAGAATAAGATGCATGGCAGAATGGGAGTTTACATATCAGGAGATCAGACTGGAGAGGTAGGTGGAGCTGATTTATATTATGCTACGCAATTTGAACTTTTACAAGTAAAAAGACCAAGTACATTTAAACAAGAGGATGGCAAGATCAGCTTTATGTATTTTTTGTTCTGTATGAAGAATGAATGGTATAGTTGTAGGTAAGGGATACAATATCGGAGGTCAGAACACCAGTCGGAAAGTTATACCAGCAGTTGGAAGTGATGCTGACAACAGATGAGCAAGTCCTGAACAGTAGTAGTGGCCATGAAGATGGAGAACAGAGGTTTATCTTAGGGGGGAAAAATGTAAAAATGGTATTTGATTACATAAATGCTATGAAGGAGATGGAAGCAAGGACAGCTCTGTGACTGCTCTCTATGATTAATGGATGGATTATGATCCCACTAACTGAAACTGGGAATTTAGAAGGAGGACAAGAATAAGATGAGAGATAATGAGTTTCAGTTCAAACTATGCTGAATTTGAGATATAGTATAATTAAAGACCCCCAAACGATGAAATGTGTGAGGGCTACTCCGTGAAACCAGGAAAGAAGAAAAATGGAATCCTGGAGAGCAGCAATATATAAAAGGTGAATGGAGAAAGAGGGGTTGATAATGGAAATTGAGAAACAGTGGGAGAGTTAGGATGAGAGATAAGAAAATGAAGAAATGTGGTGAATGGTGTTGAAAACTATGAAGATGTTGAATAAGACAAATCCTTAAGATAAATCCATTGGATTTTGGCTGTTAGTGGATTCTTCCAAAAGTGGTCTTAATAGAGCCAGAAGAAGGTAACTTGTCCTTGGGAGAGAGTAGACATTAATTAGTCAACATAATATTGACTATTAATGTCAACATTATGATTAATAACATAATCAATATCAACATTATATTGACTATTAATCAGTCAGCCTAATTCTTGCTGCTACTCAGGTTAGCTTCCTGAGCACATACAGAGATTTCAACAGAGTTCCTCATGACATGTCCAAAGGTCTTGACCAAAAATGATAAGCAATTCAGAAGAAATAGGGGAACCATTTCAAAACAATATCTTTTTAGTTTACACTTAGATTTAGCTCTTTCCCTCTCTCTGCCTTTTTTTCCCCATTTATCAGCCATAATTTGAGAGTCACTGTGAGAGAATGATAGAAGATGCCTCTCCTATAATACAATCTCAAAGCTAGAGTACCCCAGGGACAGAGTGGGTGGGAAAGAGGAATGCTCTCCGACTAAAAAGATGGTGCTTTTGAATCTAGGGGTTTCCTAGAACTCAGACGGTGACCATCACTTTGAAGCATCTGCAGCTCTTTCTTTCACTCAAGCTGGCTGTGCAATGTCAGAGTTAAGTTACATGGTGGATATAGTAGCACAAGAGGTGATGACATTTGACTTTCTCCCTCTCCCAAGTCCAGACACTTGTTACTTCCTCTCACGCCCATCATCCTCCCAGGGCCAGTGCTTTATGTAAAATGGGGCTTATAGTCTAAGGTATCATTCTCCAGTCTGAGTAAGCGGAGTTCCTTACTAGAACTCTCCTAGATGGGCTTTCATTTCAAACTCATAGTTCTTGAGGCCTTCATGCCCTTTCTCTCAGTAACTTCTGAAGCCCTTTTTGATCACCTGATTCCAAGTCCTCTTCACATCCTGATTGTTGATCTGTACAAGAAAGACAGACTTCAAGGAAAGGTTTAGATGAGGGAGAAAAGTGAAAGATTGAAAAAGAAGAAAAAACCCACAAAAATAGGTTGTCACAGCCTCTTACAATGAAGGCAAACTGGACAGCAGAGCCCTTTTCTAATGGTAGCCCTGACAGAGAGTCTCATTACCTGTGATTTACTTACTGTATGTTAACTGTGTTATATCAGAATGCTATATCTATTCATTGTTATATCTTAGAGGGTGTACTCATAATTTGTGCCAAATTATATCTGAATTCATATAATAATGAGTCATAACATTTTGTCCCAATGATAACAATTTACATAATGCTGTATATGATAAGATTATAAAGTGAGAGTCTGGGTTTTCAAGTGAGACTTATGGGAAATAGTACCCTGACTTTATAACCATGCCTCATACAAAAGAATGTTCATCCTAAGTGCATTATAATTTATTTTAAGCACTTTTATTTCTCTTGATTGCTGGAATGAGATAAAGAGTAAACCCCACATGGTACAGACCTTTTTTTTTTTTCCTTCTTGAACTTAGAATACTTTTGATATTTACTTTATAATGACTCAGAAGATAACAAAACTTCTTTAAATAGCTGTGAAATTGTTTCTAATTCCACAGGGAGTGAAAATTTTAACTAGAAGTCCGAGCCAGGATTCCAAGACTAATTTCACTTTTTCAAAAGTACAACTAAAGGCAGATTTTTTTTTTTCATTCTAAATGAAAGAGATTTTTTTCACAGAGAGCAGAGATTCATAGCAAGAATCAAAACAAAACAAGGTAAAATTGTTTCTCATCCTCACCGAGTAGGGAGGAAAGAAGAGAATCCATAATTCAAAGGAGAGGAAAGGGTTATAGATAGTACTTGCTACTACAGAGAGTATAATTGCCACTCACACTGGGAAGTGGAAGGAATAAGCCACGTTCTTACAATCTGAAGGTCCACAAATCATAGAGTACGTCTCATCTAATCGAGGAGGAACCCCAATTCTGCCAAGCTGATCTCAGCCGATCACAAAGTACAGCATGGACCAGCTATTTTCCTCTGTTTAGGCTGCCCTGAAGAGAGAGCCTTGTGTGGGTTCTAAATGGATCTGATCAAAAGTGGTGAGGCATTTAAGGCCTGAGCTGCCTATGCACAGATATGCCAACACCCTTTAAAAATATTCTAGAGATGGTATTAGAGCCTCAATTTACTCTGCTGCCCTTGAACCATGCTACATCGTTCTGCTTTCAATGTATTGCTTATGTGCTTTAGGGGACCAACTGCTGACCAGAGGGACCAGACATAAGAGAACATAGGCCTAAAAGGCGGTTTCCCTGGAGATGCCTATGAATGAGAAAGGAATTGGATTATACAACAATATCTGGCAGTTGTTGGATTTAGCCCCCAAAATGGGATTTCTACAGAATGATTGTCTATAATATAAATTATAAAAAGTGACCAGCAGAAAAGTTTATTAAACTCTTCCAAAACTCACTGGGTATTCTAAACTTCAGCCAATTTAATAATCACAGTCATAAGAGAAGATAGTTATTATTCCTGTTTTGCTGAGGAAAAACACTGGAGCTTTTCAGTAACAGTGGACTCATTTAGGGCCAGACACTGCTCTATATATTTAAAATTAATCCATGGGAACATTACAACTACCCATTGAAGTAGGTACTGTTATAGTCTTCACTTTATAGATGAGGAAACCCAGGCACAGGGAGGTTAAACAAATGTCCCAAAATCATAGAGTGAGCATATGATGGAGCTATATGCAGAGCCAAAAACTGCCTCCTCAGCCTAAGCCCAGAACCACCCCGCCATTCGGCCATTCTTTTCCAAGCAACTTGCGTAAAGCTACAAAACTACAGAACCCATGACGTTTCTACTTCACCACCGACAAGAAAAAGGGCATCCTGAGTTATGGCATGATTAAGATGATGATTTCTTTTCGAAATTGATCGAGACTCTTCGAAAGACATTAGGAGAGTTGTTTCCAGTCCCTTAAAATGTTTCTGGGATTGAGCCTAACTCCAGGTGTGACTGGGATAGAAATCCGTTTTCTCCTGGTCTCAGCCTCAACATGGATCTGTTTTTAGAATTTCTATCTTCCTTTTTTTCCATTTCTTTCTTCTGTGTAAATGTAGAGATGACACAGTTGGTGTGACAACAAGAGGAGCACAGACTGTCCTAGAATTGATTGCTTGTTGATGGAGTCTTAATTTGGTGGTTGTGGCCTTCTCCTCCCCTGTGGCATCTGCATGCAATATGCATTTATGGTTTATGCTTCTTCAATAAGATGAACCTGAAAATACAGTAATATATATATCATGTATACATATGTAGAAGAATGCATGTATGGCTGGGCAACGGGCTCCCTAGTGATTGTTACAGAAAAAAAAGCTTATCTAGGGAGACCTTTTCATTGTTCCAGGGGTAACACAGTGTGTCCTGGCTTTACCATTTGCCATTGTGGATTATTTTTTGCTCTCCTTTGGTGATAAATCATCCTAAAAAGCAGTATCCAATCACAGAAAGGGTATTTTGTCAACATGACATGTGCAAATAACTAATGCCAATTGAGAATTTAAGGCTGATCAGAGAGTCTGGGTAATGATACATATTCGGTGGGAGTCATCACACTCTATAAAGCGATAAAGTTTTCGAATGACTTAAAGAAATCAGTACTTTTCTTTATAGTCATTCTGTATAGGACCGATCTCAGTTTGATGATGGGACTGTTTTCTTTTTGTCTGTCATACTCTACCATTAGAAAGCATGAGTATAAGAATAGTTATTATTTGACATCTTATGATATGTTTCCATGTCTATCACTATATTTTATTCAAGGCACTAGGATTAGTAAAGAGGTTGAGGCAAGTATCATTAGCCTCACTTTACTTATGAGAAAACTAAAACACCGAAAGGCTAAATGACTTACCTGTGTTCCAAGAGAAAATAGACTGAAGGCCAGACCTAAAATCAGTTATCTCCAGGAACTAAACAATATGTCTTTTTCCCTAAGACTCCATCAGCAGTGTACAGATTCCCAATCATTGTGAGCAATGGCAGCTTCACATGAATCTGGCTCCTGTGGTTTACTACCTCTGTGACCTCACCCTGCCTGGAATGCCCCCCACTGCTTCATGTGTGTGCATATACACATGTGCATCAGGCACTTGGACATGAATGTGTGCAAAGGAGCTGGGGTGAGGGGAGATGATGCTATACCATATACACGCTGCCATGGTGTTAATTGGACTAAAATCCGTATGAATCTAGAAAAATAAACCATCATCAAACTGAGATCCGTTTCTTCTTCGGGAGGATCAAGATTAAGAATGCAGACATGCACAAGAATGAGAGAATGAGACCAAGAGAACAGGCAGGGGTCAAAGCCAGAAGTCAAGTCTGGAAGGAAGCAGAGATGGGAACAGGGCAGCTAGGAGCTGAAGCTTCTTGTTGCAGGCAAGGCTCAGCAGGAGTGCCTCAGGTTAAGCAGTGAATCCCCACAGTTCTCTTATTTCTTGAAGTTTAATCTTAAAACATGGTAATGAAGCAGAGGTGATCCAAGATGATTAACAATTCAGAATTCTTTAAATTTGGTTTCTAACTAATTTGTCATTTTTTCAATATGTTTGCATACGTGTTGTTAGAATTCATTATACTTAAAATAATACGATAAAGTCAGACTAAAGACTTCTGCCTCAGGAGAATCTGGGGTATTTCCATGATACTTTATTTCATCTTCTGCTTAGAGCTTTTCCTAATTCCATCCTTTCAAGCTGGGAACATATAGCATTACTTCCCAGACCAGTATCTTTCCTTGTAGAGGGTAATGAGCTTATGATAGTTTTGCTGATTTGCTAAGGGTTTTGTGTGTAGGGTTAAAGTTACAAAGTGAACAGCATCAAAATAAGTGGCTAACACACTCTTGAATATTCCTTTCTAGCTACATCTTGAATTATGCCACATCTTATAAAAGGGGGAGAATCACAAATGTGAAAAAATAAACTTACAACCAGAGCATCACTAGTCTTTATTGTAGTGTCTCTGACATGAACTTGACTTATAATTCAGAGATTTAAAAAAAAAAAATTATTAAATTTATTGAGGTGACATTGGTTAATGAGATTATGTAGGTTTCAAGTTTACAGTTCTGTAATACATCATTTGTATATTGATTGTACTGTGTCTTCACCACCTGAAGTCAAGTTTCCTCCGTCACCATATATTTGACCCCGTTTAACCTCTTCTGCCCGGCCCCCCACCTCTGATAACCACCAAAGTGTCATCTGTGTCTATGAGTGTTTGGTTTGTTTCTCTTGTTCATTTGTTGCTTTCTGTTTTATATTGCTGGTGGCAAATGAGTGCTTTGTACATTAAGAAGCATATGCCTATGAAAAAACACCGTGGCACTGTAGATGTTTGCCCTATGTTTCTGGATATAGAAACCAAGAGACTAAAGTCTAACTCATTTTTTTTTTTTTTTTAATTTGACCCTGTCAACATTTAAATGGGATACATCATTGTAAGGAGGTGGGGAGGGGTGTCTTTCACATTATAGGATGTTTATTTAGCAACATCCCTGAACTTTGCCTACTGGATGCTATTATCAACCCCATCCCCCACCCCCCGCCAGTTGTTACAACCAAAAAATGTCTCCATATATTGTCAAATATTCTCTGGAAACACACATTGCCCACACTTGAGAATCATTCATTTGACTGTTCTTTCTTAATTTCAGAGTCAGATCTCTCTTATCCACCCAGTTCCACTTCCCTCAGTCCTTAAAATTAAAAACGTGTGAAGATAGATAACTGGTGAGGGACTAAATAAAATCTAATTATTTGTTATCAATGAATAAATACCAGATTGTACTCTTCAGAAATAGAAGAAAGTTTAAGTTTGGATAAATTCTAATGCTAAGTTGGTACATTCTCAGAGCCAGTAATGCTTGTTTAAAAATGAAGAGATGTGTCTAGTAGCAATTGAATAGACTTACTATCTGGTAGATATGTATCACTTACATCATGGATATACTGTCTATAAATATCCTATTAAGCAGTCTGTTGGTACCAACCGTATTTAGCATTTCTTTTCTACCTCCAATTATATTCATTTTTTGTAAGCATCGTCCCCAGACTTATGCAGTGTAAGAGGAATTGTCAGAGTACTTGTTTGTATAAGTGTGCATACTATACATGTTGTAAAATGTTTGCAAAGATTGAATACTTGGGATTTTTATGGGTGCATTGATTTTTTGTGACAGTTTTATGGATTCAGATATACTGAACAGGAAAGATAGAAATTTGTTTGCTTGCCTTTCCGTTATTTTTTTAAAAACTGATTTTTTAAAAATCAAGTGTTCATAGTTAAGGTAAGTAACCCACCTGATATTTTAGGGTTTATGGTTAAAATGAGCAACCCACTAAATGATTATCTAGTGATTTATGCTTCTTTTTGCTGTTTTTCACATACAACATAGATTATTTAATTCCCAGGGATCTTTTATCATAGTGGAATCACTCAGCACATTTTTTTTTCTCTTTTGCTTTCATGTTAATACCACATGCAATAATTCTCTTTAAATTTTCCCTTTGCATCTGATCATTTTAATCATTTCTTAAGAAAAATTAAAATAGTTACCCATCCATTCTGTACCTATAGGATAATTAACAAATATTTTGTAATTGACCTAATAGCAATTTGCTAAGTTAAATGCAGTTGATTTATTCCATGTTTCAGTTAGTACCTACTGTGTGCATGGTGAGTTTATGCTGCTAGTCCCCATCAGGGTGCCATAGGGGAACTCCAGGAGGGTCACTGTCATAAATAAGCTTATGAGGAAAGTAGCGGAAATAACTCTAAAGCAATGTGGATTATAATAAGGTCATAAGAAGGAGCTAAGTAAAAGGATGGGATACTAATGAGAGAAGATGTCCTGACAAGGTACCACTCTGTATTATATCCCATGTCTTCAGCTGCCTGACAAAAAATCCCACCTAAAGGGGAAGGACATTCTCTGTCCCTCTCCTCTTGGCAACAACACCCCACTTTCTTTAGGGCTCCATTCTTTTTAAATCCTGGAATGATTTGCAACATCTTGAGCTCCTGGAGGAAGCATTCTATTAAATCCAAACAACACATAACACAGATTTTTAAAATATGCACACGTATCTTCAAACTTTTTCTGATTTAGCCAAGACTGATTTTGGAGCTAAAGATCTTAGGTATCCAATTTTGTACTAGATTGTCTGGTATGGAAGTAGCATTCTGAGTGGGGAATAACTTATTATTATATAATAATGGCACAGCAGGAGAATTCTCATTTACTATACAGGCATGCCTAATGCACGGTTAAACCAACTTACATCCTAGATGCACACTTATGATGCTTACTGGCCAGTCAGTGCATGCTGGGAATCTGGGTCTGCATTTTATCATCATCTCCTCATTTCCAAATAGCTAGGCATTAGGTGACTACCCTGTGTGAATGGTTATTTTCATTTAACAAACAGAAGTTCTACACACTAAGACTATTACTTTGACTTTTACTGTATTTTTTTTCTTATGTGCACTTCTTATGGTTTAAAATAGTTGCCACCTTAAGTCAAGATTTCCAAATTAATTAGTTCTGGAATTGTGTAATTCTTTTGTTCATTTTTTAGTATGAAAGTTTTAGTCACATTGTAGAAAAATGATTTTCTAGTTTTATAGAGTCAGTGCATTCACTTTGGAACGATTGGCTACATAAAAAAGAATGCTTAAGTATCTGGAGGAGTAGTTTCCTTTTAAAAAATACTACATTGTGCTCTGGTGCTTGGAGTTAACTAACTATACTGAATTAGTAAAAAGTGTGAATGTATAGGTATGTATTTGAGTCTAATACACCTTTCACTTATTTGTACGTAAAAGATAAATTAAAAATAAATAAATAATGGGTGAAACACAGTGTAAAAGTAAGATGTTACGTAGATTGTCATAGCAAAATTTCCATATAATGTGTTATTTCAGTAGATGCATTTTTTATGTGTCTGGTAATTTCACTGAAACAGTCAATTACTTCTTTAGGTAAAATAGATTTGAATCCTCTCAGAGAATAATTTGCAATAATGATCTGTGTGGTAATTTTAACTTTTCCATTGACAAAAATTGCTAAAGTATCGAAAGGACCCTAAAGACATGATTTAGAAACTCTACCTTGTGCTGATAAGGAAATTTACTGAATTCATTTGTGGTTGCTATAGAGCTTGGGACTAGGGGTAGAGTGGGGGCTGGTATACAGGTAACCATATGGTTTGTGTCTACATGTGTGACACTGTTAGTTCACATGACAGACATTGACTGTTTTACACCAGATTAGTTTTAGGAGGTACCTTAATGAATAAGTCAAAATCTGTCTTTATTTCATAGGTCATTTTTGTGTAAAATATGTAGTATTTTTTCAAAATGAACATATTAGGGCCATATGCTGGGCTAAACAGCACTCAGCGTACATATCTGATGTGGCATATCTGCGTGCTGCTGTGTTGAGCTGTGTAGATGAGAAAAGTGTGAGGAGAAATGTGATAGAAGATTTAAAATCCATTTGTAGAGGTACATTTCCATTTTTCTCAGTAGAAAAGAAAAACACAGTGAGTGAATCTACATCAACAACTTCATTTATGATCTAGATGGCAATGAACAGCCTATTAATTCATAAATGATTCTAAACTGAGAAATGCCACACCATCACCAAGGACAGAGAAATGATGTCACAACAGAATCGAACAGGGAAAGTAGAATGGAGTCTGCAGAGAAGCAGCGAGCATCCATGATGTTAGCTTTGCACTCCCTCATGGAGAGGTTCTAAATTATCAAATGCATATAAATATCTGTATGACAGAAAAACACATATTGAGTGATTGAAGATACTAAATGATACCTTTATCTGTATTTATGAAAATAAAAAGGTGGAGAAGAAAAGAAAGAGCTGCATAGCATGGCACCCCCAAAAATTAAATAAAATTATTATGCTAAGTAAAATATATAATTCACCAAAAACTAATGGGCTAAGACGGCTTCTGTACCATAGGTAAGGAATTTTTAAAAGACTCAGCTTTTCTCCTTCTTATGAGAGGTACGAATTGGCCTCTGTATTCCCTCCGGTGGACAGCCTGTGGATAAGACATCAATTTCCTGTCCATACTTGGGTGTGGAGTTTCTATGCCTGGCTGTTTTGACCTGAGAGGAAACCTGCAATTGACTCGGTTTGGAAAATACAAGGGAACATGGTGTTTTAACTGTTTTTCTGTCATTCTCCTGGCTCCTTCTGTCCATCCCTCATGGCCCACAGTGTTGAGCAGCTGGCTCTGCAGCTGTGAACAGAGTCTGGGACAGTCTTCCTGTGGGGCAGACATAAATCTTGCCAAAGTGATACAGAGAGAAGTTTTATGCTTGGTGTTTTTGCTTGATCTTTTCATTTCCAGATTCTTGATATAGTAGAATTGAAGAAAGCCATACTCATCATAAAGTTTTTACTCCTTCTCCACTAATCTGTGTTCTTTACCCCTTCCTTTCAAGTTTCAGGAAGAGACTCTTTCAGGTTTCTATAATAAGTAGTCATTCAAATGAATATTTTTCCTTCACCTTCCTTGGAATCGGAACTACAAAATTGGTTTATTCATCTCCCATAAAAGACTGAATTCATTCTGTTATATATACACAATGGAATACTATTCTGCCATAAGAAAAGATGAAATAGTGCCATTTGTGACAACATGGATGGATCTTGAGATTATTACACTAAGCGAAATAGGTCAGACAGAAAAAGTTGAGAACCATATTATGTCACTGATATGTGGTATATAAAACTGAAAACAACAAAGGAACAAGACAAACGAAGAAACAAAAACTTAGTGACACAGACAATAGTTTAGTGGTTACCAGAGGGTAAGGGGGGCAAGGGGTGGTAGATGAAAGTAAAGGGGATCAAATATATGGTGATGGAAGGAGAACTGACTCTGGGTGGTAAACACACAATGTGATATATAGATGATGCATTATAGAGTTGTACACCTGAAATCTATGTAACTTTACTAACTGTCACCGCAATAAACTTTAATTAAAAAAAAAAGATTGAATTCATTCTAATGTGGCCAGAATGTAGCAGGCTGTCTCTCGCCAGCAGACGATTGCTGCCCTCAAAAGCTGGAACCAGACTTAGGCAAGGTGATACCAGCTTTGATTGCCTTGATACAACACCTACCCACTGTGTGAACTGTGGACCAGCTCACACAGTTTTCACTCCTGAGAGTTACAAACTCATATAGATCAGAAGCAAACATTGAAATCTAGTCTAATTCCACAGCGGTGAGTCAAAACTCGAATATACCATCACACAAGACTTTAGGACATATTTAAGTACAATTCAAAACTGAGTCAATGTGCTACATTCTCAATCATCTAATTCTCAAAGTTCCTTAAACAGATGAAGTTCTGTGTAAATGACCTTTTCCTAGAAAATAATCCAGTGGGATTTGTTATTATATTATTTAACTTTATTTGCCTGCATTACTCATACTCAGATTGTTTATTGCTGAATTGAATCTAATATAATGACGTCCACCCATTGGATGGTAAGGACAGATAGTGCTGAGACTTAAGACTCCAAGGAATAGCATGGCAGTGGTTCATCCTAAATGTAATTCTTTTTCTTGACTGGTCTTGAGTTGTGTCCGATCATGTGGAGAATGAATGCGAATGCAGGTATGGCTAAGACTGATGTTGTCATTCTGCTCTGCTAGGTGTGTCGTAGAGGACAAGAACTCGAAGGTGGCCTGGTTGAACCGCTCTGGCATCATTTTTGCTGGCCATGACAAGTGGTCTCTGGACCCCCGGGTTGAGCTGGAGAAACGCCATTCTCTGGAATACAGCCTGCGAATCCAGAAGGTGGATGTCTATGATGAGGGTTCCTATACTTGCTCAGTTCAGACACAGCATGAGCCCAAGACTTCCCAAGTTTACTTGATCGTGCAAGGTAAGAAAAGGGGAGGTAGGGGGGTGGTAAAGGAGGCGTGGAAGGCAGAGAATAAACATCATGTGTGAAATACCCGCATAATCCCATCTGAGGAAAACAACAGTTCCAAGTACGTTATGGCACTTAAGTGTCTGTCTTCTCTCTAAAAGAACAGACCTAAAATGAGAGGACTAAAGAGAATAGAGAGAGATGAATCTTGCCACTGTGTGCCAGTCCCTTTGGTAAGAATGTTTTCTCCTAGTTCTGAGTGAAAACACACAGCAAAGGCCACCTCTGTTGGAATAAATTGACACAGGAACACAAGAACATATAGACTGCTTGGGACCATGTGGAGTCCACTTTATCACTCCTTTAAGTACTGGACACTTTGCTGAAGGTTTGATTTTCAGATGTCCTCACCCTAAAGAATGTCACTAATTATCTATTTTTATGATAGTAAATGTTGTTTGGAAAAATGAAAATTTCCAGAGGCCTTGACATCCTCTCAGCTGACCAGCTTTCTATTTACTTTGTGTCTCCTGCTAATGGCAAGTAATTTGTGAGCAAATCCAGTATCTGCAAAGTCATTGGAGACAATCTGCTTCTAGATTGGGGTTTCCAAGGGCACATCTGAGTCATGGTTTTATAGGATGAAAACCCTAAATGGCATCCACATGCCCCCAACCTATAGCTCTCTTGGGTCCCTTTCCACATAATTGCAGAATGAGAACAAAGCTGATCAGCTGCACAATTTTATTGCAAGCGAAGTCAAACCACAGCAGTTTAAATCCATCTAACAAGAAAGATCCAAGCACTAACAAATATCAGGGCTGTGTTCCTGTGTTCTTGATTTACAGTTTTATGTAAATTTAATGCAAATTAGGCATGGCCCTCCGGCTCCTGTCAAGATTCCATTGCAGTCACTGGTGTGGCAAAGTTTGACTGTAGCTTCTATTAATGTGTTATGGAATTGATGATTGCAGTGTTTAAATTATTGCTCTTCCAACTACTCTGATTAATAGATTGAAACTGGAGTAAAATACATCAGAGACTGCCTGGTGCAAGGGTGGTTTAGTCATGTGACCTCCATCTTGCTCCATTTGCAACGGCTGACACCTTCATTTTATTGCTTGTAAAAGGCGTCTACTTACTTGCAACGTTTCTTATCATAGTCAAAGCATAGAATGCTTTCCTTTTAGTTTAGTAGAGAGTACTTGAGCTCTAATAACAAGAGGCACCAGGGCTTGGATCCTAGGCATCTCATTTAAATGTTTAAACATAACTAGAGAATTGTAAATATGTAAATGACTTAGTTTACCAGCTCCTTCAAAACATAAGAGTGCACGCGCATGTGCACACACACACATACACACACACACACACACCCCTACCTCTCAAAACAAAAGTTCTACCTCATTCAATAGCAGAGAGAGGGGATAACCAGTCTACTTAAGGTCCTTTAGAACAGATTTTATCTAATTACTAGCTCCAAATTATATTATGAAATTGCTACAAAACATTCCGTACATTTACAGTCTTTAATGTTATTGGAAAGCCACTAGAGACCACACTAGAAATCATGTATTGCCCTATACTGAGTAAAATTGGACAATCTAAGTATTATATTCCTTAGTTTCTAGATGAGGAAATAGAAGTTCATTAAATTTTGGTTACCGGCTCAAAATCACACAGACAATTCAGGGAGTAGTTTGAAGCCAAGCCAACCTGGAATCAAATGTGAAGCACTTTCTACTGGAATGGAAAATTTTTGTTATGACTTTAAGAACTACCACATTTATATTTAAGTCTGAGCTGTTTGTGCCAAATGCACAATGTCCTTCCCCTTTTTTTCTTATTCACGTGTGTAGTTTTTAGCTATGCCCATGACCATCCCTAGAGAGTTAGAGCTAGAACTATGTTAGCGTGTACTGTGCCCACCTCCAGACCATATTAGCAAAAGTGTAATTAATTTAAATTCAGTGTAATATTAAGTTGCTAAATTTAACTCAATATTAAGGGATGGAGAGGAACCTACTAAGTGCCAGGTACCATTTATTCCTTGTCTCATTTAATTCCGATATTATTATTAAGTAGGTGTTCATAATATTGTTATAAATATGCAAAAGCTTAAAGCTCAGAGACAATTAGGAGCTCAGTCAAGGCTCCCTGTTGGCTGAGGACAAGGTTTCCAACCTGTATCTGTTCAATTCAAGATATTACTGAATTTTCATCTTAACCATATTTCTTTGAAAGAAAAGTGAGCAACACAGCCTGTACTTGTAAGGGAGATGAAGAAAGGATTATCTCCTTTGAGCCTGAATCATGAAGGGGGATTTTTTTTGACAATTATATGGATGTTGGCATTTGATCTTTAGCACCAGATGGCTGAGCCATTTTCCCTTAGGACATTTGACTTTGTGATTTTGTCAAGGGGTTCCATCTCTTTATGTGGTTTGTTTACACTGCTTCCTACTCCATGCTGCAACTCGACATGTTTCCACCACTTCAGAGTTTCTGCTTCTAGATATGGCTGGCATCCTTGTTTCCTCCAATCCCACAGCACCTTCCTTTAGAATATAAAGATCTTTTCAGTTTTCCAAGTTCTGCCTTTCTCGCCCTCCATGGTTTCTGCAAATCTAACTTAACTAGTCATTAAATAAATACTGTATTATTTTTCCTTGCCCAATGTTGAGGCCACCCTTTGCTCAAAGATGCTATGAGATATCACTAAAGAATAGCAGGTCAAGGGTGGGCTTTGCATTTATACTGCCTGATTTGAAATCTCGGTTTTCCTTCTTGCTACTTAAATCAAGTTAGGGGTAAACCACTTAATTTCTCTAAGGCTTAGTTTTGTCGTATGTAAAATGAAGGTAAAGTTAAAAATTTACATCCTCTAAATTTATTGTAAGGACTAAATTAGATGATGTATGTAAGCCCCTAGCCCAGTTTCTGGGGATCATGTGTTCTCAGCCAATAGATGGTGGTGGTGGTGATGATGATGATGATGATAATGGTGATGCTGGACCACTATGATGCTATTTCTGCTGCTGCTGCTGCTGCTGCTGCTACAGTATCTCTCATAAAGCTCACTGTTGCCCAGGGAATGCTGCCCAGAAGCTAATAGCCATTACCCTTGCTGTAGGCTCTTTCAGCTTTTATGGGGGGGGGGGGGGGGAAGGGGGGTCCCTCCAGTCCATTTTCTTTAGTTTTCCTTTTCTTTAGCATCCAGTCTTTAGCTTTCTTCTTTAGGATTCTAAATGGCTTCTTAGACCAGCATCACTTTTAAGTTCTTAGCTACATGGAATAAGGATGTTTGAGGAGAACATGCAGCACACATCAGCAATGCATAGGTGTTATACCTTAGATTGGTGGGACCTCTCCAATAATTTCCAATTAAATAGTTTTGGGGTGGGGCTTGAGAATTTGCATTTCTAACAAGTTCCAGGTGATGCCAATGCTACTGGTGCAGGGACCACACTTTGAGAGCCAGTGCTTTAAAAGAGCTGTGTACCCTAAGAACATCCAGGGAAGTAATCCTGCATAATTTCATTCAATTTCAGATAGCGCTACACCCCCAAATCCTTCTAAAATGAATCTTGTTGGACATGAGACAGAGAACACATAGATTGACAAAGACCTTAACTTTCATAGGAACGTCTTAGGGCTTCCAAGTCTGCTTACCTAGCCTAGTCCCATGGAAAGAAAATCTCTCTTTCCAAATTGTCCATTTTCAAGTACCAAAGTTGAAAAAAAAAATAATTGAGACATGAAAAATTGCTCTAGACTTCAAAAGTCTTTATACATTTTTAAGTGTTTGTACCTCCTAGTACATCCTCTGTCCTCTTATATATATCCTCACCATGTTAGTGACTTTTCCACATCTCCAACATTTTCTCTTATTTTGGTAATTATTTTTCACAAAGAAAGCAAGTTTTTTAAATCAGTTCATGAAGGCTTTTACACACAAAATAGCCTGTGTGGAAATAAATATGCTGCATGGTTTGCTAAAGTCAATCTTTAGCTAAATGACATCTTCACACGCCTTCCTTATGAGGGACACAGGTGAAAGTTTTGCATCAGCAAATATGCAAATCAATAGTGACCTTGGGATTCACTTGTGATTAGTAGTAATAAATGTTGCATTGATGGCCTCCAAAGCTTTTCAAACATAAACATATACTTGAGATACTTAATAAATTGTGGGACCCATTTCTAAAGCAAGATATTTTGGTTCCCATACCATCTGCTTTACAGCTTCTGAGATCAAAGATTACGAAAACATCACCCTTAACATCAATAAAATAAACAGATTACTCTGGCATCATTCCCATTAATGATGACAGTTTCTATTCCAAAGGGTACCCTCCTATGATTTCCTGGTTTTTCTGATCGTGCCCTGGATGGAGACACTTGTGTTAAGGCAATGTTTCTCTGTATGTGATCTTTACATAACCTGCAACAAGTCAGCATTTGCGTTTACAATACTTGTCAAAATGCAGATTCTTGAGAGTGACTCCCAGATCAATTAAATCAGACTGTCTGGGGATGTGGCCATAATTTGCAAATACATTGTGCCCTGCAGGTGATTCAATACATGTGTAAAACCAAGAACTACTGTTCTAGAGAGCTAAGCAATCAATGTGAGGGTTTTGCTACTGCCTTCCTGCTCGTTTTCCTGTATGACAGTTTCACATTATATCTAAAACTCTGTGGAACACATACTAGAACCTTGTCATAGAAAAATGAAATAAAATAAACCTGCATACTCATCAAAAACAAAGATTAATTTCATGTTCTTGAGCCCTGGAAATAGGGGTTCCTAAAATGAGAATTTTTTTTAACTTAACTTTAAGAAACTCCATATTTATGTGAAGTCAAAGGAAATCCTGACATGACCATATTTTAAAGATGTGAACTTATATTTATGTATCTCATTCACCATACCTTACAGCATTTGTCATATTTTCAATTTGTTTATTACATTATTCTTGAGTCTGGCACCCATACTAGAGTGGTCATTTCCATGTTGAGTCTTCTGCTCTCTTTTTATGTTACTCTGATTTGGTTAGCATTGTTTTAGAAATGGTCTGATTTGCATATATTAAAATTGGAGATAATTTTTAAGAAGCAGCAATGTATTTCTAAGTTAATATTTAAATTTCACTATAACACTAAATAGAATTTCAGAAATTTTTCTCATCACTATGACTCAAATCACATACATAGATTGTGAGAATCTCTCTATTACTTGTAAAGAAATTTATTGCCTAATTACCTCAATTAAGTCAATTATGGAAAAAAATGTTAAAGTGGGACTCCTTATAAGAACGAACATGTTTGGTCTCATTTTCAAATCCACATACTTAAAAAGCCCCATTTCCTATATCTCATATTGGCTTACATAATATCCATATTGACTTCAAATTGTAATGTCTGTAGATTTCCTTTTAATTTAATAATTGAAAAGTCAAAGTTAGGAAACACAAACGTCATTTTATTTTCATGCATACTACTCTCAGATTTATGGTTTCTAACACTTACGTTCTTAGAAGCATTTTATAATCCTGTTAAACATTTCTAATTCTGGCCAAATCGGTTACCCAGACTCTAAATAGGAAATTTTTTTAAATCTCTCTTAGTTTTTATGTCTCTTTTTCTCTTCTTTCACTACTTCTTTCATTCTGCCTTCCCTTACATCCTTCTTTGTTCCTTCCTTCATTAACATCAGGTTGCATTGATTATTTTTCCAATAACTTAACATCGTCTACAAACTTTCATACAGAAGGTTTGCTACTGTGTTCTAATTGAACTTAGCCTGGAGCTCTTCACATTTTTAAAGCATTCTAATAAAATAAATAATTTAAGATCTTCTTTACTTAGATTTGATCTGAGGGGTAATTCTGTTGATTCTTGAGAATCTTAATGATTAACTTTAATTCTCATTTGGATTTTACATGCTGAAGTCTACCAATTTTCCTGCTCTTCAGCTTAATTTTTCAGACAATAGCTCCTTGATTAGCTGTTAGTAGGTCAGGTTCAGACTTTAAAGACATCACTATCCACATCCGCAATCAGACAACTAAAGAAGTGAAACTTAGGGGCTAAAATATTTTGGAATAACACCTCATGCAATTTTCATTTGATGTTCCCCCTGTAGAAAGAACTTCAAGTTTTGTCTAAATCAAGCTCATCCACCCATAATTAATTACTGTCTCCAAGGTTTCCATATGTATATGCAGTCCATCTTTTAGTTAAAATAAATCAAGTATTTACATCCATCTTTTTTCTACCTGAACACGCATTGCTCTTCCTGAAGATGAGAAAGAATAAGGGAAGAGAAACAAAATTATTTTAGCATCCAGAGTTTGCTCAGTGTAGAAACCTAGTCTCCCTGAAAGGAAGAAGGCAACTTGAAGATACAGGCTAATGAATGTTCAGTCGTATTCCAACCTTGAATCATTACACCAATATGGATTTGAATACCTTGTGGTCAGAATTTTGACAGTGATTTGGAAGAATTTGGAGGTAGGGATTTATTCCATGTTGAATCTGCATCTGCTAAACAGTTTAGCTACAGCCAGTCTGCGCCATAGTTATTTTTGTTTACATTTACATAATAGCGTATGTGCCTACTAACAGATGTGTCAGTTTTTACACAGAGATTTTTATCTTAAAGATAAGGATATCTACCCTTTCAAATATTTTAAAATAGTATATAAGCCACCATACATTGTCATCGTATGTAGCATTTATGTTTTCTATACATTACCAAAAACAAAAACAAAATAAAACCATGTACTCTTAAAAATATTAAAGGCAACTTATGAATTCATATATTTAAAAGTCAAAACTATGTCATATATATCTTTATTTTTCAATATATAGGTACTTTAATTGTTATCATTTTGTTATAAATAGGTAACATATAGTTTTGGACAATGGGCTGATTTGGATTGTCTTTAAAATTTGTCAAGGTTTGCCTCAGTGACAGAGTATACACAATATAATAAGGCCCCTTTCCTTCTTTTTAGTCATAAAGCTATTAAGTTCGCTGGAGTGTAGTGGAAAAGCAGCCCAACCTGTGTGAGGGCCTACCCAACGAGGGTTTCTGAGTTGGGTGTGACCACTACAGGGCACAGGGCTCATACAGTAAGGCCATCTGAGTGGGGAAACAGTCATAGTGGGTCATCCAAGAGAATTGAGAAAGTTAGTCAATATATTGAAAATAATAACAACCAGTTTCTCACTGTTGGAGAAATATGGAAAGGGGGAAAGCTAAAATGAACCCTATGGCATTGGTTGCAATTGGAGTTACTATGTTTATTCATGAGTTTTAATAGAAGGTAGATAGAAATATATATATATATATATATATATATATATATATATATATATATATATATATGTTGTATATTTTTATATATAAATGTGTGTGTGTGTTTTCTAGCTTTGCCCATTGAGAGAGCCTTGGAATACTTACATCTTAGTAGCAACAAGCATCCAGATGTTCATTTTAAAATATCAAAGGAGTAAACATTGCTTGGAGATATAGATGGTTCCAGGACTGGAGCAAGGAACGAACAATATGAGTTTGGAGCACCTGTTTTGTCAGAAAGTAAGACAGTCCTCAAAGAAAAATAAGGCATGCCAAAAGTACATAGAAACCAGCTCGAAAGGGACTTCCACTGGCCAATTCTGGGACAAGTTGGGTATCGAAATATATAAAAGCAATATAGTATAAGACTGATATAATTTATGCAACACTTATTAAATAAAGAGAATAAAACTCTCTCATCATAAAATGCCAACTAATAAATATAGAAGGCATGATGGAATTTGAAAATTATCATTTGGCAACCATTGCAGAAATAATTAGTTTAGGCAAGAGGCATCAGTGGATTCTAAAACTAGTTGATAAAAGTGAAATAAGGAGTAAGATTTTTACATAATCTCAAAGTAGCTCCCCCACAAACTATTTATTAAGTACAAAGGGGGAAAAAGGAAAAAAAGTACAGAAATCTAACTGACACCATTCAGTTAACACTGCAAGTAATGGGGCAAATTGGCATCATGTGCCAAATGATAGGCTGCAATGAGCAGAATACATCATCACTTCTGTGCTATGACTATGAAAATCTGAGTCTAATCTTAAGAAGATATTGGACACACTGCAACAGGAGGACATTCTTTAGAATGACTGACCTATTAACTTTCATAAATGTCAAGGTCATGAAAGTCAGGAGACACAGAGGAACCGCCCTAGATTGAAGATTAGGAGACTTGATAACTGGGTGTAATATGTAATATTACATTGAACCATGTGCTAGAAAAGGCATTTTGGGGACAATTGACAGAATGGAATCTCTGGGTAAAAAGTATATGGGAGTTTTTTGGATTATTCTTGCAATTTTTCTGTAAATCTGAAATTATTTCAAAATGAAAATAAAAAAGTACAATAATACTTAATACTTAAGTATTAGGGTTAAGCACTAGTGAATAAAATCTCCTAAAATTGTACTAAATATAGCATAATCAAACAGAATTCTTAAAAACATATTCCATTATAAATATAGGAGTAAAATAAATTACATCAAAAAGTTCAAAGGAGAAAAATCATGAGATAATCCCAATAGCCAACAAAAATACATATGATATAAATCAGTCAACCTCTGTTCTTGATTTTCTAAATTAATCAGAAATTTAATGATCTAAATATAGAGGATATCTTTGTTAACATAAAAAAAAAATCTGTGTAATTTCAACAGTAGTAATATGGCAAACAGGAATAAGGCAAGAATACCAACAATCTGTTTTTTTTATTATTATTATTTAACTTTATTCTGGAGGTTCTAGTCAGTGCAATGGAAAAGATCAATAAACAGAGAAAAAAAATCAGTACAGAAAATATAACTAAAATTTGTCAAAGGGCATATTGCCAATTTACAAAAGGATTCATGGACATAGCAAATATATGGGAAGCTATTAAAACCTCACTAACACTCAAGAAAATACAAAGTAAAACAGCAATACATTGTTATTTGCTAAACCAGTAATACTGGGAAAGGGTTAACAAAATGTGGCTAGCCTGAATTGGCAAGTCAGCAGGAAACTAACACTTTTATATCTCTCTGTTGAGAGTGTAAATTAGTGGAAACTTTGCTAGGGTGATATGGGGATGTCTATCCAAGTTTTAAAATATATTTGTGTTATTTGACCAAAATCCTCTGAAATGCAAATACAGATTTTTATATAAAGTGGTGGTCACAGAATTATTTTTAAAGAAAATTATGCAAAATACCCTAAATGCCTAGAATAAAGACTGAGGACATTGAATTCATTTCAAAAGAAGAAATACTATTATAATAGACATTAGAGTGGCTGCCTAGCATTCAAACCTCTTCCCTGTGTTTATAAACTTCCCTAGTTTCAGTATTGTTGGCATGTAGACATTGCCAACCAGTGTAAAAGCTGAAATAAAATTCAGACACCCTCAAAACTATGATATGAGATCTAGACCTTGAAACTTGTTCCTGCTCCAAACTCAGAATTATTAATAGACATTATTGATACAAAAAACTTGAGACTAAAGAGAATCTATCCAGGTCATTGGTGGTACCAGTAACAGTGAGTTTATATGGCAAAGCTTCACTTAGTGATGTTTCACGAGGTCCTGTTGACTGGTTAAAATCTATTCATATACCATTGACAATAATCTGTTACATATTTTGTTTTTAAATCACTTTATCACTTCCTTAATTTTATACATTGATATATATCTACAGAGGGTGCCCAAAAATGTATGCACATTTTAAGAAAGGAAAACTATTAAAATTGTAATAATATATACCGATAATAAAAGCTGAATACAAGTCACGTTTGACCTCTGCAATTACAAGAGGTGCTCAAAGTGGTTACCATCAGCATCCAGACATTTCTGATTACTGCGAGCTACTGCTTGAGCAATGTTGACCAAAGTGTCCACTTGTATAGAATTTTTTTTTTAGCACCCCGGCATAGTCAAATGTATTCATTTCTTTTCTTTGTGCTTTGTTCTACTCATTTTTATGCTAAGAAAGACTTCCTCACTCTGTTGAGATACATATTTATTAATGGTTATTCTAGCCTTTTCCTTTATTTTCTTTTTTTAATTTTCAAGAGATCCAGTATTAATTTTAATGAGTGGTTGTTCAGTAAAACTATAATTTTACTTTTTTCTTTAAGCATTCATAACCATCTGTTGAATAATCATACTTTTATTTCTACAGAAAAGAAATGAAGCAAAAATAGTTGTGGGGAAGTAGGAAATAAACTTAATATTTCTGGCTAAAATGATTACGAACTTAAACAACTCTTATAAATTAATTAGAAAAATATTAGCACTAATAACAGTTTGATCAGTAGTCCAGTTATCTGAAAAAATATATAAAAATCAATAGATTTTATATTGGGTTATAATAAACACTTATAAAATATACTATAAAATGGCTATTCACAAAGCTTCAAAAATATAAAAACAATTAAGAATGAATTAAATAAGCAATGTGGAGAACCTAAATGCAGAGATTGATATCACCTTATCTGGGAGAATAAAAGAAAGATTTGGGTTGGGTTTTTTTTTTTTTTGTCTGTGTGGTGGTGGTTGTTTTAATGGAAGGGAAATATTTAATTCTTGAATGGCAACACAAATGACGTCAAATGAAAAATTTCCCAAGGTAAACAATTTTTTGTGTTTATCCAAAAATTATTAAGGCCTGGATCCAGGGCCATGTTGGCGGTGGTGAAAGCCATGCCATCTTCTGTTCAGAATCCCAGCAGTCATTCCCGCCTATGATTTTTTTGGCGTGAGTCTGGTTTTGCAGCTTCCCACTGAGGTGAGTTGCAATGAGTTCCTTTTCTGCACAAGACAACCAGAGATGTTTTCTGTTTTTTCCAACTAAAAATTCTGAGTTATATAACTAAGCAGCCATTAACTATCATGCTTTATAAAACATTTTTATTACATGATAAAAGTATTTATAATATATCGTTAAGTGAAATGGCAGGTTACAAAACAACATAATCTATAACCTCAAACTTAATAATCTATAATAAATACAGTTACATCGTATGCACCATACATTCATTAGAAAAAAGATAGAATAAAATAGACCAACATAGTTTTACAGTGGTTTTTTGAATGTTTTTATAGGTTAAAAAAAAAAATTCATTTATGAATGTTATGTGTGTGTGTGTGTGTTATGACTGGAGGATAGCTTCAAAATTATTAAAATAATAAACTCATTAGTGAAAGGACAGACCCAGAAATATTTACAGAGAGCAAAATTTCTCTGTGGTGCCTTCTACCTCCATTTAATTTCATTGTTTTCCTTCTTCAACCCTCCATCATTCCCTCACTGGAGTGTTTTTCTATCTTTTCTTTTTTTCCATGGTGGAAGCAAATTCATAAAATAATCTATTAAAAGTGATAAGGCCTTAAAAATGATAAGGCCTTAATTTATTTCGCCTTGCAAAGATATAATCTTTCTAAAAGAAATACTATAAAAATAACGCTGTGTGCGTACACACACACACACACACACACACACACACTACACTACACTACACTACACAGTCTTGGTGAGGAGGAACAAAGACAGAGATTTCCTGTGAGTAGGACCTTGTCAGTCTCCTCAAATCAAGTAACACTGTGGAATAAACAATTTCCTGCATAAAATTTCTAAGTCC
Source organism: Rhinolophus sinicus (assembly GCF_036562045.2). Classification (NCBI taxonomy): domain Eukaryota; kingdom Metazoa; phylum Chordata; class Mammalia; order Chiroptera; family Rhinolophidae; genus Rhinolophus; species Rhinolophus sinicus. Next base: position 66,448,739 of record NC_133751.1, read on the forward strand.
CATACTGATTTAAAACCAAAACCAAAACCAACTTCTTTCTGTATATCTTAGATGCTGCCATCGCCATGTACTGGCTTCATTTGCCTGTCTACCCAAGCTGGAGCCCATAGTCAGACATTTCAGTGGCCTCCTTTCTGGCACCCTAAATTCAAGCCTATTTGATCTTATCTTACTTTGACCTCTCTAGTCCCTAGCCATGAATAACTTTGATATTCATTTTCCCATCTCATCGAAAGGTTGCTAGGAAATGGGATATCATAACATTTTATTGAGTACCCTACAAAGTGATGCTAACCTCAGCTGAGGCCTCATGCTTTCTGGAAACCTCTCCATCACTGGCTGAGTTTCAACTCGATTGCCTAAAAGAGCTTTTCCTAGTGTTTCCCTTATTTTGTGTTTACAACTTTCCATGGCCCCTCCCTTTTTAAAAAGCCAGTCTTTTCATTCCATTCTCTTTAACTTCTATTAAGGGACACTACTAACAATTCCCTTTGTTTCCAATCCCTTTCCTCCTTTTTTTCTGAAATAATACCCTATCTTAGTGTTCTTTCTGCCTCTTAAATTATGTTAACTTGAAATCCTTTGGTTGCATGATCTTATTTCTGTATGCTGCATCAGAGCTGTCCTTGCTTCTTTTTCCCTTTCAAATTCTGTCCATTGATAACCTCATCTTTAATGTAACATCTATGTAGTGTGAGTCTAAGTCTCCATTACCCCTCTTCCCTTTTTGTGGGGAGAAGAGAGGTAAGCCTAGTCCAGAAATACTTTATAAGCATTTCTTTCTATCCACCAGGCACTTCGTGTTTAATGTGCTCAAGTCAAAATTAATCTTTTTCTCCCAAGCATCTCCTCCTCTTCCTTCTGATTTCCTTATTTCTGATAATGGCACAGTCGATCTCTCTGAAAGCAGGGTTGTTTCTAACTTCTCCATCTCCATCTATCTCTTCCATTCAGTCACATGTTTTTTGTGAATCATGCTTTCTTACATTCTCTAATTAGGTCCTGGTTACCTCTTTTTCCTATCTTTTTTCACTCTAGTTCTGAGTGATTTTTCCCCAACATATTGTTCCAAACTAACTTCTCCATATGTGCATACTCAACATTTTCGATAATCAAACTCTTCCACAAAATTGTGAAAATAGAGTTCGCCAGTCATGGGATGTGAAAAAGAGGATTTCAGGAAGAATTAGGGCATGTGCCCAATAAGCTTGAACACGGTGAGCAAGGAGGTATAGAAAGCAAGAGGATGCTGCAAACATACACAGAGCCTTGTAGGTATGTTAGGGTTCTATTCTGCTTTGCTCTGTGGAGGCTGTATTTGGGTATCTCAAGTGTGATGGAAACCAGTTGAAGGTTTTAAGCAGGAGAGTAACAAGTTCCCAATGAGGTTTTCAAAAAATCACCTTGCACGCTCTATGTAGAGTAGTTGCTCTATCATGGCTATGTGATGTTATCGTCTACAAGAAAACTATCTCTCTACCTGGAAGCATTTTATCTCCCACTGAATCCATATCACATTCCACTTTATAACATGTCCATTTGAATACACATCTAGCTTCTCTACTAGTAAAAGCTCTCAGCATACATAGAATATGTTTCTCTTTAAACCATGCAGAACTTCAGAAAATAGAAAGATCAGAAAATACTTGGTAATGAATTGATAGTCATACTTTCTAACAATAACATCCAGGTTCATGGTGGAAGGTGAAGTCATATACAAAATATTGACTGTTGATAAAACTTTTCATCTTTTTCATGGTGATTCTTCATTCTATCCTTCCATGGAAGGAGCAATTGTCTGTACCCCGGTCCCTCTGTATTTGAAACAGCAATAAAGCTCATCAACTTGTTTATATAAGATATAATAAACATCACGCAACTAAAAATTGTTGAATATTTCACATTTTCCAAAATGTCAGTTTTATTTTCTAGTGTTTGCTATGATGAGAAAATATTAAATCTGAAAGGAAACATATTAGTTTATACCAAATATGCAGTCAGACGCACTGTACTATGTGTACAAGTTAACAAAAATAATAGCATTTCAGGTGGTTCCAAGGCAGAAAAAGAGGGGTAGATATAAGTTTCCTGAATACTGAGTGGCTGCTGAGCAGATAATGATTTATGGTACATTTTAAATTACTCGTTTAGATGAAATGGTTTATGGAGGGGGAAATGGGATTGTTCTTTAATATCCTGAAGCATCTGAAAACCTATGCAATTTTCATTGATCTGCTCTCTGCTGGATAATACAGCTATTTAAAATCGATGACATATTTACTTCTCTTAGAATGCCTCTGTGGTTGTAAACCATTCTTTGTTGAGAAGTAAATTTTTTATTCACTCCCCCATTAAACTGGAGTTTCCATAGACTTTGGGGGTACTACATATTTGTCAATATTCACTCTATCTTTTCAGCCTCCTCCCCATTATATTTCTGTTTTATACTCACTTGGGATAACTTGAGGGTCTAGAATTTTCTGGGCCAATAATTTCAATAGTCTTTGAGGGAGAAAAGAACAAGGAACAAACTAATAAACACTACACATTGCCCATTGCCCATATCCCAGCAGGATCTTTCCTAATAGTTCTTTAATAAAGAGAAACAAAACATCAGCTTGATATTTTTATTTTGTGTTTTGTTTGGTGGGGGATGGAGAGCAGATGGAAAAAAAATTTTTTTAAATGGCAAGATACAGGAAAGTGTATGTTCTGAGGATAAAAAACTCCTTATATCCAAATCAAATCAAAATTTACAACAAATTGTTTCACCACCCTAAAAAAAGTTTTTTAACTGAGTTAAATTGTGTTCAAAGAGGGAAAAAAACCGTTCAAGAATGCAGCCTGGCTAAATCGCCCATGATTGATGGGGCGATTGTTACCAGGGAGTATTTGCCAATTCACCAATGCCAAGTCCTTGGAGTGATTTTGCTGTCTGTGACAGCTGGTGTTCTCTATTGGAAAGCTGTGTCTGTATACATCTCTGATTTGCATATTTATATACCTCGACTGCTGTATGAGGTCTGCATTTCACAGCAGTGTGTGTAAGCTGTGCAGTCTCTATGCTTGAGTGCCTCTGGGCATGGGATGGTAGAATTGGTTTGGGTAAAATTAGAATATTAGGGTTTTGTGCTTTGCAGGTTAGCCAGTAATACCATGTTTCTGCTTATCTTCCTCTTCATCAGCTTCAGTAATATTTTTGAAGTATCTCTCTGCATGGGCTACCATTTGAGGCAGACACATTATATGCTCTCTAGGAGGGTACAAGCTCAGATATTAAGGCATCATACATAGATAGAAAGCAAGACATTAAAGGAATATATTAGGTCAAGTTGAAGCCTAAAGAAGGAATTGTGGGATTTGCACATTGAAGGGACTAATGCTATTCCCCTAATTGGGGAGGACTTAAGCAGGTAAGAATTGCTGTACTAAGGCAGGTAGGTGAACTCACCTAAGGCTGCTCTTTCTAAATAGTAATCTTATAGTGCTCCTGGTAGGATTTCTACAGTTTTTTTGAAGATCAGATGTAGAGTACTCATTGAACAGGAAAACAATGGGAGAGGGCTTTGGAGGAAAAATATACAAAAGTTTGAAGGAAACAGGAGTGAGATAAACACAGATAATGAGTATGTGGAAATGAATGATCTTAGGAATAGAGAGAGTGATAGGTGATTAGGAGGAAATATATGAGGGTAGGAAAGTCATATAAAAAATTTTGAAGGCAGTTGATGACAATTTCAGTCTTTACTCCCTGTGAGATTAAAAGTATCTTAAGGTCAAAAGGTGTTAATTTAGTAAAAATGATGGGCACGACCTTCAGTGATAGAAAAGATAATCTGAAGTAGGATATTTTTGAAGGTAGCTCTGGAAAATAATAGTAATATCAGAAGGAGGGTATCCAGATTATAATTTTAATGGATGAAAAAGAGGGGACAATTTTTTAATGGATGAAACTGTAATATCTAGCAGAAATATTCAAATTTTATCAGAAAAGCAATAGAGAGTTTAAAAGTGAACCTAAGCTTTCTTCTAAGCGTATTTCCTCTGGAGTGACATGGAATGTTGTGGTAATGCAATCGCTGCCATTTTGAAGGACCCACTGTATGTACCAGAAACTCATATTCACTATAAACTTCATACAAACCCTCTAGAGCAGGGGTGTCCAAACTTTTTTCAACATTTTTTACCGAGGGCCATATGCGGTAAAATACACAAACAGCTGGGCCACTCACTTGAGGTGAAGTACGTATTGCCTCACCTGGTTTACTTAAGTAAACTAAATATATTTTTGGAATTTGCTGCGGGCCAATTAATAATGGATTGGGGACCGCAGTTGGCCGCAGGCTGCAGTTTTGACACCCCTGCTCTAGAGTGACTCAGTCCTATTACAGACGATATAATGAAAACAGAAAAAATTAAATAACTCACCCAAGTTCACTCAACTAATATGTGGTAGTGTCATGATTCCAAGTGAGATTCCAAAAGTCAGTTTTGTTTACTTGTTTGTTTGCTTATTTTCCTAACATGCTGCTTCCTTGAGCATAGAGAAGGAATATAAAGAAAAGATAGTGAACAATACTCTTGGGAGTATTTAATTTGAGTTGGCAGGGAAATAGCCATCTGGAGATGTTGCTTAGATAAACTACTTGCTGGGATTGTTCTCTGCATGCCTGTGAAGTGTGTGGTGTTAGGAACGACAGTCCCATCTGAGGAATGGAGTGGTTATGATAAGAAAAAGAGCTCATACTAGCAGTGCTGAAAGGGAGGGGATCCACATGGCTAGTATGCATTTATTCCAAGTATCACCTGCCAGGACTATACACATCATTGGAACAGCATTGTGATTGCCTGGATAGCTACAGCAAATAACAATTATCACAAACATTGACCAAATATAGAAAACAAACCTGAATATATAGTTCTGGGGGAAAAAATGGAGCTATAACTGTCTTTGAGGTATTACTATCTCATGATGCTATATAAATATCATAAATGCTCTATAAATCTCATTGTTATTAGTCATCGTGATTTCTCTTTTTATTTGGCTTGGCATGGGCATAGTTGGGACTCACTTTCAGCATACAAGTCAGTTATATAGTCTGAGTGAACAGCTGTTCACAGAATTGCTTTGCAGGCTCAGTCACAAGCTCCAAAGTGAATGCTATCCACCTGTCTACAGGAGACATTTCTTTTCTTTCTTTTTTTTTTTTTTTAATGTAAATGTCACCTTTTAAGTAATAGCCAAAAAAATGCTGCTGTTGAATCATGTTCTTATATATCAGGTAAACGTTCATCTTCATCTGAAAAACAAGCTCACACATGGTAAAATATGTTTAAATATTTTATTTTACTGTTATTATTTTGTATTATATTGAACCTGACATTTAAAATATTATACTAAGGACCTGCCAAAATCCCAAACTTATCCATAAAGATGTAATACATAATGGCTTAAGAGCAGACATTCTAAGGTCAGAATATGAATTATATTCCAGTCTGACTCATTTACTAGCTGTGTGATTTGATGCATGTTACCTTTTGTGCTTGAGTTTCTTTTTTTGTAAAAAGAGAATGTAGCAGTTGTTTGTGTGTATGTGTGTGTGTATATGTAGACATTAAGATAAAATGTAATCTAAAGTCCTTACTATATTACCTGATGTATAGTAGGTGCTCAATTAATATTAGGTGTTATTGTTATTTTCTAAATTTTTACCTCTTAATAAACATGTTAGCCATAACTGGGCTATTTTTTATTACTTTTGTACATTAAGAAAAAATATTTTAAATAACACATCAGCCTGGATCTCCACAGGGAGATGAAATGTACAAAATCATTTTCTATGTTTCTGAAAGTTTTCATGTTTATCTTGTATGGGAAATGCCAAATGCTTGCAACATTGAAGAGAAGAAGGGTATTCTAGAAATTATTATTGATGTTTGCCTTTACAAATTACTGATTTTCATTGGAACCCTGTTCTTCTGAGACCAGACCCTGAAAAGGGACTAAATATGACTGTAATCCATTGATTTTCTCCTCCCCATCGGTACTCATTTATTATGTTTACCTAGAATTTGGCCAAAGAGACAGCAGAAAAGCAAAGCAAATAAGTTAAAGGATGCTTCAAAGTATGGGGTCGGGGATCAGATGTTTGGACGGAAAGGAGGTTAGAAGATGGTTATAAGATGCGATCCTTCTGAGGGAAAAAGTTGTTCTTACTTTTTTTTTGCACTAGACACCTACTAAAAGGTGTCTATATTAAAATTCATCTTGATTTGATTTTTTTCATAAATTGACACTACTTAAAACATTTTCATTTTCTAATGGATCTTTGATTTTGCATTCATGTTTTCAATGTAATGTTGGGCTTTCATAGAGCAGAATGCACAATTTTTTTATTTTCCCCACAGGATTGATGAGTCAGTTCTTTGGAAACATGATATGAATTGAATTGCCTTTGACAATGGATGAGAATAATCTCATTTTACCATTAAAAAAAAAAAAGTAGCTTAGGCTGGGTTTTGTGTGTTTTGCTTCTTCAAGTATGTTCCAACAGCTTAATTGGGAAAGAATCACAAGGATTTTACTGTGTGTAATTCAGAAAGAGGACTAGAAACTGTGTAGCAATTTCAGTTGTAAAATGCTTAATGAGGTTTGTCAAATCCAAAGATCAGGACACCATAAACAGATTTTCAGATTTAGTGTTTAGATTAAATTAGACAAACTTACTCTGAATCCATGGTAGTTATGTGTGTGTACACACACACGCACATACACACATACACAAGGAGTGATAATAAACAAAAATAATTTATAAACAATATAAGTTTGTTATAAATTCAAATAAATTTTATCCTTCAAAATAGTCTACTCTATTTAAATGGTATGCTTTTTTTTCAAATGTTGTAGTCTTTTCGCCCTTGTAGAAAATTTGTCATTTACCGGTAAGTTTATGAACAATAAGAATTTTTACTATATTATAAATGTTTGTTTTATTTTGCTTCTTCATGGAACACAGTACTGTAGTATTATCCAACTCAGTCACATACTTTAATTATTAATACTGGGATTCAGTTTTGGTGAATAAGTATTTATGGCTTTAGTACCAAGATACCACATCTTAGGAGTGAATTCCCAAAATAATTTTTCAAAATAATTAGAGCAATAATTAAATAATTGAAGTAAGAATATTTTTCTAAAAATAAATATTCTGGAAAGCTTTCAGGTAACTATGCTATACTTATATTTACTTAAATAATAAAAGTAGCTTTGTTAACATATGTAAAAATACTAGATATGTCTGTGTAAACTCAAACATACATTTACACACAAATTATATCCACATGCCATAATAGAGTAAATCCCATTTTATGATCTGTTTGTGTGTATGTGATATAATATATATATATATATATATATATATATATATATATCACATATATGTATGTGATAATATATATATATATATAATCACATACATATATATATAATATTATTTATGATCTTTTAGCACTTCTATTCAGTTATACAAATGGCTATTTATAAAAGTATAAAACCACTCTTGATGATATACCCACCACCTAATTTCTTAGGCTAAACAGGAAAATGATGGGAATGTTCTTATTCCTTGACACTTCTTCTCCATTAATGGCACAAAATAAACATATGTCTAAGATGGAGTTTTTCAAGTTAATCCAAGCTATTCAATGGGAAGGGATATGTTTGAGAGTCATAACTAATAATCTCCCCATGCCAAAAATTAAGGGAAAACACACTGAGGTGACTAGAAGTTAAAAGTAGAAGTCCTCAGTAGAAATAGAATTGGTTGTGTTAAGTGCCAAGACTTTAATGTAAAAGCAGGAGTTTTAACTAAGATATGAGACCTGTGCAGAGTGGAGTTGCTGGAACTGGTCTCTACAGTTAAAGCTAGGAGCCAAGAAAGACCTGTCACTATGAGACCTAGGTCTGCAGTAAGTCTATCTTCCCCTCCAAGGACCCAGAATAGAACTGATTCTGAGTACCACCTGATTCTGAGGTAAGCAATCTCCTTACACCTACATAGTTCTTTCATACTTTCCAACTCAAAAATAATTAAAAATGAATAGATATTAGACTCAGGATTACCACATTTTAGACATTGTTTATTCAAGTGTATATATAAATACATGTAAGTCCAATGGTTATCATATATATCTAGCAAAAAACAATCATTAGACTACCATATAGGGTACATCTTCAACATAGGGCTTCTTTCAGGTGATAATTTCCGTTCATCATAAATTCACGTATTTAAAATGTATAAAGCGCATGAGAAAATTTGATACTATTAAATACAGAAGATGCCAAAAAGATGTATATACATTTTAAGAAAGGAAAACTGTATTAAAATTTTAATACTCAATATATACCAATAACAAAAGATGAATACAAGCTACGTTTGACTTCTGCAGTTACAAGAGGTGCTCAAAGTGGTTACCATCAGCGTCCAGACACTTCTGATTATGGCGAACTATTGTTGGAGCAACATTAACCAAAGCGTCCACTTGTATACATTTTTTTTTGTCACACCTGGTATGTTGTGGAAGTCCAATATATAGGGGTATTACACTTGAACAAGTGCTGATTGTAGGATAATCTAAAAATGACTTTAAAATCAGTATGCTTTTCAAACAAGTTATCCATTAAGCAAGAACAGGATATCAGGAGAAAAGAACAGGTACATTAAAACAAAATAAAATAAAACTGTCCATGAAAGAGTTAAGATCTAGGTTAGACACAGCAGAAGGAGAGTCAAGGAAATAAGAATAGTTTAAAGTAAATCACCCAGGATGAATCCCAGGTTGGTAAACATATGGAACATCTGAAAAATAAAATGTTATAAGATATGAAAGATTGAATAAATTGCAAAATACATCTAATAGAAGTTTCAGGAAAGAATAGAAAGGATTGAGGAGAGACGTTAATTGCATCAGGTCTGAATTTTTTTTAGAACTTAAACCATAAATCGTAGATAAAGAATCATATTCAGTCAAAAATACCAAGAATAAAAATACTTACAAACCCAGACATATTATGATACAACTGAAATTCATGGAAGACAAAGGGGAAAAAATTTTAAAACATCTATAGTAAGAGCAGATTGCCTACAACAGTCAGTCTGATTGAAGACCACCCTTCAGTAACAGTAGATTCCAGAAACAATGGTATAATTGTTTTAAAGGGTTGAGGGAAAATAACTGCCTGCTATGTAGAAACCAACCTAGGTAAAAACATTATTCAAGAGTGAGTGCAAATAAAAAATACTTTCAAACCAATAAACACTGAAGGATATAACAGTCACAGACTTCACTGATACATCTCCTTGGGGAATAAAAGTTTTCCAGTAAGGGAAAACATAAACCTAGAAGGGAGGAGTAAAATACAGGAAGAAATATTGAACTAATACATTAGCAAATGTCTTGGTAAGTATAAAACAGGTATAGAATTTTAAATGATGGCATTAAAAATAAGAGGGAACTATAATAAATACAATGACATCTAAGAAGATAAAGAATGAGGAGATGTTAGTTAAAGCAATCTAAGGTTCTTGAGTTGTTGGGGAGACATTTCAGGCTTCATAGTGCACACCAGGCAGCTATCGTTTCCCCCTGAGGGAGGAGCAGCAGCAAAAGATTCAGGTGTTCTTGCACAAGGCATGTCCATGTCTGAGGAAGAAGTCAAACAAGCAAACAAACAACAAACAAAAAGACTTCTGCACTTTGGGCTTCACACTGAGGATATATCCGTGGCCATCTACGAGGGAAGGACCGGAGAGCTGAGCTCCATCCCGCTCACCCCATTCCAAGAAGAGAGAATACAAGTTCTGACTAAGTATGAGCAGACCAGAACTGAGAAAAGCCCTCTTGCTCTCCAGATCTTGCATTAGACCAAGGCATGTCAGTCTAGCATTGGGAGAATTTATCCTCAGTGATGTACTGTAGATAACTAAAATAACAAAACCAAGATTCAGATCAACTATAGACTAGATTGATTCAATCCTTGACATTACAGCCCAGAAGTGAAACAGATGGGTCTTTGTCTAAGTGCAGATACACTATCTATCTGAGTCTTTTTATTCTGTTCTGAATAGTTTTTGGTATGTGATAAAATATTGGGGGGCAATATAGACAAGAAAATAGGATTCATCATTAAGCGATAATATAGTTAATAGAAACAAACCCAGAGTTGACACAAATAATAGAAGTATCAAAAAGGACTTCAAGACTATGATAAATATATTAAAGAATGCATTGGGAAAGATCAGCAACATGCCTGAAGAGATGAAGCATTTCAACAGAGAAATGAAACCTATAAAAAAGACCCAAAGAGAAATCAGTAAAAATGGAAAACGTATCAGTATAAAGAATTCATTTGATGACCTTATCAGTAGACTGGACACAAGAGAAGAAAGAACAGTTAACAATAAGAAAGAACATAGGCATTATCCAAAATGAACACACTGCAAATAAATAGTTGCAAAAAATGAACAAAGCGTCCTAGAACTGTGTGAGATCATGCAATTGTTAAATCCCATAAGGAAAGAGAATAAGATAGAAGAAATATTGGAAGTGATAATGGTGTAGAATTTTCTAAAATTGGTGAAATACACGAACATCATATCCAAGAAATCTAGAATTATTTAGAAATCAGATAGATAGATGATTGATAGGCAGATAGATGTAGATACACACACATACAAATGTATCTGCCTATGTATATACATATATGATTTGCCTCATATAGTGTATGCACTTAATAAGAGTTAGCTATTAGTATTATCACTATTATTTATTATTCCATTGCCCTCTGAAAGGGAAAGTAGTAATACAAGGATTTCCCTATATCTTGGGCTTTGGAGAATAAATTACACTATTTATATCAGTTCAATTTTGGAGAAGGACTATATAAAAAAATAGTGTGATACATCCCAATACATCCCTTAACACTTCTTGCTCTTATATTTTTTATTGTAACATAGTTTTGTGGTTCACACACTACTTTTGCTATTGTTGACTGAAAAAATATTTTATTCATTAGTTTATTGAGTGGCAATCATATGCAAAACATATTGGAAGCTTCTTGCAAATTTTATTAGGGAAACCAGGCGTAACAGTAAAGTAATGAAACTGATTTTATCTTATTGCCTTATTTTTACTTATTTTCTTTGTAATTTTATAAGTAGTTCATGAATGCATTTTTTTCATAAAATTTTCAAACAACACAGATGAACTGGAAGCTCCTCTGACCACAATTTCCAGTCCGTTTCCTCGTCAGTAGTAACTGTCCTGAGTTTTGGGTCAGTGTCCTTATTTCATGTAGTCACATCATTTGTAGAGACGTACAAATAAGTTATGGAAATAGGAATAATATCTTTGAACTTTTTTCTACTATACCATGTTTCCTAAAAATTAGTAAGGATTAATATATTCAATAAATATTTGTTTAATATCTTCTGTGTGTCTTCTAGATGCCGGAGATAGAACAGGGACTATAAATAATTAGAAACAAAAACAAAACTCTTCCCCTCATGGAACTTAGATTCCAGAAAATGAGACAGCCAATCATATACAAAGCGAGAAAAACAGACAGACTGTCTGATAGTGAGAGTGCTGCAGAGAAAAAGGTTTGTGTGCAGAGTGTTTTCAAGTTTCAATAGTATGTCTGAGAAATCATCCCTGCTAAGGTGCTATTGGAGGCTGGACGAAGGGGAGGGAATAATGATGTACTCACCACCACCATCCGCTCTGCCTCTCACACACAGATTGGGCAGTACACCACACGCAGGAGGAAAAGTAATGTCTGACCATGGCAGGCTGCTCCCTCAGCCACCTGAGGAAAGGGACCTGAGCAGTTTATCATAGTTAATTATGTCATTTTTATTTTAAATCATATTCTAGTAAGTGAATTATGCACCGTTCTCTTTCCTATGCGACATGCTCGAAAGAGCATGGGCTTTGGAGCAAAAAGACCTGTATTCAAACCCCGACTCTGCTAATTACTAGCTATGCACTTAATACAGTCGAGCTTCTGTTTACTCATCTGCAAAGTAGAAATATTAATATTAAAAAGTTTGGGGGAGCATATAATAATCGTTAATCAATGAAATATGATAAAGTATGTTAAGTGTCTAGGGCCTCCCCTTGTCCCTGACTATATTCTCTATAGTTACATTTTCCTTACAACTTGAGACTGAGCATTCTCATGTCTTCTGTGTATTCCCCCTTATCTGTGGGGAATACGTTCCAAGACCCCCAGTGAGTGCTTCAAACCATGAATAGTAGCAAACCCTATATCTATTATGTTTTTTCCTATACATACATACACTTTGTGACTTTTCTTTGACATATCTGAATTGCCAGCATCCCTACTTTTTCACTTTGGGGCCATTATTAAGTAAGGTAAGGGTTTCTTGAATATAAGCATCGTGATACCACGACAGTCAACCTAATAACCCAGACGGCTACTAAGTGACCAACAGACTGGGTGTGTATACAGTTTGAATACGCTGAACAAAGGGATGATACACATCCCTGGCAGGATGGAGCGGGATGGCGTGAGATTTCCTCACACTACTCAGAATAGCACACAATTTAAAACTTATGAACTGTTTATTTCTGGAATTTTTCATTTAATATTTTCAAATTGTGGTTGACCACGAGTAATTGAAACTTCAGAAAGTGAAAGCATGGATAAGAGGGGACTGCTGTTTACCTGTCTTCTAGAAAATAAACTGATATATGGTTGAAATGTATTATTTTATTGTAGAATATTATTTTTTACTGGGGTATCTCTTATAGTCTAGTGACTTGGGTACTAAAGGCACTAAAAGTTTGTGAAATGAATGAATGAGTTAAAAAATATATATCCCTGCTGTTTAGAGGTCCCGTCTCAGATTTTGAAACAATCTATTCATTAGTGCTTGAGTTTTCTTAGCTATTAAAACTTCACTGAGCATTTTCATTACCTCTTTAAAGAAGATCTGATGTATGTGTGTGTTCTTCCAACTTTGTACTTTGATTTGAGAGGAAGGAAAAGAGAAGAATTCACAATCAACTTTTATTGTTCTGCCTTCACAAGTCTGCTGGTAAAGAAGTATATTGCTAGAAATATTTTGGCAGGAGAGAGGTGCAGAGGGAAAATGAGAGGAGATGATGAAAGTGGAGGGGAGGGAAGGGAAAGAAGAGAAGGACAGAGAGAAGCGAGGCAGAGAAAAACCCAAAGAAAGCATTTGTATTTTCCCAATCCCCCATAGCGAGTAATTATTGGCAGCATTTCTGCCTGGAGGCATTGTGATGTAACGTAAATCACAGAATGACTGTGCTCAGCCAGGAATGGGGAACTCACAGAGAACTCCAGGTGCTTGTGGCAACCCAGCCATTTTTCCAGCAGGGCAGCTGCAAGCTCAGTGGGACCAGTGAGGGCTCCTTATTACCCTTCCTGGTGATTCACACAAACACCCACATGCCAGAGCAAGGGGCATTTCATCAGTGACGGTTCAAGTGATTTTTCATTCTTTAAGACTGAGATGCAGGCAAGTCAGCCAATGACAATCCAGACACCTAATTAAGAGGCTTCATGTACATCTGTTTGGCTACTTGTGCGTATAAGACCTTTGTTATCACAGCTGAGATTTGCATGAAAACGCCTATGTTAGAAGACTCCAGCTCAGTTCATTGACTCCTTTGGTGGAGTTATGCTCTACCTTTCCCCAGGTGAACTGTGATGTTTGATGTACGAAATATTGAAGAAAGAACATAGCTCAGGAAAGTACAACAAAGGTGATAATTATTTCATCATCAGGATTCTCAGGAGCTAAACGTCTTCTCCCACAACTCTTCCACTTCAATAAATAAAATATCAAAGGTGATCTAAAGTATGCAGATTTGAAGGAACACGTCATTTCCTAATTGTATTTTATTTTAGATTATTTTTTTACTTTTGCCTTTAGTTCCTGCAGAAATGTGAGTGGAGGGAGACAGTTTGGGAAGGCAAAAGGTAGTACTTTTTCTGATACCTTATCTCTGCAGGACACTAAACATCCTTTAATAAAATTAATTTACCAAGTAATTTACGTCTTTACTTCACCAAAGAAGTAAAATAAGTTTTTAGGGTGAAATCTAAAACACCTGAAACTTTAGCTAGCCAGGTGTTAAATGAGCTAAGTTCTTGTTCAGACATAGGAAATTTCATCTCTGGACCCTTATACTTTGAAGTTTGTAGCTATACTTATGTTTAAGCTCATCTCTGTTCTTAACGAGATGGGGAACATATCGTAGCCCTTCATATATCTGTCATGGTGTCCAGGACAGAGAAGACATACAGCCAGTGTTTCTTGGTAATTACAGAAATCAAACAAACAAACAAACAAACAAAAACCGTTTGACTGGATTATGAACTAAACACTGTTTATCTGTGTTTAGTTCCTTTCCTAGTGGCTAAGAGGCTGAAGACTTGTATGTGTCCTAGAAACATGTAAGTCATTCATTTTCAGTCATCTTCATCAGGCTTCTAAGTTTATTTCTTATGTCACAGTGATATAAATTGTGTTTGTGCCTTCACTGTTCCTTAAACGTTCTGAGTCTGAGTATCTAAAACACTAATTGGAACTCTCAAACTAAGTTTTCTAACTTGTAAATATCATACTTCTTCAAAAGATAAAGATTCTGAGTACCGAAATATGACCAACAGTCTTAGATTAAGTAAAATCGCTTTCTCCCTCTCCCTCCCCCTCTCCCCCTCCCCCTCCTCCACCGCCCTCCCCCTCTCTATCTCTATCTCTCTCTACCTCTCTATGTCCCACCACCACCACCTTCTCTCTTTCTTCAGCCATTTCAGCTCATGAAAAGAAAGACTCTGGTACTGTTGCAGTCACATGCCCCCTGATTAACCAACCACTCCTACTAAGAGGAACAGAACTCCAATGGGCTAGCATGAGTTAGATGACCAGTGTTGTATCAGTTGTATGACAGCCCCACCAGGTGGCTACAATTATTTAAAGAAAAGATGCTAAGGAGATAAAATGTAAAACACAATTCCACATGAAAATGTAAGTCACGTATGCATGTATAACTAAAAATGCCAAAATAGGCTTTTATATACTGAAGTTGTCTTACCTGTAATCTACCGGGTTTTCCCGAAAATAAAACCTAACTGGAAAATAAGCCCTAGCATGATTTTTCAGGATGACATCTCCTGAACATAAGCCCTAATGTGTCTTTTGGAGCAAAAATTAATGTAAGACCCAGTCATATTTTCGATGAAACACGGTAGCAACTGGCTGACCGATTTGAGTTTGTTATCTGTTTCATTTTTGCTGTATTGATAAAATTGCAGTGAGCAAAGCAATGTCCAGAGTGAGGGTTCCTAGGAACCAGTGGGTCTGTGTCCACATATAAAATAGTTAGCCTGGCAATGGAACTTGGCTTTTAGTGGGAAATCTGTTCAGAAGAGGTTTCAGGAAGTGCTGCAGCCAGGGTCAAGCTTTGGTATGAATGTGTGCTGACTTTATGAAGGCGGCATCCAGAATTCTTTGTTGCTGTTTCATTATACATTTTTTTTATATTGCACACTATGCTATCTCTCTGCCATTCACTTTCTGAATGCCATATTTGTCATGCTGCTCAGTGCGTGGTACTCACTAAAGATTTGCTTAATGAATTCACAAATCAATGACTAAAACCTTTCCAGGGGATGATGTATCTAGATCTTCAGTGCCTTGGGTGAGGAATTGTTTCTTGGTTACCTTTCTTCCCATAACAGAATAGGAAGGTCTGTGGTAAGCATTTGGGGGTCTCTGGTGGATGACGGAGACATTAACAAAGCAAAGAAAATATGGAAAGTGGAGGCAAGAGGGACTGAATCAACTTGTATAGAGTTGCCTCTTTGAACTTTTTTTCTTTTTTCTTTTTTTTAAAATTAGTTTCAGGTGTACAAAACAATGTAACAGACATTTCACCGCTCACAAAGTGATAATCCCCCTCCCCCAATTGACTACCCCTCTGACATCGTACATAGGTGTTACAGTTCCACTGACTCTGTTCCCTATGCTGTACTCCATATCCTGTGACTATATAGTATACATATTAAATTATAGTTGACATTGAGTATTACTCAGCTTCAGCCTCAGGTGTACAGTGCAGTGGTCAGGCATCTACACCGTCCATGAAGTGGTCTCCCTAATAAGACAAGTGCCCATCGGATACCCTATAAAATCTTTACAACATTATAGATTACATTCCCCAAACTGTCTTTCATATCCCTGTGACATCCTTGTGGTTACCAATTTGTGCTTTCTAATCCCCTCACCTTCTCCCTCATCCTCACTCCCCTCCCATCTAGCAGCCCTCAGTTTTTCCTCTATGTCTCTGAAACTGTTTCTGATTAGTTTGCTTGCCTCTTTGAAGACAACTTTGTTATTAAAAAATAATTTTTATGCTCAGAGTTAGTCTTCCTCTAAGAATGTGTTTCTGACTAATATCATTGCATAATATGTTGTGCTCTCTACCTTCTATTAATAATAAATACAATCATGATGTATCTGGATTAGTTAGGTCAGTTTATCTGTTGGTATCATTGTTTTAGTTATGGGTCATATTTCTATCTGAACTGGTTAGCTCTATACCAGATTTCACTTTAGTTCAAACTAGTTCAATATGTATAATTGGTCTTGGAAGAGAATGAGGATGATCCAATTTGATCCATCTGCAATATGAGAAAGAAGTGGCCTAATAACTGTCGTTCAGTCAAGTAGACCATCTTTGTGTTAATATGCAAAATGTTATATTATTATTACATAACAAGCCCATCCTCTAGTTTATACTCTTTCTTGTAAAACATATGCACGCCAGAGATTAAAATAAATAGAATCAGTATCAGAGTGGGGATTGAGAGCCTAGTATCTTTCTTTGTGATTATGGAACAAGAAATATTATTTTATATAAGACAAGTCTTGAGGCTTAATGTAGCTACTGCCTCAATAGTCTTGTTAAATCAAAAGTACTGTAAAGAGAAGAAAAAAAAAAGGACACTTTTCCATCTTTTGCTCAGTTACACCATTATACTCCAAATGCAAACTCTTTGAAAATAGTGATGATATAAGAACAGGCATAATTTCAGAACCTACATGGAATTTGCAACCAAAGCTCAAAAACTCCTCTCTTGACTTGTAGACAAAGCAGATTTGCTATCTAAGTGATTTAAAAAGGAAGCATATGGGACTCTCTCCAATAACTCTGAATTCCCTCCGCACACATTGGAAAAGTGACATATATGTCACTGGTCCTGGAATAGGTCCCAGGGTGAGCCAGGACTAAGAAACATGGTCTACAGTGAGCTCCGGAGAGCCCCATCCCTCCCCATTAGGTTACCTGTGCACTGAAGGCACTGCTAAATGCAGTCATTTTCATATTTTTGTGTGTCAGATAGATCAGTCTCCCAAAGGTTGGGGAAGGGGCCCTCACCCCTCAACTTTGACTTCTAAAGAATGCTTGCTAACATCATTCTAAATAGACTCCTCAAGTCATCATATTTATCTCTAACCATTCAACTACCAAGTAGGGGAAGTGGACACAATTTCTAAACCTCTCTTATGGCAATGATCACAAGTCCAGTTCTTATTTCTGGGTTACACTTGTCCACCCATATCTTTAGGCCCCGTGTTACCATCATTGTGTCCCCGGTAATAAACTGTGTGCGACAAATAGCATATAGTCAATGAATGGACGGTAACCCCCATTAGTGTTGAACTTTACTCAACACTTTCAGGTATGTTATCTCATCCCACAACATCTTCATAATATACCTAGAGACAATATTTTTTTTTTAATACTTGAATAACACAGGAAATTTGAGGGATAATAATGTTCTGGTCCTAATCATATAGCAAATCAGGGACAATATGGTATTTCCCTGAATCCTACGCCAAGAATCTTTGTAGCACATTCTGATATTGTTTATATTCATATTTCAGAATATATTTTTGTGTACCTGGAACATGGGAAATATAATAGAGAATAAGAAAAAATAAAAATAAAAACCCTTAAATCTTTCAAAGCCTCAAGGCCGAGAAGGGCGTACCCCAAATGCAGGGTTCTGTGATCTTGCAACAGATCATGACCTCATGATAGTAAATGTGAACATAAATGTCAGAATCTCTGCTGCTAAATTTTCAGGCAGAGACAAAAGAATGGTCTCAGTTTTCCAAATATTTAATCCACTTTTCTACAAAAATTAATTTTCTACTTTTTCCTTGACATTAAGTGAATGTAATCTTTTGTATTCTTGTTAAATCTTTATTCAGTGTTGAACAGAAATGTTCATGCAAAATAGTTTGAATGTGTAGGTAGGGAAGTTTCAAAATTCTAATGGAAACCTTTTCCTCCCAGAGTATTTTGATGCACCTATGAGAAACTATGAATAGGACCCGTTTCACTGACTGAAATCTGGGACATGTCTTTAGGAGTCCATGCTTGGACTGCCACCCTCCACCCTCTCCTTTTGTGCTTTATACTTTGAGCTAAGTGTGTCTGTGTAGGCAGAAAAATGTCTCCACTCTGAAGATGCTCCCACCCTAATCCTGGAACCTGGGATATGTTTGTTCTCTTACATGGCAAAACGGACTTTGTGGTGTGATGAAGTGAAGGGTTTTGAGCTATTATCCTGGATTATCCAAATTGGTCCATGCAATCACAAGAGTCCTAGTAAATGAGTCAGAGAAGATGTGATGATAAAGTCAGAGTATCAGAGTTACAGAGAGATCTGACTAGGCCAAGCTGCTGGTGTTGAAGATGGAGAGGGCCAGGAGCCCAGGAATGGGCCACCTCTAGAAGCTAGAAAAGCCAAGAAATAGATTCTCCCTGGGACCTCTCGAAGGACCACAGCCTTGCCAATGCCTGATTTTCACCCAATGAGACCCATTTTGGACTTCTGACCTTTAAAACTGTGGTGGTAATTTGTTATACCAACAACAGAAAACTAATACAAAGTTCAGAAATGAACCATGCAGTGCATAGGACTAAACAAAAGGCAAATTTACTGATTGCCTCTAATCTAAAACCCTCCAATCAACCTCCTTATTCAAGCTGTCTTTCAAAAACATGCTAGTGCCTGTTACTCTTCTATGCAAAACCCTTGAATGGCTTCACATTATCTACTGAATAAAGTACCATCCCTTAGCCTGGTATTCATCTTTCCCATGAATTTCCTGCACCCTTGTGTCATGTGGGGCGTCAGGCGGAGTCTCTAGTCCCGCTCCCCACATAAGAACGCAGGATATGGTGAGGCCAAAAAGGAACACCCATGGAGCAGTAGATAGGGGAGTTATACCACTATAATCTCACTAGCTTCTGGGCTGGAGACACAGGAGACAGGAGCCACACTATCCGCAACACGCCGTCCACTTGTCTCTGCCAACCAACCTCACTTTCTAACTGCAATCCATAATCCACACTCCATCACGCCATGCCACTACACCACCATCTTCTTGCTAGCCCCCATTTTCTGCTAGCACAGCCACAGCAGTTATATTAGTGGCCAATGGCTCACTGGTTACAGCTGACAGCCATCCAATCACAGTTGATGGCCCTTTACTACCTGAGCCAGCACCTTTCCACATGAGCCTGGGAGCCTGGAAACTGGTCTCCTGGCTCTGTCCCCACACCTTACATTCCAACTGTCTCTTGTTACATTTACTTACATTCCTCTCTGTCAGATCAAACGACTTGTCAGCCCCTACAAAATGTCACCACCTTTGAACCCTTGCATAGAGTGTTTCTCAGCCTAGAATTTCCCCTTCACCTCTTCAGTACAACATTCCAGTTCATCTTAAATGCTGTGTCCCCAAAGAGACTTTTCCAGCATCCATAAATGATCCCTCCTTCCTCAAAATGCTTGTCGTGCGGGAGACCCTGCTCGCTGCGCCATTTTTCAGGCAGGGCAGCCTATGGGGTCTCTGCTCCCGCTTTCCACACAAGAACGCAGGATATGGTGAGGCCAAAAAGGAACACACAAACTGCTATAGGTAGGGGAGTCATACCACCATGGTCTCACTGGAGGCTGGGTTCACCGGACGCACGAACTGCCGTCCGCCTTTTCCGCCAACCGACCAATGACTCTCCTCCACTCTCCTCGACTCTGTTCCTCTACTCTCTTCCGCTCTCCTCGGCAATCCTCGGCTCTCCTCCGTAGCCGCAGCAGTTATGCCAGAGGCCAATCGGCTAACCGGCCACAGCCAACGGTCAATCAGCCACAGCTGACGGCCATCCACTACCTGAGCCAGCACCTTTCCACGTGAGGCCGAGAGCCTGTAAACTACTTTCTGGGGCTCTGTCCTCACAATGCTTTTAGTTTGTTTTTATTCCACAGTGTCACCCACTTCATTGTACTATGGTTGTCTCTATGCTTTCTTCTCTGGATTGTAGGAACACTGAGGATAGGGGAAAAATCATGAGTAAATTGCCTGTTTGTTATTGTTGTTGTTGTTTTCCTAGGAGCTCAGTAACCAGGATCTAATTGAATTAAATATCTGGCCTTTGCAGTCAGGGCTGCAGACCTAAGAATAGGATTTGTAGTTCTGTCATGTGGGGTGGCATGCGGGGTCTCAGCTCCCACTCCCCACATAAGAACGCAGGACATGGTGAGGCCAAAAAGGAACACCCACAGAGCCATAGATAGGGGAGTCATACCGCTATAGTCTCGCTGGCAGCTGGGTTGGAGACACAGGAAGCAGGAGCCACGCTATCTGTAACCTGCTGTCTACTTCTCTCTGCCAACCAACCTCACTTGCTAGCTGCATTCCACTCTGGCTAGCTCAGCCACCATCTTCCTGCTAGCCCCCATTTTTTGCTAGTGTAGCCACGTCAGTTATATTAGTGGCCAATGGCTGGTTACAGCTGACGGCCAACCAGCCACAGCTGATGGCCATTCAATCACAGTTGATGGCCATTTACTACCTGAGCCAGCACCTTTCCACGTGAGGCTGAGAGCCTGGAAACTGCACTCCTGGCTCTGTCCCCACAAGTTCTCAGCTACAACATGGAAATTTATACTTGAAATTGTGAATTAAGAACTTTTACTTTTAGTGACAATGAGCAATAAATGACGGGCAGCACCACAGGCTTCAGGGTAAATATCTTTTCCTCTCTGCTAAGTCAGAGCCAGGCTGACTTGTGCATAGAGGTGCTTTACCCTCACTTTATTTCTAGGCTTTTCACTCTGCATTCCACTCTGCTGCCTTTAATGAAACCAGCTGTTGCTTCAGAACTGGTTGATTCTCTCCACCAGGTTAGAGAGGCCGACGAGCATGTTCAATCAAACCTCATCCAGCTAAGCAATGAGATGTGAAATAGGTTCAGGAGCACATGAGCACCTTGAGTGACATCACACTGGCTTGTTTGCTACCAGAAGGCACGAGTGTGGGCCCTCTCTGAGAGCAGCGTCCTGAGTAATGGAGCCCAAATGCCTGACAACTATGAGCTAGCAGGTGCATAATTTCTTCTTAATGGGAACTTAAACACTACAGCTCTTTTGTAGAGTGTCTTGTCTTGTTGCGCCATCATCCTTTAACGTTGAACTTCTTGGCCTCATTGACACAGGGTCCACCTACCAGGGACCTAGAGGCAGAAAGCCATCCAGGAGTTTTCTGTACAAGATCATGGGAGGAAGCAATCTGTCATGCAGGGTGTCAGGCGGAGTCTTTAGTCCCGCACAAGCACGCAGGATATGGTGAGGCCAAAAAGGAACATCCACGAAGCCATAGATAGGGGAGTCATACCACTATAGTCTCGCTGCAGGCTGGGTTGGAGACACAGGAAGCAGGAGCCACATGATCTGCAACCTGCTGTCCACTTCTCTGCCAATCAACCTCACTTGCTAACTGCAATCCGCGCTTTCTAGCTCAGCCACCATCTTCTTGCTAGCCCCCATTTTCCTGCCAGCGTAGCCACGGCAGTTATATTAGTAGCCAACGGCTCACTGGTTACAGCTGACGGCCAACTAGCCACAGCTGATGGCCATCCACTCACACTTGATGGTCATTTACTATCTGAGTGAGCACCTTTCCACATGAGGCCGAGAGCCTGGAAACTGCACTCCTGGCTCTGTCCCCACACAATCCTTACAATAAATGTATATAGGAAATGTAAATTCCATATGATTCTTTCCTTAATTTAAAATTACTTATCTGTGAAAGCAAGCTACAACTCAAGATGTTCGACAGAACAAGAGAGCAATAAAACCAAAGCCACATACAACGTTTCTCTATTTTCCTGTGAGTTTTTAATTAGGGTCTCTCTCTCTCTCTCTCTCTCTCTCTCTCTCTCTCTCTCTCTCTCTCCCTCCCTCTCTCCTTCCCTCCCTTCTTTTCTTGTCTATTTTCCTTAACCTTCTTTCTCTCCTTTCCCTCGTTGCCTGCTGTATGCATGGAGGACTTCTCCTCTATCGCAAGCTGTCAGGGAATCTTCGTAAAACATGCATTGTTGACATGCTGTCTACTATCCTGAAGTACCTGGATCACTGACCAGCCTGGGGTGGCAATGCTGAAGCTCTTCTCCCTACCAGACCCTTTTCTTCCTTTAAAGCCCGCCTTCCTCTGTTTTCTTGATCTCACTTTAAATCTTAACACTTGTTTCTCTGTGCTTTGCTCAACATTTAAAGAATAACTGGGTGCGAGGAACTTCTGAAGCAGTTGGTGGTAGGATGACAGCTGTTCCACTTGTATTCCCCCAGGGAGCAATTTCACTCCATCAGGGAGAGGAAAATTGAATCACCCCCTTCCCTAGCTCCCTGCACCATTTCAGCCATCTGTACCTGCCCGTGCCTCTCAACTGGGAGCTCTGACATAGATGGGGCCTTCGTCGTGTTCTGCATGGGCACCCAAACTAGAAGTGACATCCTTGTGACTCTGCTGGCAGCCAGAGCTGGTCAGGAAGCCATTGTGCACAACTCTGTGAAGAAGAGGCTGGGATTCTTTGCTGCACATCAGTGGGAAAGGTGAGGATAGCAGCTTTGGGAAGAGATTGTCCTTTGAATTTTCATTTCCTCCTCCAAGGATACATTGTTGGAGCTGGAAGGTGATCCTCATTTGGAAAGGGAAAAAAAAAAAAAAGATTCTCAAGCAAAATTTAATCATTTGAAGGGGAGAATGCTTCTGCCTTTCCCAGCAAGTTCTGCATTTTCAAAAGGAGATTTGTGCTGCAAGAAGCAGCTTTTGGAAGTCATCTCAGGAGAAGATCCTCTTTTTTTTTTGCCTCACTAATCATCCCTTTTGTGCTGTCTGGGTCCAGTGACAAGTCACACGGAACCTGCAGGAAAGCTATTTTAAACCCTCGTTTTTCGTGCCAAATGTATAGGAGGCTAAAGCCTGACAAGGGAGGTCACCGTCACTCACCTTGCTGCGCCTGGGCGGGCCTTGATCATTCACAGCCCTTAGCAGTGCCAAGTACCAGAGCTCGCACGCTCGCTCTCTCTCTCTCTCTCTCTTTTATTTTTTTCCATTGCAGATTCCGTACCTCTGGAGGGGAAAATGAAGCTCCGAAATGAGTCCCTCACTGCCACTGCCACCAGGTTTCTGTTGGAGGCAGTCATGGAAGAAGATTTCATTATATCACCATTTCAAATATTTTGTGCAACTTTTTGATTATTGAACATGTTCCTGGAATTTCTAGAATTCTAGCTTGGAGTCACGTAATCCTGGACTCCAGTGTGTCCTGCACTGTGGCCTCTTAAAGCAAAATGCATCTTTCATAAAGTGCCATTGATCGCATTGCTGATACAAATGACTTTTATGGCTGTTGGAAAGAAAGGGAAGCATTTCATAGCAACTCATATTTTGGATCCTTTAAACAAGAAGTCATTTACAAGTGAACTGGGAAATATTCCCTTGGCCTGGGGAGACCAGAGCCTACTCCAAACCTTTTATTTTACTATTAAAACCTTGGCTGGGAAACATGCTTTAGTGGGTGAATGTGAGGCACATTATAATAGCCAGTATCTGGCGTGGGAAATTCATCCGGTTTCCTGGTGATTTTCTAGGCTAAACCACCCATTTCCAACCCTGTAATTTCCTGGATTTTTTTCCCCCCTAATTTCCCCAAGGACTATATTCAGGCTGCAGAATAAAGGTAAATCTGAGTTTTAGGGTTTGATCTGTCAGGGTCCCCGCAGGAAACAGATGGCACACTCAAATTGGATAATTTCAAAGGAGTTTAATAGAGATTTTTTAATTTTTTTTTAATATTTGGGCAAGAGGCAGGGAGTAATAAAATCATGAAGGATAGTGCAGTTCCCTGGGGCTAGTAACTTAAGGAAGCCATGACCTCTAGGTCTAAAGAGAAGGTAATGAGAGGGAGCAGTTACTAGAATGCAGAAAAAGAGAGAGAACTGTGTGCGGAGAGCCTCTGACAGGACCTGGGAGACACAGGAGGAGACCGCAGTGCTGCCTGCACGACATTCTACCATCCTTCACATCTCTCAGCAGCCTTCCTCACTGGCCCATCCCAACCGAAAGCCAGAGGCATGGAGGCCATGGGCATAACCTGTGTGGTCAGCCTTCCAGGGCCCAGAGCAGGGGACATCTGGGATGGAAGGCAGTGTACAGATGGAAAATTTCCAGCAAAGGAATAATCCCTGGACTGTGTGGACCCCTTTATATTTTCTTTAAAGGGGCACATTCTCTGTTAAGTAGGGTAAGTGAACAGGACCTTTGAGGTAGCCTCAAATCCTCAAATAAAAATCATATATAGTAGCTAACACTACCTTGCTGTGTTTTGGTTCAGCATTTGATGTTGGTTAAAATATACATGCAATAGAATATAAAATGAAAACACTGGCATTTGTGTCTAATTTCTGAAGGCTGATTATTGATATTAAAATGCAGTTTATGCATCCAGAAATATCCTTCTTCAGAAAAATGTGGTTAATGGATCCAAGAAGAGAAAATTTAGGAAATTCATGAGGCAGCTAGAGACCCCTCACGGCCAGTCAACAAAGGAAAAAAAAAAAAAAAAAAAAAGGCAGCTTTATGAGTAGTCAGCAAAGGTGGTTATTTAAGTAACCACCCTATTATAACCCTTACTGCAACTGCTCCACAGTCACAAAACTGAAGACAGAGTTTAGAGGCAAATACCTTTTTTGTTGGGAGAGAGTGGAGGAGAGAGGTGGCTGATGTTCCCAACACCTTGCTATAAATTACTAGAATGTTTCAAATACTTTCTTTTGTGGCTAATGGTCACGGGAAAGAATGGAACACTTAGGGACGTAGAGAAGATGAACTGCCAATCCCTGGTTTTGCTACAGGCTGGCCCTGAATCGAGCTTTACTGTCCATAAATTCTTCTAACAGCCACTTTTGTAGCCAAAAACTGCTCCCAAATTACTAACACTGATGCCTTCTGATTTTGTCTGGCAGAAAGCAGAGATAGCAAAGCCCTATCAATCCCATTAAAGCTAGGACAGATGGACACCCCTGGCTTCAAGCTCCAGCAGGGTATTGCAGTCCTCTATAAAGCAGACACTGTATTTATCGTCTCTTAATCACCGTCTGAGAGTGAACCAAGAGGAGGTCCTGTGCTCAAATGAACTTCTATAACACCAGCTCCCAAAGGAGTTACAGGAGTGGACCTCACCTCATCCATTCCTGCACCACCATTCACCTCTTCTTTGCACCCGTGTCTTGGCCCGCTTTATTTTTAATTCCCATGTCTCCTCTGCACCATAGTTTATTTGTTCTCATATTGTAATGGAGAAAAGAAACAAAGTTATTACATAGTGAAAGGAGTGGAGGCCTTGAAACCAGAATGCCTGTTTGATTGGGATACTGCAGTTATAGAGCTGTGATTGGATCACTGATGTCATTTCATTAAACCTCAGTACCTAATTAAATGGGATGATGATACCTTGTCTGAAAAACATAAAAGGACTTGACATAATGCCCAATATATAGCAAGTGCTAAATAAATAGTACTTCAATTTGATTCTCCCCACTCCTATCATCAAATAGTGTTGAAGCAAAAGCAGCTCACAGGAAAGACTATTGTTATATTTATGTTTGTTTAATCTACTCACAATGGAAGTCACATGACTTTTTATTGTATGTTTCTTCTGGTCAATAGTTCATAGCTAAGTCACACTAAGAGATATGCTTTTGTGGGTGCTGTGTGCATTATCTTTTGTCACTCCACTTTAATTTATCATTTTTCAAGGTCTCAGATATAATTCACCATAACTTAGCTCTCAGACCTGTACTGTACAAAATATTCCTTCCTTGGGAGACTGGTGACAATCTAGGACATTATGTTTGGTGATTCTTTCATCGCCATCTTACGTAAGGAATGTTCACGCAAGACAAAGTTTTTCAAGATGGATACATTTGTCAGCTCTGCCAAGTGAAAGCTACCTAGTTGTTCAGAAGTCCTATCATCGATACTCTTCTTGTACAATAAATCACTCTACCGTCTGCTACCGAGACAGTTATATTCAGTGGCAAAGTTTTTTCATAAATCCCTCCTTTTGACAGATATTTATTAAGAGCCTATCATATGTCAAGAACTGTGCCAGATTTTGGAAATTCAAAGAAGACTAATAACATAGCCCTGCCATCAAGGGCTAAATATGGGTGGATGCCAAGCAGGGAAGTTGAGGTGAAGAAAGAACAGAAATGCAAACAAAGAAGTGTAATGTATGATAAAATCTATGGAAACACAAGCAAAGTCCAGTTGTCACACACAGAGAGAATGACTCCCTGGAATGTGAGAGGGGCTTCACGGAAGAGACGTGGGGCAGAGCTTTGAAGGTTCAGCCAGAGTTGTCAGGTAGTCAAAAGTAACAGAGACACTTAGGTGTGGAATTGGCTGGGATGTTCAGGAAATAGCAAGTAGTCTGTTTTAAATGGAGTAAGAGGAACATAGAGAGGCATTTGGGGAGTGAAGCTGGAATAATCACTTGACACCAGAATATGATGGGCTTTGAACATCCGGAGAAGGATATTTGACTACCGCACAGACTAGGGTGGGTAAGTAAGGATTTTCATAGGGGAGTGATGTAATTAGGGACATGTGTTGTAAAGGATGCCAGCAGCAGTGAGGGAACGATTGAATCTATATCACCAATAAAAATATTTGCCTGGATATGGGACTTTTCTGTTTAGAATTGAGATGCAGCCATTTCTTCCATCAGCTTATTTGCATAACATTCTAATGCTGCTGAAAGGATCACAATCATTTAAATGTATTTGTTGGGAGAATGGTCATCAGTATGGACCAGTTTGTGGAGGGTTTCCTTGCAGGCGTCAGACGTTTGTGACTTGCTCAACTGCAAAGCATGTCCCAAAGGATGGGAACTGCATTCTGGCATCCGTTTAACATCCGAGAGTAACTGCATGAAAAATAATAAATAAAACGGGACTTACTTTTCAGCACTTTGCAATAGGAGATGATCTGGACAATTCTTTTATCACCTGCCTGACTGGTGTGTGAGTGAGCCCTGACATCGTCACTGTGTGCTAATGTCTGAAATACAAGAATGAATGAGACTTGGGGAGAGCAAAGAAAGGGCATTGACAGTGCTTGTCTCTTCCATGTGTGGCTTAGCTCTGTTGATGTCTGGAGCACCTTTGTTTTGCCCTTGGAAGTTCAGAAAACACTTGCTATTTGGGAAAACCCGAGAAAGGATCAGACTATTTTGGCACAATTACCATGGCTTCCAAGACATTACTATTTTCTTTTAGGATTGCTGCAGCAAAAGTATCTGACGTCGCTGGGGTGCTGGCAAACTCTATCTGTTGTCATTGCTCCGTCTGTTCCAGTCTCCTAAACCAGGGCCTTTGAGCTCTGCTCCCCATCTAATCTGTGCCTCCCTACCTAACGACATCCACTAATGTGTGCTAACAGATGTCTGAGGGAAAATTAGCCGTGGTGTCCAAATCAATTAGACTGGAGTTGCTGTGCAGGAACAATTGTTCTGTAGGCTGTGTGGGCTGTACTGTTTTTGTTGTTGTTTTTTTTCTGTTTCTTTTTCCCGAAGGTAAAGTCATGTAGCCCAAGCAGAGCTTCTTTGCTCCATATTTCCCATTTCCAGGCAGTCTACCTCGGTGCTTAATTGGTTCTGATTGGACCACCAGATGCAAACGCCTCGACCAGGTACAGGCTCCCAGCAATCAAGCTACTGTGTTTCCCCAAAAATAAGACCTAGCCGGACAATCAACTCTAATGCATCTTTTGGAGCAAAAATTAATATAAGACCCAGTCTTATTTTACTATAATATAAGACCCGGTCTTATATAATATGATATGATATGATATGATATGACATGACATGACATGACATAACGTAACAAAATATAATACATAATATAATATAATTTAATATAATATAAAATACCAGGTCTTATATAATATAATAACATAATATAATATAATATGATATGATATAATACAATACAGGGTCTTATTTTACTATAAGACCAGGTATAATATAATATAATATAATACCCTGTATAATATAGTATAATATAATATTGGGTCTTATGTAAATTTTTGCTCCAAAAGACATATTAGAGCTGATTGTCTGGCTAGGTTTTATTTTCGGGGAAACAGGGTAAGAGCAGGAGGGCTGTATCTGCCCCAAGGGCAATGCAGCCCAGAATGAGTCATGTCAGCTGCAAAAATACAGGTTTGTTGTGTCTTTTAAATTCTGAGAAATGCTATGTTAATGTAGTTGCGTTGTCTGAGTCTTTAGAGACAGACTGACAATTACATGGATGGAAAATGCTTGGGTAGCAAACACACCTACTTTAGCCTATCGAAAGGGATTTCTGTTTCCCATCTCCTAATACAAGAGTTAAATTGTCAAGAGTCTGAGAGCTTCTACTTTGACGTGAGGCAGGCCTAGGCCCAGCAGGCTATGGGACTTTGGGGAGACCTAAATTTCAGCCTGAGTTTTTGCCTCATGAGACTGACGCCATTTACTTTGGAGCATCTCTCTAGCCTTAGTTTAATGATGTATAAAGTGGGTGTACTATCAACATCTCAAGAAAAATCTAGTAATTAAGTAAAATGTTTTAGAACAAGGCTTGCTATTATAGTATGTGCTCAATGCATTATTGTCATGTAATTGGTAACCTTTCCATACTGCTTTTCAGAAGCACATAAGGAGCAGTCAAGTTGTGAAAAATTCCAACCTTTTATACTTTTTTTTTTAGCACTCCACCTGCACCACCCTCCTCCCCACCAAAAACAAACAAAAAAACAAAACAGCTAAAGCTTTTTGAGCTGTCTCTGATTTTACACTTTTTTTAAACCTTATTTTCATCTTCTCCCAGGTTTGTCATCTCTTCCCAAACTATGATCACCAAACCACTATCACTATGTTCTCTCCCTACTTGTTTCCTGCCAATGCCCTTTTCAAAGACAGTCACTATGATTGTCTGTGAACTTTTGTGTTGAGAAAGTGAACACTGGTTCCCAAAATACAGTCAAAACTCATGACAAAAATTAATACAGGAATACTAAAGAGGAGAACAAAGGGTAATATGAGGAGGCAGTTGTAGAAAGAACTTAAATTTTATCTTTTATAATGTTTATGTGTCCATATTTGGAATTTCTTCCGGCTTAGGTTAAAATATCCTTTAGCATAATTAATAACTGTCTTTGTGCTACATATAAACGTTCAATACCACACCACTTATTTATGTGTTCCATTTTAAAGCTAACAACCTTCGTGAAGCCCTCTAGCAACCCATGTATATGGAATGATCCCAATTCCAAGCACTTCTGACATTAGCTATAAAGCTTTTTCAGAAATGGCAGCCTGTCTCTTATTTCCTCCCCTTCCCCTTCCATCCTAGAAATGTAATTACCACCATAAGGCATCTAGTGTTTTGGGGGCAACTTCCACCTCAAGGGGAAAACAGAGAAATGCAGCCTGAGCCCCCATGGTCACCTCTTCTCCTCCTACTTACACAGGTTTTGTTCTCATTACCCTCCCCTGCAGCCATCTGGGGCTGGCCAACCAATGCTGTGGGAGCTCAGGATTCTGATGTAACTTCCTGATGAGAAAGTGGTGGGGTTTGTTTTATCTTCACAAGAATTGCTTGTTTTGTTTTGGATTAGGTTTTTAAAAAAATTTTTTAAGTACAAATATATTTCTACTTTAGGTTGTGAGCTGTGGCTCAGAAATAGATACCTGTCAGATTCCCTGTCTCAGTTTGTCCCCCTTTTATGCATGAAGCCGTTTCCCATGAACACACAAACATCACACTTAGCTTTGTCATATCTGCTTCATGGCCACATTTATCAAAATTATCCCAGAGTCCCTTGCAGAGGCGAATATTAATAGGGTTCATTTAAAACCAAGAGTGTTACTAATGTTTTTTTCTATGTGCTAAATGGGAGGAAACAAGAATTACACAAACAAGAAAAAAAGGCAGGGTTGTTAGAATAGTTAATAAGGCGAGGTGAAATCTTTGTGCAAGGGAAAATAACGCTGAGCTTTCAGAAATCTTGATACATCAATTTACATATTATTATTCCCATTGCTTTGCATCCAAAAAGAAAAGCGGCATTTCTCTCAGTATATAACACACTGCCAGGTAATCAACCCTGAGCATTTTCCCTGAGTACATTCTGTCTGTCCATATACCTAAAGCATTCTTACTTGGTAATAACCAGAATCGAAAGAGGAATAGCATTACCTCTGCTTTACGTTGGTAAGGAAGGTAAAGTAGAGGAACCTATGAAAGCATAAGTGCAAAGACATTAAGAATGGATGTGTCCCATTTTCTCCCCAGTCAAACTGCGCCATTTGCACACAGGCCAGGTGTTATTGGCAGGTCTGCTTTGCATAGCAGCAAGCTAACATAGTGGTATTCCTGGTAAGTTTTGTTGGATAGTATTTCACACTGTGATACTACTTCCATGCCCAGAAATGCCATTTTGTTGCCTTGTGCTGAGGAGACATCTGCTCAGAGTGAGGTAGATAGCGACATCACGCCTCCCACAAGTAGAGTGGAGAGCAAACAGAGTGGAGAATCGGAAGCAACCTTTTCATGTCTATTGGCATTAAAATGATGTTAATAATTATGTATTAGCCTGCTAAAATCTCATGCTTCACATTCTACGTGGAAGAAGGTAAACAGAATGCTTGCCTAGAAACTTCCACAAGCAAATAAATTAGAAGCTTTCAAATTAATTATTTTTTACAAGGGTGCAGACACCACAGAGGAGTGTTTAAAAAATAAAACATAATGGCGATAGGTGAAACATCCTTTATTACTTTTTAATTAAGTGGAACAGTATCTCAAGGTATGAAACTAATATACTTTTTGGTGCTGTTGAAGAATCTGATCCCAAAGTTAATTTTATACTTGGCCCAGAGCACAAGAGGAATTCAGTTTTGGGGTCAAATCCTCTATTGTGGGAACTGCTGTTGTCTTTGAGAAAGATGGGTCATGCCACCTTCATTCACTAATATCCTGATAGGTTATTGTCCTGCCCTACTCTATTTAACACAGCCTTCTAGAGTACTGATTCTCAGCCAGGAGTGGTTTTGCCCCCAAGGACATTTGGCAATGTCTGAAGACATTTTTGGTTGTCACAAATGGTGTTGGATGGGATGGGGAGGGAGGAGATGGGGGTGGGTTGGGGGGAGAAGGAAGCTACTAGTATCTAGGGGACAGTAGCCAGGAGTGTTGCTTAATAGTCTATAAATACATAGGACAGCTCCCACAAAACAGGAGTTATCCAACCCATAATATCGGTAGTGCCAACCAAGGAGAAGCCCTGCAGTAGAAAGATTTGTAGAAAAATGTAAACTTTACAAACGGATCAGGGATAGACTGAGAAAAAAGACATTACCCTCCTGGAGCTTCTAGTAGGGGGACATAAGCTATTGATACAACTCTACGTATGTAACCCTGTTTCCTCATCTATAAAATGAAAATATTCTATCTCCTAGAGTGGTAAAGAGGATTCAATGAATTCATACATGCAAAACACTTAATAAATGTTAGGTATTGTCATCATATCCCTTCTCATAGTGGAAACATAAGAATAGGTAATCCTAAACTTGATAGAGTCACACATGCCTCAGAAGGATAGATAAAATTTTCAGGCAGTGAAGGTCCTATTCATCACCCAACATTGTCCATAAATTTAATGTACAATCAACTTCAATCAATCTAAGTAAAATTTGTACATATATACATATGTTGGTTCTACTGTAAAAGCATACAGAGATTTATGGCAAGAGAAAGCAAATCATATAGATTACCCTATTTTCCATGTATAATGCACTCCTGTGTATAATGTGCACCCATGTTTTTGGCCTGAACTTTCAGGGAAAAAAAGTCTTTCATTTTAATTTTTTAATCCAAAGTTTTATTTGTTTTCATTTAGGTACTTGTTTTTTGTATTATACAGGAATTTTAGCATTTATTTTTTAACATATTATAGTACAAGAAATTTTATGTAACAAATAATTACAAAACACAAGAACAGATACAAGGCACAAGAAATTTTATGTACTGGTAACAAATTTACGATATTTATGCATCATAGAAAGCCAAGAGCTCTTCATCGTTGCAAGTTCGTCATAAGTCCAACAAAACCGATTATCGTATTCCAGGGTATAATTTTGCATACGGATATCGTTATTGATTTCTAGAGTTACACTTTTAACGCAGAAGCATAAATAAAAAATTAAACACATTTATACAGAACGGAATTAGTGCTACCCATGTATAATGCACATCCTTATTTTTCCCTCACAAATTTGGGCAAAAAATGCACATTATATGCAGCAAAATGCACATTATATGCAGCAAAATATGGTACTTCAAGAACAAATTAATACTACATGTATATTCAAGTCCAATAACCATAGAGAAAATAATCCCACATTCAAGAAGCTTACAAAACAAGTTGCTATATGGAATGATATACTCCATTTGGAAGTCAAGGTTAACTTTTGTATACTTTTGTTTACTTTTGTGGCTCTCAAAACATATGCATGACTTTGTTCCTTCTTACTGAAGTAAACCCATATCTAAAATGATATTGCAATAAAATGATATCTCAGGAGCTATATCTATTGAGCGTACCAAGAATTTTTTTTGTTAGTATTGAGCACTAGCTTCTACTGCCATTTCTACTGCTTCATTCTTTGTGGTACATATCTCTATGGTATGATCAGTACCATAGATCAGGCCATATTTGAAAAGTAAAACATGAAAGTTTGCCCCTCTGCCTCCACTGTAGGAACTAGAAGCCCAACCATGGGGATACTCAATGTTTTGTCATTCATTTGCAAATGAACTGAATTTTAAATAGGAATCCCATTTACCTGCCTAAACTCAGAGTCCTTTGATTTCATAGAGGGGAGAGATAATTTTGAGACAGAGGTGTTTCATCCATTTTACGCTAAACCCGGAACAAGCATATTTGATAAGTGGATGTTTATTACAAGACAACTGTGCAATTTAGAAATCACTTATTTGTTATATACTCTTCTTTTGATTGTTGCACAGGATCGATATGCTGTCTTGTTGACTAGAACAGTCCTTAAAATCATGTGGCCTAGCTCATATGCTTTAGAGTCCCTAAAATGAAGTTCTCATGGAAGATCCTACCGTGATCTTGTCCATTTCCCCCGAAGCTGGTCCAAAGAGGACTTGCTAAGACATATAATGATGGAAACATAGAGGTAAAAACCAACCAATGTAACAGGAATGGTGGGTGTAAAAATAAACAAAGGTTGGCATGTATGTCATGTTGGCATGTATGTACATTTCACTGTTATATGTGCTTTTATGTAAAATGGAAATGAATAGTTTTTTGTCCAGATGAGCTTCCCCAGAAAGCAGTCATTTCTCCTTGCTATCCAGTTGGACAACTATCACCTCCCTCCATCATCTTTCAGTGAAGACAGATTGCTCTCATCAGTTTCTCCATTCTAAATTCTCCTCTGACCTGAGTCTCTTAACTCCCATCCTGGAAGCAGAAAATAAGGATTTGAATTCTCTGTTATCTGTCAAAATGCTGGAATGAGGTCAGAGTCACAGTGTTTTGCCAGAGTTCCCCTCCCCTCAGTTTCTGTTTGTACAAGGAGGACAAAACCATCCATACACAACACACATTTGCTTTCTCTTCGGGTACGTTGTTCTACTGTGCTGGCTTCAACAGGTTTTCCATTTGTTACTTTTTAATTCCACTCCCAATGAGCAGAGAGGGGACCAGAACATTTCTTCCAAAAAGAAGCAGGGTGAAGCGTGTCTGTTACCTGGAGTCTAGGGACTGAAGATGAGGCAGCGTTTTAGTGATAGAAGTTGAGGGCAAAAGGGAGGACTTGAAAGGTGAACCTTAGAGAGACAAGCTGGCCATTGAAAACTAAATTGCCAACTTGCCTCCAGTGAACAAATGCACCTGCCATTCATATCACAGCCAATTTGCTGTTTCTACTTTTATCTCTCTCATGCAGCAGGCTCCAAACTCTCAAAGGTTTTCCTGTGCTTCTTTTTGTGATGCCCAAAACAGCCGGACTATTAGATAGAGGTTTCTGTGTATACATTTAATTCCCACTTTCTTTCCCACTCATTGCATTAAAATAAATTGAGATAATAATATTTATAAGAGAAGTAAAGTTCTAAGGAACAACAGCTCTTCCTCCAAACCCTAATGCCACTGGAAAGTGTCCAGCTTTTCAGGATAGTGTACGGCATCTATGTAAAATGCAGGCACTGGAGCCTTGCCACACGGGGAAGACGCTCTGTGCTGTGAACACATTACTTGGGCATGAAGTAATGCTTTGAATCCCACTCTCCAATAGGGAATAATAGCTTTTGGAAAAAGACTTTTTTTGAAGCAAGAAATTTTGCAAGCAAGGTGTCAGCCCAAAACATATTTTACCATGTGCAGAAATGTTTGATAATGAATGATCTTTGGGTGACTATTTTTAATTACCTAAACAGGAGGGAGAAACACCATCTCTCCATAAAAAGAATTCAGAATGACAAATGTAGGTTTGCTTATTTGAAAATACTCAGTTCAATCATTTCCAAAAGCTTTAATTATGTCAACATGTTTTGCTGAGCTTTCACAATAGATTATATTTCTCAACCCCAAAAGATGCTTCCAGTTACAGACTTCTAATTCTCTATGCCTGTGGTTCTCTAAAGACACCTCAATACGTTTATATATAGGCTATTTCAAACCCTGGCAGGAAGGGAAGGAATGAAGGGAGGGAGGGAGGGAGGGAGAGAGGGAAGGAGGAAGGAAGGAAGGAAGGAAGGAAGGAAGGAAGGAAGGAAGGAAGGAAGGAAGCCTTGGAACTGCATCAAATGAAGTTTTTGTTTCCTCTCCTCTCTCATAAAAACCTGAAGTAAATTGTTATGCAAAACATTCTAATGCTGCCTTAAGGTTGGTATTTTAATTACACAAAAGAGAGATAAATTATTCAATTGTGGTTTCCTAATCAACTGTAACTCTTGAGGGAAGATTTCAGTCATTTGTCTTATGCTATGGAGGAAATGACAAGCATTTGGGCAACATTTCTATTCCGGTGCCTTCCCTTGCCTTTTTGATTTTCACGTCTCTGTCTTACTGTAGACCTTCCAAATGAATTGCCTTCAATTAAAACAGGCAGCACTAAGCCACTGTAGTATACATCTCAGAAGGGGACCTGGGCTTTGACTCAGCTGAGAGCAAAGACATTAGAACTAGAAAGAAAGCATGCGGTGTATCACCCTGTTGAAGAAATAAATACTATGCAGATATAGATGCTTTAGTCTATTCTTCAGAGACATCACAGATTAAAGCAAATAGAAGTTACTAGTCACCATTACCTCCCAAAAGTATTTCCAGAGAACTCTTCTGTCCTTCACTCATTCATTCATTCATTCATTCATTCATTTCTTTAGCCCCTCTGTGTTGCCCCCAAACATATTTTTAGCTATCATCCCTGATATTTCAATCAGTTGGTACTAACATGTTTTGAGATCAACAACATTTATTATAAGCATTTACTATATTCCAGGTATCAGGTTAAATATTTCACATGCATTAGTTATCTCGTTTCATACTTGAAAAGCCTATGACCTAGATTAAGTTTCTCATTCTGTGGATGAGAAAACTGAGTCAAAAAAAAAGGCTAAACAATTTCCCCGAGATGTAACGGCTGGTAAATTGAGGAACTGGGATTGGAACCTTGCCTGGCTTCAGCGCCCAGTGTCTACCCACTAAATTATACTCTATAAGTGTAGATTAGAAGAGATGGTTTCCACCTTTTTATGCCTTCTGACATTTCTGAGGTTTTCCATTGGTCAGAGCATTTATCACACCCACAACTTCGACATTTGACCCTTGAACTTCTTTTATCCATGGATTCAGGGAAGCATTAGCCATAGTGCTGTGTGACCCAACTCAAGCAACAGTCCTCCTGGTTGGCCTTGAAAGCCATCTAAATAGAATAAGCTTATACCACCGAGATAGGTTAGAATGTTTTATTATAGGATATGTTGACATATATACGACCTATAAAGGTGAATCCCTTTATTATTAGGTATTATTAGGCATTCACCTTTATAGGTTGTATATTATGTCAACAATATCCTTTAATATATAATAATTATACAATTTTATAATTATTATTCATATGTATTGTATAATATATAATCCCTAATTAATCTCTAATTAGTGTTATAACATGTGCTAGGCCAAGTATAATCACAAAGTCATGTTACCATATAATCCTGACTCAATTGTATCTTCCTTTTCTGTTTTCTGAAAAAAGGTTACTTTAAAGAAAATATTCTAAGCATATATACCAAATACAGATTCCCTAAATGATTTAGTCAATCCTTGTATCCATCCTGGAATCTAAAAAACTGGCATGTGTATTTTTAGAGATGCATACATTGAGGTATAGAGAGATTTTTGTAGCCTGAAGGAGCCCTACTGGGAGGGAGAGGAAGTATGAGGCTCAAAATCTAGGTCTCCTTGAAGCCTTGGATTTAGTGAGTGGGGCTGCTTGCTCCTAGGTAACTCTGTTTATTTATGTAGGTCACATCTTATTTTCTATTCAGAGTCACACATATTCGGTATGTCCCCCTCACTAGTACCCTGCAATTCTCCCTGGCTGGCCTTAAAAATAATTCCTGTACTAGAAATATATTCAGTGAAAATTTTTTATGGTTGTCTTATGAAGAGCTGATTGTGTAATAATAAGACCTGCAGAATGCCAAATATAGAATCATTTTACTATGGGAAAGCTGAGGACATACTCAACCCATGTTAACAACCTTATTTGTTCTGGTAAAGTATGATTTTTGTAGTTAGTAAGGAAAACTAATGCAAAGGTCTCTGAGTCCTTGCGTTGATTATGTAACATGGTTTCCTTAAATACTTCCGGAAGCATTGTCCTCTGTCCTCTTCTCTAGCTTTGGAAAGAAAGAAAAAAAAAGCTGCAGGTACAAAAGGTACAAGATAGAGGGAAAGCCAAAAATATAACCCAGAACTCATGTATTTCCAATCAGTGTGCTATATACTAGCAAGCATATGCAAATAGAGAGAAATTTGAAACTCCAGTTCCTGGAGTACAAAATAAGCATTTTTAGTACAATATTTCCTCAGGCCATTTCTAGAAATATCTGGTACTGTTTCATTATCTCTATAGTTGTGAGTAGAGATTGTAACTCTCGTGATGGGGAATGCCATTTTGCTAATTCAAAAAAAATTCCTTTACACTATCTTTGCTTAGAGTTTAGAACACTTGTTTTTTACATTATGCATCTATATAAAATTATGAAATTCATTCTTGAGAATGTCAAATTTCCGGAGTGTATGACTTACAGAGCAGGAGTCCAGAAGCAGGCACTTCCAGATTCCTAACAGCAGAGGTAGGTGTGCAGGTAAGAAACTTCTGGTAAGTGGCAAACACAGAAGCCAGTCACAGAATTAGGCAAAGATGTCCATTTCTGCCTCTGCACTGTGACTTAGGTACCAAAGAACAGAAGAGAGGTTCCTACACCCTTTGATGGGTGATGGCCGAAGTCAGGCAGGCGGCTATAATGGGTCAGAAAATAAAGAAGAAATAGATGAGTCGGCTACTAGATTAATTGCGTAGTCATGAGCAATGGCCAGTCACATCTTCATTGAATGGAGAAGAGGATTTTCTTTCAAAAGTCATAATCATGAAATATAAGGGACCTTGAGACAACATCATATCCAATTTCCAACTTTAGGCCTGTAGTTGTATAGTTTGCTCTTCTTCATGATGTTTTCATCAGAGTAATTAATGTTAACGGCCACAGCAGATACTGCTGAACTCTCATGGCTTACTTTTTGCTTTGAAGTTCAGTCCAGGTCAGGCAGCCCCCTGCTACATAGCAGCTCTGTCGTCTGGATCACATATCTCCACAGTTGCCATGACAAGGTAGAAAAGAACTAGAGTAATACACTGGCTTTTTATTGAAAGGCCAGGCCTGGATGTGGCATACCTCACTTTCCAACATTTTATTGGCCAGAGCCCAGTTATATGGTTGCAACTAACCACAGGAGATTGGGAAATGTAGTGAAGCACACAGATACTTGGGGAGCATTAACGGCCTCCTCCACAACCCCTAAGGACATCACAAACAATGAACTGGGACTACTGTGCTTGAAGAGCTCTGAGTGTTACAAGCACACACCACCATCCCTTGAGGAAGCAGATGGACTAACGGATGAGGTCCAGGATGCCCTGACAGCGTACAAACCCAACTGATCTAAGAAATGTCTGGGCTAGTTTGGAAGCCAACCATTAAATGTTACTGTGTTGGTCTTTGGTTTTTCATTGTGATGTGGAGAATGTGTGGCATTTGAAATATTTTAATGAAGGATGTTAAGTAGAAGAGGATAGATTTGCATTGGGATATACACACATCCATGTAAAGTGTCTGTCTCATTTTCCCACTGCCTTTTCCTTCCCTTGACGATGTGTTACCACTTTAATGGAGCTATTTGAAGTTCCCTTCAGAGTAGTGTAAGTGAAATGTTCCTGTTACTCCCGTTAGGACCTGTAAACTAAGGTGTACTTTGAGTCGAACAGTTTGGCACCTAATTGAATGAGAGAGAAATGTTATAAAGTTTTCAGTGTGTGGATGCCAGGGGTAGGTACCAGAAATAGCCAGAGCACATAACATTTACACACACGAATGTCCTCATCCCAAGTGAGGCTATCAACTGCCAACATAGCAGATTTCTGTTTGGTTGATAATTTTTCTTTTTTACAGTGTTTTAAGACACTTCTGAAAACATTTATAATAATTTACTCCACTTTGTAATTAGACTTAGTGATTAGAATCTTGCTCACTTGTATAGCTGTTTTCCTTTAAATGAATGGCAGCAGCTGGTTTATAGCTGAAACCTGATCTGACTCCCAAGGCTCTCAGAGGGGCCAGCATAAGACAAAACCTATCATGTTGTTGAGCTTCATGAAAGGTTAACAGAAAGAGATGTTTTACATCCTTTTCTATTTCTCGGTAAATATATATGTTGGAGATGATTTTCTTTTAAATTTAAACCTTAGCTACACTGGACATACATTTAGTTTACAAGACATGGGGAGAGGCTGATGTTATCTTCCCTCATATAGCCTGTAATCATTAGAGGAAGGACAAATAACTAAAAATGTGCAGTTTGGACTTAAGCCACTTGGGCTATTTTACCATCAAGAGATATTTGATGACTGTATAATTAAAGAAAGAAAGCATTAGCGAAAGGCTAAGAGAGCAAAGTAATCACAAGTGGCCCTGACTGTTAATTATTTCCATGTAATCTTACACATAGTATTGAAGATTCAGTTATTCATTTAGTCCCTTAACATTTAACGAGAAGCCACAGCAGACGAGGCACTGCGTTTCCATGCTGGTGTGACAGATGTGAGTAAGTCTGACTCATGAAAGTCAAAGATCCTCAATGGCTGGTCTCTCAAGGCCAGTCTCTCAGGGCCTTGTCAGTTTCCATATTCGGTTAAGTGACTTGCCCAAGACCAGAGGGTAGGGCAGGTGGGTGGTGGGAGTAATAAAACAAGCACTTACCTTTTCCCTGTGGATTGAAATAGAGAGATGAGGGCTGAGAATCAAGAATATTTCTGATGGCCAACAGGCCTGGTTCTCAGTCCATCTGCAGCTGTTTGGAACTGATAAAAACACAAGACTCCCACTCACTGCTCCAGTGTGTGTGTCTGCCCTGTGGGGTCTGTGGCTTATGGAGAACAAATCAGCCGTCATGCCAGCTGCCTTCAGTCAGTGGAATGCTGGTAGACAGGAGGACTGGTTGGGCCTATGTGCATCCAGTTGCATGACCATTTCTTCCTAATTCCCACTCTATAACCTGCCTGGTGAGCCTGCAACAGACATAGACTGGACAGAGACTGTGGGAGCTGCTTGCTGTACTCCTCTGATGCTCACACTTCCCATAGGGACTCTATAGAAACTCTGATGCATTTCCATAGTGTTCTGGCCTTGGTCCTATGGACAGGCTAGTACCCTGCTGGCCACCAAGCAATACCAAGTGCAGAGCTGAGGCAGAGCCCAGCAGGAGGAATCCTTCCTGCTCTCCTAGTGAGAGTCTACTGATCCTCACCCATTCTCAGTCACGTCTGCATCACCTCTCCTCCCACTGTCCTATTTTCCCAGCGTCTGATTTCCTCCATGTGATCCCAGAGTTCCACTTGTACTTAAAACCATCCCTTGTAGGAAGGCTGGGTCAGTGGACACATCATGTTATATAAACACAAGCATTATGAGATGGAGACGAACATACCAGAGGGTCATGCTGCCTCAGAAATCATCCACCTGAGTGCTCCTGCCTCACAGCCTGTTACCAGGAGACCGCTTTTTGTGAGAAGTGATCAACGCTCCTAAACACAGGTGTTGTGCATGTTTATGTGTGAGCCTGGGAGCCAGGTGGGGGAGATTTTGATGGTCAGTGTTGCTTTCCTTAGAACAGGGAGGTTGGAATAAAACATCACGGCAGGGCACAGAAGCAAGAGAAGAAAAATCTTTGACATTTTCTCCACAACATGCCTACGGCTCTGAACAAGCAGGTGGGACCTGAGGTGCCTCCATGTCTGACTTCACATTGAGCTCAAGATTAATGAGAGGCTCATCCCATTCGGGTTTCGTTTGTGGAAGTGGGACCGCACGTTCCTTCTCACCACCACCACCATGCTCCCCTCTGGAGGTTTACGAGGAGAGAGAGGGAAGAGAAATTCCATTTCGAGTTGGCCAAATTGGGGGAGAGGAAATGTGATACAGGCAGTCATAAATAAGGCCTGTGATGGCGCTCGCTTCCACTGTAAAATTGTTCAAGATTTTCAAGTTGCAGATGTGACTACGAGGGGTGCCAAAAAACGTATACAAATGGACGCGTTGATCAGCATTGCTCAAGCAGTAGTTCTCCATAATCACAAGTGTATGAATTGTGTAATGTTATACTCCCTAAGATATTATTGTTAATTATCTGTATTATTTTACTTATTTATCCTTACTTTTCTACTTGCTTGAGTCTTCTTTCATTACTTAATGCTCATTTACCCTTCCAACAGAGGGCAAGAATGGTAAAACAGATCTAACTCATATTTATCAACTTGAGATTTTGTTTTTTATGCCTCGCCCCACCCCCCACCCCACCTCCACCACACAAATACTGCACACCTACATCCCTCTCTGGAATGTTAAAATCTACTTAAAATTGAAGAAAATATTCTATTTCTCCTAGCGACATTTAACACTTGCAACAATTACTGTTTTCTACCCTTATATATAATTTTCAAAAAATTGTAATTGACATGAATGTATTAATTAATTCACAATGGTAACTATTTGTTTTAAAAAGAAATAATGTGAATGTTCCACATTCTGTTCATAACGGTTCATGGGTAAGCTTTGAATGGGGGCGATGCAGAGAAAGAAATTCTAAAAACCTCCTGTCGATCCTATTCTTTACCTAAATATTCTGTCTTCTAGGCCCTTGAGCGATGGCAGGAAACTACTTTTATTACTTGCATTGTATTCTAGGCATGCTTTGGTTTCTATTAAAATCTACCTCTTTCCCTTAGTGCAAAGAACACTATATGCCTTAAGCAACTAAAAAAATAGAATTTAGGCTAGTAATGTGGGCATAAAATCATTAAATTTAAGATATTCTTACAAGTACCTTATTTATCTGTACATATTTCTGATTCCCAAAATGAAATGAAGAAGAGATGAGCAGTAAGCCATTTTGAAAATGTTAGAGTAAGTATTCTTATTATTTTCATGATAACCTCTTACTGGCACTCGTGTTGAAACAATAAGAACCG
Source organism: Rhinolophus sinicus (assembly GCF_036562045.2). Taxonomy (NCBI): domain Eukaryota; kingdom Metazoa; phylum Chordata; class Mammalia; order Chiroptera; family Rhinolophidae; genus Rhinolophus; species Rhinolophus sinicus. Next base: position 66,491,102 of record NC_133751.1, read on the forward strand.
GCCGATCTAGGTCATAACTGTCATTATTTTACTCCCTCCTCATCTCTGCCATGCCTAGCTCAGGGCCTTTCTGTGTTGTGGGCGCTCAGCAAGTGTGGTCGGTTTGTATTATTCTTAAGCATAATACATAACAGATTGGTCTCTGAACCCTTTTCTATTTTCCATTCACTTACAGCTCCTTCCTCTCTGATTTAAAGTCCCCTCTGCTTTTGATACAATGTTTATAATATTCTCTTAATAGCTAAAGAATTCATCGATGGGGTATAGGCAATGTTTTTCTCACATTTATTTTTTTTTTCCCAAGAAAACTAATGGAACACAGAAAGAAAGAAAAAAAGAAAAAAACGTTCGGTTGCCCATAAAGCATTTTGTAGCTGTTAAGGATATGTCATGGTTTGGGACTAAATCATGGAATAAGGAGTGGGTTTTTAGTAGATGCTAGGAATATAGCCTGAGTTTTCATCTATTCTAAGAATTATACTGAACGATTCCCTTTATCGTGGAAAAATATGTCTTTTTCAGTGCAAATGGGGAAAAAACGCACTCCTCTGTTCTCTGATAAAGTCTCAGGGTACCACTTCTCAACCTTGGAATTGACCCAGTTGCTATTTGCCACCTACCCTAGGTAGCCCGATATTTTTCAGCTCCCCTCTGCTCCATACCCCTGTTTCTGCCAAATAACAAAACCATCTGCTCTGGTTGGGCAGTATCTAAAGACTATTCTGTAAGTACCAGAAATGGAAAAGCTATTTTGCCTAGGTAAAAGGAAGATAGCAGATTCCTGCCTTCCATCTATTGATTAGATCAGCTTCTGGATGCTGTCCCAGATTAGCAAAAACGAATATCCAAGCAGCGGAAATCAAGGTCTGGGAATAAGAGATTCTGAGGAAGCGGCTGACTTGCCGAGTGACTGCAGCCTCGGTGAGCAGAGTCAGGATAGTTCCATTTGCTCTTATTTAGCAAGGCAATGACCCGTACATGGGAACAGCCATTTGATATCCCACAGAGTAGACTTATTGCTGAAGCAGCAATAATGGACACCCTTAGCTGGTCATGAATGCAAATGTAGGTGCCTGAATAATGTGTCCCCTGTCTAAATCAGCCCACACACTTTCCAGGGTAATACTGAACATTTTAATATAGAAAACTTCCAATTTAAAACATTCTTTTTAAGGTAGACCAAGGGACTCCACCAGATACAGATATTCATGCTACACATGTGTTACCTCAAGTGTTCTATCACTGAGCAGTATGTAAATTAGCTCATAGCACTTTTTGTCCCATGGCTACTGTGTTTATTTACAGCTGTCCAATCCCAATGAACCCTCCGTTTGATGGGGGCTAGTCTCTGGATGAGTCTCTAGGGGCAGTTTTGACTGCCTGGGACAGTACCAGGAACTCATAGAACCACTTGGGGTTTGATAATGTAGGGCTCAAAGGCCCAGAAGAGTATGGCTTATCCAGCTAATACCTTTGGCTAATACAGGAAAATGCCAGCCACGTCTCAGAGGACTGTGGTGAGTGAGGCTTCAGGCAGTAACTTAGTTACATGTACAGTTTTTGGAAACTGCCCGTCTGGTTGAAAGAGCGTGGCTTTTTCTTGATGCAGGTTGTTTTAATGTCATTTTCATGAGCTTCCTTGCTTCAATTTCCCTGACTTTACCACGTTACCACTCACATGGCACTTGGCATTGCTTTGTTTTACACAGACATGGCATCCATTCCTCTCATTGTTAACATAGTATTCCTCTTTCCTTAAGTTACTTTGTTCATCATTCAATGCATGCATAAAGGCAGCATTTCTAATCACTGCTGATAGAGAAATTTGAGTCACTGATACTTAGGAGTTTCTCCCACCCTCAGCTTCATCTGACACTCAAAGAATCTAGTTTCCATATTTTCCCTACTCACCCATGAAATGTGTATCTAAAAGGAATCATGCTCCTGCAGAGGACTCCTTTTCAAATAGCTACTTCAGAGGCTCATGTTTCTTGCTTTTTATATGGATCCTAATAGGAGTGGGAACTAGTACTAGTGGGAAAGGAATTACCACTGCTAGTTTTCTTCTACTGCAAGATCTAAGGCTTCAGACACTCCAATGACAGACACAAAACACCTGGTAACATCTGTTATTTACAAGCGCAACAAATAAAAGGAGACCACCATTTTACTGAGACGTGTATTACACATTATATAATGATGACAAATTTTTACTTGGAGAGCTTTTCCTTGGGAGCCCAAGAATTAAGCTTCTACAGATTTTAGTGAATCTTATTTCACTATGGTTACACACTCACACATCTTCTTGTCACTTTTTATTATAGGTGTAAGAGGTCTGGACATTGACTAAAGGGCTGAACATATTAGCATAGCTCTACCCGTTAGCAGATAAGAGCTCAATACATATCTTTGAGGTGATTCATTGTTAATGTCAATATTAATGATTAATTATGAATTGTAAAAATTACCTACACCTTTTGCCAGTAATGGCGTCCTCAGAAATACAACTAGAATGCCATCTGCCATAGAAATGCATGAAACATTTCATCATGTTACCTTAGAAGGGGTTAAGCCATCATGGTTTTATTACCTAATTTTAGCATGTAATAAATAATAGCTACACTTATAGAACCTTTTACAGTTTACTGAATAAGTTCACGTGCATTATTTTATTTCAACCAAATAACAAGCTTATAATATTGCCTAATGTCAACTTTGCACATTATTTCCAATTACCAGATGAGGAAACTAAGGTTTGGGGATATTTAAATAATTTGTCATTAATTTGTTCATTTATTCATTCAGAATTTATTAAGCACCTGCAATGTGTCTGGTGATGTGGATTCAAATCAAATATCATAGAATTTGTGGTTGCCCTGAGAAATAGTGGCAGTGCGGGATCAAAGTCCCCTGGCTATCTAGTGCGCTGTGCTACATTTTCTAATCCTGTCGTCCATCCTGGAAATTACCACACCATGCAGCAAAACATGCTTCTGTGGCATTTTCAGAAGCAAAATGCCAGGTTGGATGGATGTTTGATGTTTCACAAGATGCCATTTATGTGTTATGCTGTATATTTTTATACTTATTGTTGAATTCTTGGATCAAGCTTATTAAAGCCAAGTGCTGTTCAAGAAACAGCCTGTAGATTTCTGAACCGAACTCTTAAATAAGCACCGTTCCATAATCTGTTACATATGCAAAAAGAAAGGGCTTAAGCTTCTCTCGCCAGAGCAAAGAAAGATTAGACATTAGAAAAGTGATGCTGTTGTGTTTTAACACCCCACCCCTACCACACACACAGTAATACATTCACCTTGTCTCAGCTTCAAATGAACAATAACTAATAAGACCAATTTGTTGCTAATTTGTATCATTAGGAATGACATTTAAAATTGAATACAAGTAATAACTGCTAATAATTTGAGGTTAGGGAAATAAGCCAACTGACCACTTTTCTCCTCTACTCTGGAACTAATATTTTCCTTTTGTAGGCCAGTTAGTTAGGGACCAAGGATAAAGGCATTGAAACAATCACAGCCAGAATTAGATGATCTTGCAAACCTAGGATTATTTTGAAAGCAAGGTGTACTGATAGGTAAGAACCAATGCTAAGCATGCAACTAAGTTGGTTTTCTATAAACCCCAAGAAGTACCTAAGCAGAAATGACAACAATTTACCTCTATGAAAAGGCCCCTTTTCAAACTTTTCCCTTATTATAACTGCTTCCCAGTTTGTAACAATTAGAATTCTTTGGTTTAAACAAATTGACTGGCTAATTTCATGTATGTGTATATATATCACACACACATATGAATATGGAATAGCTCGCAGAATCAAAGGAAAAGCCGAAAAATCTTGCCTCGGAAAGCACAGAAGTCACGCATCTCTAGGGATGCAGGTTGCAGACACTAGTGAAAAATAATAGTCCTTTCAGGTGACTGCTCTTTGTCATGATACATATTAGCTAACTATTGCTGCTGAACAAACCACTCCACAATTCAGAGGCATAAAACAATAGTTATGCTATATTTCTCACAAGCCTGCAAGTCAGCAGAACTAGGCCGGGCTTTACTATAGATGACTCTGTTCCTAGGGCTGTCAGATTTATCAAATAAAAATATAGGATGGCAGTTAAATTTGAATTTTCGATAACAAATATTTTTAGTATCAGTGTGCCCCATACAATCTTTGGGACATATTTATACTAAAAGAAGTATTTGTTGTTTATCTGAAATTCATATTTAACTGGATACTCTGTATTTTATCTGGCAATACTGTTTTCCATCTGCCATCTTCCTTCTCCTGGAACCAACAGGCTCAATTGGGCATGTTCTTCTCATGGTGATGGCAGAGGCACAAGACCAAGCGAGTCCAATTGTGCCAGTACTTTTCAAGATTCTGCTTGTATGCCGACATTCTTGGCAAAACAAGTAACGTGGCCCTGGGATGGAAAACTGTGTGCCACCCCCTATAGGAATGCATGGGAGTGGCAAAGGATGTGGATACAGGGAAGAGTGGGAAACTGGGGCTAGTAACAGTCTATCACAGGCTGAATACAAGTTTCAACTTTTCTTGCACCATTCCTTATAAAAATCAAGTTCCAGGAAGGGAAAGTCTGAGTGGCCCAGTTATGTCGTACCCCCAATCCGTGGCCAATAGAAAGTGGGTGAGTTGTTTGTCAGTCCTAACAAACCAATGGCAATGGATGAGAGGTGATTTTTCCAAAGTAAAAACAGAGTGTCCTATCAGAAGAAGGCATGGATTTGGGCAAGTAAAACATTCTACTTATGTCCCTGACTGCCTGCAATTCCACTTTTGGCCATACATAAGAGAGATGTTAGCCTTATACAAAAGAGAAGAAGGAATGAGTTGGAACCTAGAAAACTCTACAAACACGTACAGGCACCTCTGGGTCTGCAAATGCCAGGGCAGACCCTGGAGATCTGGTAGAGATAGAATGTTAAAAAATTATAAAAAAGAGTGAGGTTGGACAATAAAATCATGGGTGGCAGAGCCAGACGGTGTCATAATCCTAGTTAATGCTGGTTCACTGCATAGCTGAAGGAATTCATGTATCCAGGTACACTTAGGTGTTAGCATTATTTTAGAAACTGCTATTCAATTTGTAGTCAATAGAAAGAGCATACATTTCTTTAACACAGAACTTAAGTGTATTTCAGTAGGTGTATATTTCACATAATAGGTGTGTATTTAAATAGGTGAAAGAATATCACTTATTTAATAATTCAGATTTTAAAATTTGAACTATTAGTTGTGCCATCTTCATTTTATAATTTTTTCTAACAATGGAAAGCCTGAGGATTCATTTGAATTATGAATTTTGCTAGTGTCCTGAAACATGGATGCCTAAGTTACGTTTTTTTATTCAACATTTGGGGAGGTATTCATTTCATAAACAATTAATTTTGGAATAGGTAACACATAATAATAGTGTGATGTCCAAAAGATTAGTGACTTCTAGTTTTAAATATGTTGATAAAATTGTCACGGTAAGTAAGGCTTATATTTGCATGTTTCCTAGAAATATTGCTCTGACAAAGTTGCTAGCATTATATAGAGTATTGCTGAAAACCAAAATGATGTCTACATTTTATATTATTTAACAAATAGTATTAGGGAAATTGACAAAAAAATTATAGGAATAAAACCTGGTGATAGCTCACACCAGAAATAAATCCCAGATTACTTTAAGAGATCGATAAAAACAAATTTTAAAAAATGAAACTAAACACATAAAGAAAAAGAAGAAATAGAGTTAAGCACTTAACTGATCTCATGTTAGAAAAGGACCCAATATGCACCGAAGCGATAGAAGAAATCACAAAGGAAAGATCAACAAAGAAATGTGAAAGTTCTATGAAACAAAAAATGATCATAATATTAAGAAATTAGGAATAAATTGGAGAAATTGCAAATAACATGAAAACAAAGGTCAATTCCTAACAATATGAGAAGCTCTCATTAATCAGTAAGAAAAACACAGTAATCCAGATAAATTGGAGAGATCACTAAAACTGAATAGGTTGAAAAATATCAAATAAATGGTTCATGGCATTATTTAGGAAAATATAATAAATCACACTAATATCCTATAAATGAAAATTGTTAGGGAGTACTCCAGAAAGAAAAGAAAACAAAACAAAACAACAAAAACTAATAAAAAAAAATTACCCAGAGTACAGTGATGACCCAAGAATTGAGCATAAATCAATATTGCAGTGATTTTGATAAATGACTTATCTTTGTGGATCCAAGTAAGATTATCATGTCAAATGATAACTTCCTAGGTGGGCATCCTTCCTGAGAATTAAAATAGAGCCCAAAACACTAACCACTTTTGCACTCTAGAGGGAGGATTAAGTTTGGGGAATCTGTAAACCTTAGGTTTTGGTCCTGGCTCTGGGATTTCTTATCTATGTAATTGTTACCCATCTGTCCGCATGTCCACATCTGTAAAATGGCAGTAATAATCAGTATACTTTTTACTGCCCATCTTTATAAAGTTTTTACAAGGCAATAAAACAAAACCTTTGCATTGCTCCTTTAATGTTATATTTTCGGTGATGTAAATGTAAACTCAATCAATGGCTTCAGGAAACTGGACAGGAGCTACTAAAGCACTAAACTGAAAAAAAAGTTTAGTCTTTTTTTTTTACGAGAGGGGCACTTCACCCAACATGGAGTCAGGCAGGGGTGGAGCTGGGGGTGGGAAATGACTGGACAGTCTTCCTGGAAAAAATTAGAAAATAGGCTGAGAAGCTGAAATCTGAAAGAGGAAAGGGACTAACCAGTTGAAGAGCTGAAACAAGAATATTCTATGTGTGTGTGTGTGGGGGGGCGGTGAATGTTAAATGCCTGGGAATAAACAAGGATAGTGTATTCCAGGAACCTAAAGTTGTTTGATCTGATTGGATGAGGCAATGTAAAAGGCTGGCGAGAGAAGCAGGGGCCAAACATGAATATATATATATATAGTGGGGACAGAGCCAGGAGTGCAGTTTCCAGGCTCTGGCCTCATGTGGAAAGGTGCTCACTTGGGTAGTAAATGGCCATCAACTGTGATTGGATGGCCATCAGCTGTGGCTAGTTGGCCGTCAGCTGTAACCAGTGAGCCATAGGCCACTAATATAACTGCTGTGGCTACGCTAGCAGAAAATGGGGGCTAGTAAGAAGATTGTGGCTGAGCTAGCAAGAGCGGATTGCAGTTAGCACGGCGGATTGCAGCTAACAAGTGAGATTGGTTGGCAGAGAGAAGCATACGGCAGATTGCAGACGTGTGGCTCCTGCTTCCTGTGTCTCCAACCCAGCCACCAGCGAGAATATAGTAGTATGACTCCCCTATCTATGGCTTCGTGGGTGTTCCTTTTTGGCCTCACCATGTCCTGCATTCTTATATGGTGAGCGGGACCAGAGACCCTGCATGACATATATATATGTATATATATACATATACATATATATATATATATATATATATATATATATATATATATATATATATATATATATAAGTTATACACACACACACACACACACACACAGAGGGTGCCAAAAAATGTATACACATTTTAAGAAAGGAAAAAACTGTATTAAAATTACACTAATGGTAACCACTTTGAGCACCTCTTGTAATCGCAGAAGTCAAATGTGACTTGTATTCATCTTTTGTTTTCAGTATATATTGAGTATTACAGTTTTAATACAGTCTTTTCCTTAAAATGCATATATATATATATATTGGTGCCCTCTGTATGTGTGTGTGTGTATGGCTCCTCATAGAAAAGAAAAAAAGAACTTGAAACCTTGAAAAATCTATAACTGAGGAAGTTAGACACCAAGTTTTATCTCGCTTCCTATGTTCCTAAAATATACAAACATTTCTCTGCCCCATGGTTAATTTTTTTCATTAAGAGTCAAAGAAATTGATAGTGAAATAGATGACTAGAGGGGTAGCTAACGAAATATTGATAAAAGCTGTGTTTTATTGCTTCAGAATAAAAACTTGCTCCTTTCTAACAAAAATTCAATGAGATGACTTCCTTGAGCTCAGAAAAGAGTTGGGAGGTGGGGGGGCAGATTTTATTAATTTCTTTTTTTCAAACACTCTGTGAGTACCTGCCATGTTCCAAATACCATGCCCAGTATGATTCAGTGGTCAAGAAAACAAAGGCCCTCCTACCTGCCTGTTTTAGTTTAGTGAAGGCACAAGTATGTAACCCCGCATTTAAGATTCAGTACTATGGGAGAGAAATAGGGGTCACAGTGTGAGAACACGAGAAGGGCACTTCACCCAACATGGAGTCAGGCGGGGGTGGAGGTGGGAGTGGGAAATGACTGGACAGTCTTCCTGGAAAAAATTAGAAAATAAGCTGAGAAGCTGAAACCTAAAAGAGGAAAGGGACTAACCACTTGAAGAGCTGAAACAAGAATATTCTATGTGTGTGTGTGGGGGGGGGAATGTTAAATGCCTGGGAATAAACAGGGATAGTGTATTCCAGGAACCTAAAGTTGTTTGATCAGATTGGATGAGGCAATGTAAAAAGCTGGTGAGAGAAGCAGGGGCCAAACATGAATGACCTATTAAGCCATATTAAGAAATTTGGATTTTATCTTGAGGGCAATGAGATTAATCAGGGGATACTATACTCACATTCGCTGTTTAGGATAAAAAAAATCTGCTGTGTGGTACATGAATTACAACGAGCTTGAGGAGAATAAGGCTAGAGGCAAAGAAACTAGTTGTAATGCTCTTGCAGAAATTCAGGCACAAAAAAAAAAAGAAAAAGAAAATGTTGATTTCTGGAAAAGAAGTGGGAATAGGAATTGAGAGTAATGAATGAATCTGAAGATTCGTAAGCCGCTGTACTTGGAGATCCATATAGGGTAGTAAAAGAGAGAGCATTCAAGGGAGATAAACTTCTTTTTTTGCTTGAGCAACTGTTTGCATGATGACACCATTTACTGAGATAGTAAACATGAGATGACCAGTGTTCTGTGGGAAGGAAGATAATGACCTCAGTGCCGAGTATGTTGAATCTTGGGTAGCTGAGAGGCATTTGGTGGAGATGTAGACTAGTGCATTGGAAACGTAGGTGTAAAGGTCATGAGAAAAATCTAGGCTGCAGATACCGTGTTTCCCCAAAAATAAGACTGGGTCTTATATCAAGGTTTGCTCCAAAGGATGCATTAGGTCTTATGTTCAGGGGATGTCATCCTGAAACATCATGCTAGGGCTTATTTTACAGTTAGGTCTTATTTTGGGGGAAATACGGTACTGATTCGGGAGTCATCAATAACATGGCCTTAGCTTCTGAAGCTAGAGAGTAAATGAGATCACTCGCAGTGAATGATACGAGTGATCAAACCCTTAGGAATATGGGTATTTAAATTGGTAAGCCCAAAAGTTAAAGTAGGAAAGCTGGCCAGAGGGCTTTCAGTTGAATGTGGTGACTGAAAAGCAGTTGAATGTGGTGACTTAGAAACTAAGAAAAGAAGAAAGAGGTTATGATCAACGAAGTCAAAACTTCAGAGAAAAATAGGATAATAACAAATACTGTTCATTGGACCTAAAAACAATATGGTTCAAACAAATTGGTGAGCGAACTTCCTGAGAGCAGTTCCTTTGGAGATTAATGAGGGAATCCTCATTAATCCTCATTTGCACTGAAGGTTAAAGTGTGAATGGGAGGTGAAGACGTGGTGTAGAACAATTTTCTTAAGAAATTTGGAGAAAGAGGTTGAAAGTTAATAGGAGGACAACATGGACTTTGTGGAAGCATTTTTCTTTTCTAGAGGAAAAAGAGTACATCATATATAAATATTTATGGGAAGAAGCGGATGCAAAGTACAATAAAGTAGGAAGATAAATAAAGAAGTGAAACCCTTGGTAGTGACCTAGAGGAAGGTATAATACAATGTCAACATGATTACATTTCTAATTGTTCAATAATAAACGCTTTTTGTATCTTCAGTATCTGAGATCCAGGACCTGAGTATATTGTCCTTAATTAGAAGAAACAAATGTGGTTTGGTGGTCAAAATATAGCCCTGCCGTCAATTATTCTAGATTTTATTCTCAATTTGATTACTACCTGTCTATGTACCACTGAGCAAGTGACTCAACTTGTGTGCCATGTAAAATCAAAGCCCTTAGTATATTCCTCTTATAAAAGAGAAGTAATAGGAGTAAATTTTATCATAGGCACTAAACTCTCTGGGAGCTTGACCATTGGAGATTTTTTTTCTGTTTTGGAAATGTGTGTGTTTTTATATTGGGGATATAGAGTCTTCTCCCCGACCCCACTCCACTTTTTTTTTTTTTTTAATCAGAACATATCTGTATTCTCTCTATGCTGCGTCCTCTTGCAAGTCAGAATTAACTACACTTGACTAATGTGAGCTCTTTTAATTACTACATAGCTTCCCATTTCAGATTTTAGATTGTTGATGAAGGCACCTAGGATGACTAAATTTTCATAGATTTATATCTTATTATAGTTTTTTGGAGATGTTCAGAACAGTGGCTTACTCAGCTGGGAATTAGAACCTGTGATATATACATGATGTATTACAGAATTGTACACCTTAAACTTTAATTAAAAAAAGAAAAAAGAAAGTGTGAGTATTAAACAGAACAACTGGACCCACTCAGGAACTCTGAGTTCTAAGCTCAGCTATAGTTCTTATTGGGATTACTCTTGACAAGTCATTATTCCGCCCCGTGCTTCATCTTCTTCTCTATAAAATGGGTATAACCTTTTGGGTCCTCATTGTAAAAGTCTGGAAGAATACATGGCAAGTCAATCTGTGAATATAAGAAAACAACCCTTTACCCCAATAGATAAAAGGGGAAACAGAAAATCTATAAATAGAAATTAATCAATACAGTAATAGGAATCAACTATATTCTGTTTCTACATTGGGTTTGATGTGGAATCACTGGTTTCTACCCAGAGGCCATATAAGATGTCATTGTGAGAGGAATGTTAAGATCATGGCAGTTCTCTTCCCACTTCCTCCTTGTGACTCTCTGACCTGGTCAGTTGCTTAGTGTCTCCTCACCGGGATCTACAGGGATTATATGGTGGTCAGACCGCTGCCTCTATAAGCAGAGCATGTTCCTGTTGTGTTTTGTTTTGTTTTGTTTTTTGTTTTTGTCACTGCACAGTTCCTAATGGGCAGGAAGAGTGAGATAAAACACAATTCCTTTACTATTAAACTCCTTCATGCTCTCTTACCCTCCTCCCCCTCCCCAACACATACTTTCTCAGGGACAGCATAAGCAACCAACAGTAAGAAAAGGAAAATCACAGTCAAACCATAAACTCTGCTATTTGTAATCAGTGCATATGCTCTGTGATGAAATTTATGAGTAATTCACTTTCCACTTAAGCCTACCAATAGGAGACCTAATGCTGCCGTCCTGAACACCTAATGAAAGAAGTCAGATGGCAGCACGGCTAGCCCTTGGGGACTCATTTCTCACATCACCAAAAAGTAATTTTCGTCATTTTGGGCCATCTGGTAGCCTGGATTGTGAAGATGAAGTTTCATTTAAGTAGTGCTTAAGAGTGCGGGCCCTGGAGTCTGCCTAGATTCAAATCTAATTTTTGCTGCTCACCGAGCCCCCTCTGGGCCTCAATTTCACACCCATAAATAAAAATCCTCATAGGATATTATTTCCTTCTTATAAAGAAGTTCTTGAGATAATAGTTGTAAAACTCTATGTAGGGTCTTACGTATGCTAAATGCTTAATTAAAGTTAGCTGTTATTAAATTTTTAGCAGTAGTGGTGATGTGAGTATTAGGAGTAATAGTAGTATTTTTCCAATGTCTCCCTGTCTGTAACATAAGCCTTATTAATTCAGTGTTTAAGCTCTAAGGTACATTATCTGGCCTGTCACACACAAAGATGATATTTAGAGGCTTTCCCTTGTAGTTATTAACCAATGACTTCCTCGTGTGACTAGATTATAAGTAACCAGTTTCACGACATCTTGATAACACAACCATGCAATCTTATACTAAATAACACTTTTTTGTTTTTGTTTTTGTTTTTTACTGACATTTGAAGGAAAGATTAAACTATATTTATTTTATCTACATAAGAAAATAAATGTAGGTAACACTTATAGGAAAAGTTTATTTTTAATATGTATAAATGGACATGCTCTCTGATATCCAAATGGGTCCATTCTGACCAGAAAAGAGCTAAGAAATTTTCATTATACTACTCTGTATACTTCCTACCCCATTTGACTGCAGTGGGAAGATTCTCACCTTGCAGTAAGACTCATGCTTTTTCTCTGCTAAGTCTCTAAGGAGGTTCTAAAGCACCATGGCTTCTCACCAAAAAAATTCAGATGTTTTAAGTCCTAAAAGCACTGAGCTCAAATTGGCCACTTCCAGGTTCATAGGACAGTGCTGCGAACATGCTTTTACTTACCTGGTTACACATTCCACTTGCTTCTGTCTCTGCAGTCCCACCAAAGATCTCCAACATCTCCTCGGATGTCACTGTGAATGAGGGCAGCAACGTGACCCTGGTCTGCATGGCCAATGGCCGTCCTGAACCTGTCATCACCTGGAGACACCTTACACCAACTGGTAAGCAGTCCTCCCGTCTCGAACATGCCCCGCACTACCTGGGATAGCCACATGCTTCTGATATCCGTGTGGTTCTGAAAAGCTAGCATCTCTGTTGTATTTAAAACACTAAAAGAGTTGTGACTTAGAAGTTATTTAGGGTCCTCCCTGGTCTTTGGTAATGTACTCATCCCTATAAAGTCTATAACCATCGTACAAACATGTATTTTTTATTTCATTTTTAATAGAACACTCCCCAAAGCAACAAATCTAGAGGCATTCAATGCCTTCAATGACTTAATATATGCCCGAAATGTATGCCAGTTTTGTGCTTGAATGTCTTGGGGCAATATTTTGTATGGATTACATTTACATAGTTCTTTGTGTGTTTTCTGTTTTGCGTTGCTTTTTCACTATTGTTCCCTAATATGCAGACTGTGTGAACAAATCTTTCATGAATAATACAAGGCTGTTGTGACTTCTAATGCCCTATCCTTGACATCCGGCTCTGTGGAGGGGCATCAGGCATGGACTAAGCTACATAAGTTCATTATGGATCCCCACCTATATGGATGCGAATAATTCCCTAAGGCTCAGAAAATTATTTCCTAAGAATGTCTCCCCTCCCCTTTCCTGCCCCCATCACCGTAACTGGGTTCTCAGACCCTGCTGCTTTTGTTCACTTAAATATTTTACCACATTATGAAGGATTAACTACATGCATACTCCTCTACTCTACAAATTATATTTTCTGATATGCAAAACCATGCCTTTGCAAATGGCACAATCTTTGTAGAATTGGTCCTGCTATTTAATTTTTCTAGTAGGACCTCCTGATCAATTATTCTTAAAAACTGTCATTTATTTTTGTAGCTAGCCCCCAACTTTTAACTGATTTATATCTGATATTCTCTTAAAGTTTCTTTATATAGGTATCTAGATAATTTAAATTACAACATTTTAATTTTGGAATGACCACCATGAAAAGTTGTCGTGTGTGCAAGCTAGACATGCAATGGACGCTATCCTGAGATACGTCTAAAAGACCAGTGTCATGTTTAGTCATAGCATCTTTCCAAAAACTCTGTATTTTGTGGTGTGAAAATATGGGCCTCCATTTCATGTTAGCCCTCAAATTAACTTATCAGGTAAGGTTTGGACCAACCTATGGAACAGTCTCTTATTTAGGCAGCTATTCTAATTAAAGGATTCTACTTTCTTAAGAAAATGTTACTCAGTACCCATGCTTGTTGTTCATGTATGCAACTTGTCATTTATTTATAATATATAAAAATAATAAATGAGGTACTTATTTGGGAGCTCAATCTCAAACTCATTTCCTCTCAGACCCACTGTATACTGTATACCTCACATGGAAAAAAATACATATGGAGTATAATCTGAGTATGCACCTCTGGATATCATACACCTTTCCACTGGATTAAACTAAAACTCCAGAGAACATTCTACTTGGATGGAAGTATATTATCCCTCAATCCCACACCACCTAACCCTGTTCCAGGTAGAATTGTTTTTACTGAATGACAATTTGGTATAAAAGCTATTGGCCCGCATTTAAAGATGTTACAAAAGATCTCCTCTGAAATCATTGCATTTACTGTAATGTTGTTTTGAGAGATTGTTAATCTTATTACATAGTTTCCTTTCCAAGGACCCTTTGAAGTAATCCCTCTTTGTTTTCAATACTGCTCTCCTTTTTCTAAGCAATGGTTTGTTTTTTTTATAAATGAACCCAGTGAATTTTTATAAATGATCATGAGTCCTTCATTTTATTGATTGTTACCAAACTTAGAGCCAAATTTATGGCCCATCTGTAAAAGAGTATAGAAAATCATATATAAATTACATGTTAACAAAATGGATTTTAAACAAACTGAAGGATTTTAGGGCATAAAATTCATATACAGACCATACTCTTGCTTTCTTCTTATTTTCTTACCATTATTTTCATATTGTCTCATCTTATGTAGTTAATCTAAATGTCTACATCAATATATTATTTATAATCTTAATTTTTTGTGGAGCAAGAGAAGAATGAAGGAGGATAGATTATATTCAAGTTATAAGCAAGGAATGAACTACATTGATACAAAGATTTATTTTTTTTGCTGCCCTGTGGCCTAGTAAATAGTCTTTGATTTTGGTTTTGGTTTTGGTTTTTTCAGGGGAAAAAATGCTATTGGCAGCCTGAACCCAAAGGTATATGTATAGATAGATAGATAGATAGATAGATAGATAGATAGATAGATAGATAGATAGATAGACAGATAAATAAATAATGAGATAGAACCAGAGTTTCGAGGCCTTTCCAGACTTGACCTAGAAGTTTAGATCTTCAAGGCTAACTCTAGTTAACTTTTTAAATGATAATGAACATGTGATTTGAACCGTGAATAACCTGGCTATCTACAATGTTTCAAGTCAACAAAAGACCAGAGGGCAAGCTGGATCATCAACAGTAAAGGCAGCACTTACAGAATGCTAGAGACTTCACAATCAACTAGAAAAATAAGTGTCTTCACAGGGATTCCCAATAGTCAGGCCAGGGGTCAGCAAACTGTAGTCCCGGGACCAAATCCAGCCTGCCCCACTTTTGTACTGCTTGCAAGGTAAGAATGGTCTTTAAGTGGTTAAATGATTGGAAAAAAAATTCAAAAGAAGAACTCCACTTTTTTACATGCGAAAAATATATGACATTCAAATTTCAGTGCACATAAATAAAGTTTTATTGAAACACAGCTATGCTCATTCATTGACATATTCTCTGGCTGCTCTTGTTCTAAAACAGAGCTGAGTAGTTGCAACAAAGATGTCTTAGATCCCAAAGCCTAAAATATTTTCTCTCTGACCCTTTGTAGTATAGTTTACAGACCCCTGTGCAGGACTGTAGCTTGGAGCACATGACAAGGATTTTCTGCCCTCACCTTTGACCCCATGGGCTTTGGGGGTATTTTCAATTAAGTTTCTAAGGACATCTAAAGGGAAAGAACTTTATTCTTCTATAATCCTCTTTCTAGGCCCTCTCTGTGGGCCAAATTCTATTCTGCCACATGCAAACCCAGCTCCCTGCTGCATTCACAGACTCAAGGACACATTCCAGTTCTCCCTTACGACAGGTATTAATTCCCAAGCCCACTCTGTCATCTCTTTCACATTTGACCTATTAATAAATAACCACCTATCTGATCATGATCATATTGCTGGTGACAAGAGAGAGAATTTGCCTCTACTGTTCTATAAAGGAAACTAGGATTTTTATTCTTTTTTAGTTTTGGTTTTCATGGATTATTTTCCTTCTTTTCAAAATTTGAAGATGAGGTGATCCTATTCAGCCTATAATAGAAAAGCCTTTCTTAGAGATACCCAGAGAACAGGCTGTGTTCCCTCTCTGACAGCAAAGCTACCTGCAGCCCGTGGTCGAGTGAGCAAAATATTCCAGCTAGCTTTGTTCAATTATTAATTGTGTCTTCAGTGCAGAGTGTGACTGCCTTACAGAGGAGATGTACCTGTAATTAGCTGGACCCACAGGGGCATCGAGTCCTGAAAGGGGGAAGACTCCGTGCAGGGTTCACAAGTACTTCATTACCTGTCATTTGATGACAGGAGGGGGAGAAAGGAAAGAGGGTGCAAGATATATTTTTATGAGGAGAAGAATATTTATTACTCCTTAATTCAGTTCTTTTTTTTTTAATTTTAGATTGGGCCATTCTGTTTTTCTTTCTTTTGACATCTGAAATTTCTTTTTCAAGTATATTGCAAGTGTTTTTAAAGATGGAAATTAGAAGAATGGTGAATCTTTCATGTATACAAAATCAAAACACGTACCTGACTTAGACGGAGGAGAAGAGATTGATGCATTTGTTGTTGCCTTTCTTATATTTCTGATTTTTTAACTTTTCTCTCCTTTTCAGTTATTCTGTATAGTCAAAATGATGTGTCACGTATGTGGTTGTTAAATGTGACCTATTTTCTCCCTTAATTAAGTTAGACTTTCATAATCCTATAACTCCCAGAGGGCAATTGCACCGTAGCATGTATTTTCTATGGAGTGTTTGATCTCCCTTCTGTGTGCAATGCTGCTCCCATCTTCATTTAACTTTGTTTCTAAATCTTTTCTTCTCACATTCCAGAGGAAGTCCCTTTCTCAAGTGTAGCTCATAGTGTCAAGATTGCTCAAGCTTACAGAATTTGTGTGCATTTCATTTCTACACAGGTTTTTACAACCTGAGTTGCTTTCTATACCTGAAAAAAAAATTGATGATTTAACCCCTTAGGCTGAGAACAGCTTAGCAGATACTATACAACTTTTTTGTCTAAGCCAGAAGCCAAATTGGACAGCAACACAGAGTATAGAAATCTTACTTATGAAATATTTTGATGGGGTGGGTGGGAAAACGTGCTGGGAGGAGGCAATAGGACTCTGGAGAGTCTGAAATCCTATTTTTCATTGGATGTTGAGTTTTAACCACTTGGTGGGACATTCCCCTTTAATTCATTTCCAAGTTTGAACCCTTGCTGATGGTACTCTTAAACTCCATTAATGCCATAACCACATCTGTCTTCTGGTTTTATAACTCACCCAATTATTAGTATGTCCAGCCTAGACTATGCACTTATTAGTTTGGGAGAAATGTTAAAATAAACTCATTTATTTAAGATGAATTCCAGAAGTATATGTTTCAAGTAATTATCATCTGCTCTTTTCAGTTAGCATGTTAGAATTAGCATGATTTCACACAGAGCGTATGCTATCTACAGTTAAAGTGTCAGTGAATTCTTTCTCTGAGATTTTCTTGTATGGACCTTCCAGAAGCTTCTGTGAGTCAGTCTTGGTAGTATATGGATGTGGAAGAATCAAACCTGCACACTTTGCAGGTAAAGGCTCTTGACCATATAGTGACAATCTAAATGAGAATAATGGTTCTGTTGATTGCTTTCATTTATTTCTTTCATTTTTATTTTACGAAGAGCAGAAAAATAGATAAAAACCTTGCTATGTTTTCTATTCATGGTCTTACTTGTATATTGTTTTAATAATACGTCATCTACCAATACAGAATTATATTCAGATTAATTTTGATCTCCATCTCACAATTTGTTCTTTCGGCAAAAAATATTTATAGAATGCTCACTCTGTGAAAGGACAAAATGAAGAGCAAGACAGACATGGTCCCTGCACACACAGAGCTTATAGTTCAAGAAAGCAGAACATTATACTAATAATTGAATGAATAACCACTTAATAAGATTTATGCAGTATAGAGGAAAATCATAGCCTTCAATAAGACCATAAAACAGGCCGAGATAGCCCAATCTGCCAGGCCAGCAAAGCTCCCCTGAGGGCAGCATATGCTGAGACCTCAAGGAGGAACAGAAACGGTGAAGAAATTAGAGGAGGGAAGTACCCCGGGCAGAGAAAAGGCATATGTAATTATGCATTTAAGAGTCCAGGGGAGCATCTGTATGACAAGCCATACAGATGTCGGTGTTTAGTTATGCTGCTTTTTTAAATGGTTACATCTTTTTAAAGCACACATGTTTTTTTTTTTCTTTTTAATATTCCTGTTTTTTTCTTTCAAAGAACAGAAAATAGATCAATAAAAATCTTGCTATCTATATTTTCAGTACCTTACTTGTATATTGGTTTTAAATATATCATGTAGTATGTACCAGCGTACGTACTTTCCCAGTATAGCAGGCATATGGACAGTTATTTGTGTGTATGAATATATTAAATTTATGTCAGAAGCATGTTCTTTCCCCATACAGATGATTTCACAATACCCTAGTCAAGTAAACATAAACTCTTATTTCAGTAACCTTATCATTTAAACAAGTTAGTAACTTAGAAAATGAAGACTACAAACTCTAACCACAGGACTATTGGCATCCAAACCTTAAAAATCCTGGCAGGACCCACGATAAACTGACACTGTCGACGCTGAAGCCATGAGAGGATCTCTACCACCAGAGGTGATGGCCATTCTGACGAGTGTAGGACAAGTGTCCTGGCACCACCTCATCACCTCACTCTTACCTTACCCACATCTATCATCAGATCCCCAGAATCCTTTTTCTGAAGAGAAAGGAACCACCCTAGATGAGTCCTTGGGGGACTAGCTTGGACTTGAGTATTCCAGTACATTTTGGAGGCTTGGGTAGAGAAGGGGGAATAGCTTAACCACAGACTTTTCATATGACCTAGTAGAACAGAGGAGACCACATCACTCAGCATCTCACCACTTCCAATATTTCTTTGCCACGATTCCAAATAGTATGTTTTCTCATATTTAAAATAGGTCTAAGCATAGAATCTTTGTCAAAGGTTATCATGAGACTTAAAAAGAGAACATGTAAGCAAAGGTCTGATTAGTATTAGCAATTATTGATATTTTTGTTTTATTTATTTTAATTATATTTATCCATTCAGCAGCTTGTTATAATGATAATTTTGGGGGAGACTGATAATTTGATTGAAAGCAACCTCAGTGTCCTCTCTAGCCCATCTGTCCTCCATTCCAACACAACAACCAGGAAGATTTAAAAAATGTTCTTATCAAGACCTGTTTTACTATTTTATACCTTATATTGCATCACATCTCAATCTACCCACCTGCGTTGTTCCTTTTCAAAAAGGCAAGACAACAATGTCTTGTTAGGGAGAGATTTTCTTGTATAGCTCACTTATGTGTCCATGCTTTTCTTAGGGGACAGTTTTCCGAGAGCCTGGCTATGTAATAGCAAGTCCTTTATTAACGGTAGCTATGTAGAACCTATAGGTTGCAAATTATAACACATTATTATTATTTACAAAATTGGCAATGTTTCAGGCAATGTTTGCACTATCATACCAAAAAATGACCTGCAGTGTTCATGAGTGAACCATTGAACAGTAACAGCAGGGCTACACAATAAAAACAAAACAAAAAGAAAACAGTAAGTTATAGTTTTTTGGAGAGGCATATTAAAAAAGATCAAAGTGACTGTGGATTTGTTGAAATGGGCAGATATTACCACAATACAATTCATTAAAGTAAGAGCAGGTTGATTTACTTGGGAGCCAAATAAACCACTATATAGAACTCCCAATGTATTTGATAATGGTTCCCTTATACAAGAGAAAGTCAGGATAGGTTATGTAATTCTTGTGGACAGGCTACAACTAACTTTGAGATCTTGACTGTGGATGTCAGGTTGGGTCTAGCCTAAGGTCCCTCGTGAGATGTCAGAGTAGGTCTGACTTAGGTTCTCGGTAAGCAAGTCAGTCCTAGTTCCCGTGAATCAAGGCATTTACTGAGGGCAGTTGGAAGCAAATGGACCAGAGGACAGGTTCCAAGAGATCCTCAGAGTAGGAGACAAAAATTATCTACACGAGAAGACTAAGAATGAGACCTGGTTTTTCTCTTCCTTTTCATCAGCTGTGGTTTATTTGACACGTTGTTTTGATCCTACCTCCGTAATAACTATCATTTCATTTCCTTGTCCCCATTGTAATTGTCACAGTGTAGGTAAACCAACATTTTCTGTCACCTGTATTTCAACTGTTTTTCAATTGGATCACCTGCTACTCGATATTTCCCCCTGCCGCAAAAATACTATTACTAAATATAAACATGGTCAGTTTAACTTTTCTGCTTAATTTCCCAATTCCCAATGCCTTTCGGATAAAGTTCAAACTACTTAGCATGACATTGAAGCCCTTTATTCGACTTCTTCTCTTATGCCTAAACCCCTAACCACTCAACTTTGTACAGGAGATAATTTACACTATATTTCAAGTGTAATTATCCACTTGCTTTTGGACCCTCGCACATCTTGGTTTTCTTCTTGAAACATGGTTTTCTTATACTTTCCATGTCATCGTTTTGCCAGTATAACTTCTTGCAAGACCTTCAAGATGATACTTCCTCCAGAAAGCTGTATCATAGAACTAATAAAATTGCACATTTATCATGTGCAATCTCTAGATGGAAAGCTTTGTAAAAATATAGAAACTATGTCCAACTCTTGTGTATATTCTCACATTGCTTGGTATAAGTGCTCAATTAATCAACCAATTGAGTTATTTAATTAGGACTTTATTAAAAATAATATTGTTGGGAAATAACTCATATCATAAACTAAATACACACTGATAAGTAATTAAAGCATGAATGAATAGAAAGCAAACTACAAATGATATAATGGAGGGATAGAACTAAAGCTATTCAACTAATAGTTTCATTAATTTCTTGCTGGGAAGGTTTTAGAAATTTCAAGAAAGCTCTGTCTAGGGCCTGATCAATTCCTTTTCTCCGTGTTACCCTGATGTGCTGATTCACTTCTATCTGACTCACGTCATCCACTAGACTACAGAGAATGCTCGGAAATATTCACATTCTTGTATCAGATCCTCTGGTAGTCTTCTCTTTAGCATTCATTTATTATCAGAAATTCTTCTCAGTAGTTATCACATTCAGTAATTGCTTAAATGTTCATTTCCGTTTTTTACTATTTTCTTCATGAAAGCAGGCACCTACATATCTCTAGTTGCATTATAGTGCCTAGCACAGAGCAAATACTTCGTAAATATTTATTGAATGAATAAGTGAATTACTTCTTCTAAATAAATGTCAGACTGTTAGAACATGGTTATAGTTTAGACTTTAAGAATAGAATCTTCATAAACTATAGTTTTGCTCTATGTAATATACATCTCAAATATATATGATATTTTCTTTTGATAAGACACTGAAATTTCTACTACAGATTTATGTATCTGGGGAAGTTTTTGTTTGTTTGTTTGTTTGTTTGTTTGTTTGTTTCAACTGTGTGGCAACAAAGCTTCCAGCACTGTCCCTTGAATGAACTAGGGCTATAGTGGGGGTGGGGGGGTGGGTGCCAGAAGTTCAGGCCCACCCTAGTTTGGATAGTAGAGAACAGTTCACAGGTTGAGTCAACCTAAAAAGGGAATCTCCAGCCATAAGTTGTATAACACTGCCTGTGATTCATTATGAACTATCCCTTCTGTGTGTAGCCACCTGTGGCCTAATTGTCATCTCTAATATTAGGTAACCAATTGGATTTCCAAATCTGTCTGATCATCAGAATTACCTAGAAGCAAAAGTGTTTTTTGTGTGTTTTGTTTTTGTTTTGTTTTAAAGTACAAATTCCCTGGCTCACCCCACTCTTAAACCATCTCTTTTAGTGAATTCTGGGATTCTATAGGAATATAGCCTCCCAGTGAGTGAGATGACCAACCGGGTGAGCAGAATGAAATACAGGAGGGCAAAAAGCTATAAAGGAGTCATTCTCCAACTTTACTGTGCTAGAAAATCACCTGGAGAATCTTGTTAAAAACGCAAATTCTGATTCACTGGGTCTGGGATGAGGCCTGAACTTCTGCCTTTCTAGCAACCATTCAGGTAATATCTGTGCTGTATATCATTGGACCACATTTTAATTATCTTCCTGGATCTTGAGATCAAAGTAGGTTGGAAGATGTATAAATAGTCTAGCACAGAGAAACACATAGCTCCCACAGTGTACACAGTATTCACCAAATATCGTTTGTTCTTTAATATATTTTAATTTCCCTGATCCACCCTAGAAATATAGAGATGGTTCAGAGAATAATCATGATTTTGAGAAATAGGACTGATCCTTGCCTACCAAGGTTGGATCATGATGGACAGACTTGGCATCACCTTGGAGCTTTATAGAAATGCAGAATATTGGACTCAACTCCAGACCAACTGAAACAGAATCTACATTTTATCAAGAGCTCCAGGTGGCTTGTATGCACTTTGAACTTTGAAAAGCCTGAGATGAGAGGTGAAGTGTCTTTGTATGCAGCGAAAGCTGCTTTTCTGATTATTTGAACTGTAGAAATTTAGCAACTGTCCCCCCTTTCCTACTAACTAGTAATCCTAAACTTCATCCCTACGTCCCTTCCCTCCAAATGCATTCCTACCAAAAACACAAAAAACAAAATGGAGTGGAATGGGGTTACATTACTATGCCATTGAATATTTATTGCTTGGAAAGGAGAGCATCTGGTGCTTTATCTACTACATCAGATGCTGCTGCTAAATATTGCAGGAAAAATTTAGCCTAGTGTGTAAAGAAATACTCTCTGAATGACAGTAGCCACTTTTCTCATCATCTTTTATAATGGCTTTATTTGCAAAATGTAGACAATAATATGTGCCCTGCCTGCCTCATACTGTTGCTTTGAGGGATCAAATAAGATAATGAATATGAAAGTAGTTTGAAAAGTGTAAAGCTCTCTACAAGTGTAAGGGATTAAGAGAAAGAGTGAGTTGGTAGAAAGAACACAGAATGTTGAGTCAGAAAGCATGGGTTCGAGTCTGCTCTCCACCGTTAATTGTCTTTGGTGTTTTGGGTTAAGACCTTTAAGCTCTCTATTTCCGTATGTGAAATATGAATACAATGCTTTCTCACCTACCAGGATTCCTGTGTTGCCTCAAGTGAGATAAGGTATATGAAAAGGATTTATTAATGATAAGGCATTATTCAGGTGCCGTTTGTCATTCCCATTATCTTAGATTCTGTGATGCAAAATTAGGCTTAAATTATAGTAGTCACTTTGCTTTGATAGTAGACAGGACTAACTGCAAGACTGAAATACTCCGTTTGACCAACATAAGTAATAAACCAGCCTCTAGACCTGGGGTGTCCAAACTGCGGCCTGCGGGCCAACTGCGGCCCAACTGCGGCCCATGATCCATTGTTAATTGGCCCACAGCAAATTCCAAAAATATATTTAGTTTACTTAAATAAACCAGGTGAGGCAATACGTACTTCACCTCGAGTGAGTGGCCCGGCTGTTTGTGTATTTTACCTCATATGGCCCTTGGTGAAAAACGTTGAAAAAAGTTTGGACACCCCTGCTCTAGACAGTCTAAAGCAGTGGTTCTCAGAGGTGGTCCCCAAACCTGCAACATCAACATCGCTTAAGAACTTGTTAGAAATGCAAATTGTCGAACCCCACATCAGATCTACATAAGTCAGAAACTTTAGGACCAATGATTTGTAGTGTAATAACCCTCTAGGTGATTCTGATGTACAGCAAACGTAGAGAACCCCTGCAAGTAAAGAAAACACATCTTTCTGAGACAGTCAGAATTGTGTGCTATTTTTACCAATCAAGAGTATAGGAACACTTGAGATTCTTTCTGTGTAATAAGAAATCGATAGGAAATTTTGTGATGAGCTGGAGAGAGAGAGAGAGAGAGAGAGAGAGAGAGAGAGAGAGAGAGAGAGAAACTATTTGATATATGAATGCACTATCACATTTTTATGGTTAGACTTTCTGTCACTTTAGATGAAGAGCTTTCGAAGTAAAAACTGCACAGAATTTCCCACTTTGTCTTTTTCCATCTATAGTCTAATAATGTTTGAGGTTAACATATCACTTAAAATGTGCACACATTTCTGAAATCCTCATTCTTCTCTAGGCATATTCATTTTCAAGTCTCCCATAACACTGAATCTGCAATTAATTCTAATAAAACAGAGAAACCTCAATAGGTAACTCAAATGGGTTGCACTGCTGACAGAAAGTATACCAATAAAATTACCCCATGTCACTTAAGAAATATATGTGAGAAGCAGACTCCTTTGCAAAAAGTACCTAGCCATTTCTTTCATCTGTCATCACCTACCTTCTTTTTATGCATCAAATCAGGTATTTTTCTCAAGTTGGTCAACAATTCAAAAGCCCAAAAGGCTTTGTGAAGTCACATGATTGTTAAATTTGTCTGCTGTTGACTAAAGTGTGAAAATCTGGTGAAGAGAAGAGAAAAAGAAAAAAAAAACAACTTTAATAATACAGTTGGCAAATATCAATGCAAATCAGATCTAATTCTTTAAGGTATTCTAGTAATAAAAACTGAAATGTCAGTCTTTGACTGACATCAGTCTTTTTTTTTTTTGGCCTGGTCACTGAGGCTTTATGCTATTCTAGTTGTGGAAAGAAAGATCCAGATCAGGGAATGAGGGATTTGAAAGGCAGACAGGAAAATAGCTACCGAAAGTTAGTCTTCATAAGGCAATCAAAGAGATGTTTTGCATTTTTAAAAATCCCTACTACCCCAAAAATAAATAAATAAATAAAGCCATGGAAAATTGCTTCAAATTACAACAAATTATAAAGTCCAGAATTTCACCTTAAAACAAAGGGCATTCCAAACATAACACATGATATTGAGGACCTAGCTGCCTATAGGTTAGTGTCACTTGGTATGGACACAGAAGTGGGCAACTCTTTGGCCAGCTCTGGAATTTAGACAGCTTACTTTAGGAGCCATCTGGGATAAAATAAGTGAATTCCTCTTGTTTCTTGAAGAAAGAAGAGGTAAACATTTTTTTCTAGCAATGTAATTAATTTTACTAACTATGATGGCTGTAATGACTTCTGTAAGCCCACAAATTTAATGATCATTAAATAAGCCCACATATTTATTTTTTATTTTTTTAAACCGTCACTATAGTGTATTAGTCAGCTTGGGCTGCCATATCAAAATACCATAGACTGGCTGGGCTTACAAACAGATGTTTACTTTCTCACAACACTGAATGCTGGAAATCCATGATCAGGGTACACTATGGTTGGGTTCCGGGGAGAGCTTTTTCCTGGCTTGTAGATGGCCAGTATCTCACCATGTGCTCATAAGACCTATTGTTTGTGTGCACACGGAAAGGGGGAGCAAGCAAACTCTCCAGTACACACACAAAGGGGGGGCAAGCAAACTCTCATGCACTAGTCCCAGCAAGAGGACCCACTCTCAGGAACTCATCTAAACCTAATTATCTTCCAAAGGCCCATCTCCAGATACCACCACAGGGAGGGGTTGGGGTTTGAACCGATGAATTTTGGAGGGACACAATTCAGTCCATAGCACATAATATCTGATCTCATGATGCTGACCCCCTAGACTCCCAACTCATCTGTCTTTCTTAAGAAAGAGTTCTTGGATCATAGACTTGCAATGGCTCTGTTCTCACATTTCTTTAGGATTGGATATATCCTGCAGTTAAATCCTCTTTTAAACTCAGGATATGCAGCCATCGTCCAGAGACCAAATGGGAACAGCATCATCACTCTATTGCTTGCTCCCCTCCCTGAGTCTGAATGTCTTGTCCATAGAGGAAACCCCAGGTGTCTTCTCCATTATGGAAAAACCAGTAGGAGACCCACAGCGTGTCCCATTCCATTATTCCTGTAACACACCCAGGGCAGGCCGAAAGCAAAATTTGTTTTCTATATGTGTGAATAGCTGTAATTTCTACCCTTGAAAGTTGTTAGTGTTTGTTGTTAGAGGAAATGATTCCCCAGGAACGTATTAGACTCTTAAGGCCTCCGCAGCAGGCTGACTTAGCTACCCGGTGTCAGAGTGCATCTGGGGCTCTGCTGAGGTTAGTATACAAAGTTGCTAAGCCTTTAGCAATGCAGAAGCCTATTTCTTGCCCACTTGGGTCTGTTTCTTGTGGTTCTGCCAAGGAAGTGTCTGGCAGCAGCAGTAACCCATAATCTGACTCTGTCATGCTGTGCAAGGGAGGGTGACTGGTGATTAGAGGAGGTATAAAGGGCGGCTGTAAGGCCAGCCTGTAAGCCCGGCATCTTGCTTCCGACCTGATCCTAAATAGAGTCTTGCGGAGATAGCCTAAGAGTTGTTTTACAGTTCCAGAAAATCCGTTTTTGATCTCAGCTGCCCCAGGTGGTACCTTTGTAGGTTCGAACAGATTCTCAGTATCTACCAAAATATCAAGGTAGGGAGCTGGTTCCCTTTCTTTGGGGTGTCTATCTTATATGAGAGAGTTCCATGAGATTCAAACAATGAAAATTACTGTTCAGGTCATTTTTCACCATGTGTACTATTACTATTACTGCTATTACTACTATTAACTACCATCACTAATTACCTCACTAGTATCAACTACTGTTGTTTATGATAGAATGCCTACTTCATGCCTGTCATGTCCAAGGTATTTGGCATTTCCAGTTGCTAATTTTTATAAGAGCTACTGACCAGTCATCCGTGAATGATTCCATGAATCTTCAAAATGTGTTACCAACCCAAGCCTGGAGTGCTATAGGCAATCACTTATGAGTTACTGGGCCTGAGACCGTTGCCAATGGGCAGCCCTTGCTTTACAGGGACAGCAAGATCTTCCAGATATTAATAGGGCCTCTGTATGAAATTATCTCCCTGTTGGCCTTTCATAAGAAACCAATCAAACATATAAGTGATATAAAGATTATACATATATGTAAATGTATATATGTACATTTATACATTTGCTTATATATACATTTGTTTTTATTGTTTTGTATGAATTTGATATTATTGGACCTTCTAGGTTTTTTAAAATAAATATTCCAATACGTTATGATTTCTTAGTTTGCATCAGTAGGAAACTAAGGTACAAAGCTGCATTCTTGAGACCCAGTTATAGTCACAAATCACACAGTTCTTTTTAGTAATGTTTGTCTAACTTTCTTGATATCTGCACCCTCAAAATATATTGATATATTAGTTTTCTAGGGCTGCCACAGCAAATGATCACAAGCACGGTGGCTTAAAACAACAGAAATTTATGTTCTCACTGTTCCGGGGGCCAGAAGTCTAAAATCAAGGTGTCAGCAGGGCCGTACTCCCTCTGAAAATTCTAGGGTAGGACCCTTCCTTGCCTCTTTCAGCATCTGGTGGCTCCTGGCTTTCCTTGATTTGTGGCTGCATAACTCCAATCTCTGCCTATGTCCTCACATGGCCTTTTTTTCCTGTGTCTCCATATCTGGCTGTCTCATAGCTCTCTTTCCTTAAGGGCACCAGGCATTGAATTGAGGTTCCACCCTAACTCCAGGAAGATCTCACCTTGAGATCCTTAAATACCTCTACAAAGATCCGTTTTCCAAATAAGTTCACACTCATTGGTTCTAGGGGTTAGAACTTGGACATATCTTTGGGGGCCACTATTCAGCACACTGCAATCTGCTTTGCAGAGAAAAAAATTCAAGAATAATGAGATTTGAGTGGGAAAAAACCCACATGACTTTTGAAAGGCAAACCGAGTAGTTCCAAGTATTGCCATATTCAAATCAAATGTAATTAGATCTTGCTTTTATTATCAAGTAATCTGAGAAGAGATTTTTATATACTTCACAATTCTCTGAGTTTACCTATAAAGACAAAAGTGTTTATAGAGAAAAACATGAAGCAAACATGCATTGTTGCTAAAAGGATAAAATTAGGAAGTAAGCTAACCTGGGTCGGAGTTTTAGATATGATTTGCTAACGATGACTATAACAAAATGACTTTTTCAGCCATATAATGACCTACAAAATGACTTTCTCATTATTGTTGTGGGAATTAAAGAGATAATGTTCATGGGCACTTCCCATAGTCCCTGACATGGTCAGCTCTTTATAAAGATAGTTGCTGTTACTGTTGTTCCATTAAAATTTCTAATGGAAAAGGGTGTGGTCCATGGGCAAAGCACCAATCCACAAATGACTGTGCTTGTGTGGGAAAAAAAAAAAAAGCAGCTAACCATGATAGATTTTCATTTTTCCTTCACCCCAGTGCTTTAACTCTGGGGGAATTTTTCTGTGTCTTAAGTGGGATTGAACACAATGATAGATCTTATCCCTTCAGACATTGCTTATAATAGATCTGTCAGGTGTCCTATTTAAACCCTAATGGTTTTGCAAATGACAAAGCTTATGAAACACCCAAATTTGAGGTAAAAAAAGAAACAGCCAAGATACTTCAGAGTCAAGCAGACAACGTGAGTTTGGGGCGAAAGATTAACAGGGAGAATGTTTGTTCATAGATGAGAAACAGAAGCCAAGTCTGGCTCAATCTGTGTGATCTTTCTTCCTGCCTGAACATTTTGTCTACACAGCTATAACCTCCACTACCCCTAGGCTAGTGTTTCTCATAACCTTCCCATGTCCTCACCTTATTCTGTGGGTACACTATTTTTTTTCCCCCCAAGGGATGCTTTCCTGTTCCTCTTTCAATGTGTAGAAGGATGTAGGGTACATGATGCAGCTGGGCGGGCAGCCAAACCCGCACATTCGAAAGGCATGTCAGATAGCATCCAGCATTTTTTTCAGCCTGGCTTTCTGCCTCCTCACCTATCCTTCCTAATCTCCTCTTGTGTTCTCCACCATCTTGCACTAGGTAAATATTCTCCATCATTTCCTTTCTTCCTTTTATGCTCTGACTCCAAGTTGGTCTAATCTTAAAGTCAAAGCTTTAAGAAACAGAAGTCTAAGCCACTTCCATCTTTGGGGCATAAGTGCCAGGGAGCCACCCATGGTGCAGTGGGCAGTTGCCAGCACTGCCCCTTTTTTGCTGACCTTGACCTCTTGGTCAAATATGAGTAGAGATGCTGTATGAACTTGCTTCCTTCAATATTATGGACTTCGGTAATTTTCACTTCAGGATCTCCCTAGTCAGCATATATGAAAAGGGGCCAATTGCTTCCAACAACTTGAAGCCAAAGAGAAAAAATAAAGAACATTGCGATGAAGGAATCATTGTTAAGGGGAGTGTGGTGCTCAGAATAATGCCTTCCCCCACAAGGTATCTACATTGTAATCTTTAGAACCTGTGAACATGTCATCTTACATGGCAACAGGAAATTTGCAAACGTGATTAGGTTAGTATCTTGAGATGAGGAGATTATTCTGGATTATCTGGGTGGGCCCAAAGTAATCCTTATCAGAGGAAAGCAGGAAGGTAAAAGTGAGGACAGACATGTGATGACGTATGCAGGAGTTATAGGTGGAGAGAGAAATATGAATAAGCTATGCTGCTGGGATGAAGATAGAGGAGGGGGCCACAAGGCAAGGACAGCAGGCAGCTTCTAGAAGCTGGACAAGGCAAGGAAACAGATTTTCCTCTTAAACCTGCAGAAGGAAAGCAACTCTGCTGACACTCCAGTGAGACCCATCTGGGGCTTCTCACCTACAGAATGTAAGTGACTCATTGTTTTAAGCCACTAGGTTTCCAACAATTTGTTATAGCGGTAATAGGAAATGAATGTATGGAGTGACTCCTTGAGTTGTTTCAGACACTCAGTTATATAAAATTAGCCAGACACTCAGTTATGTAAAATTGGCTTGAGCTTTGGGGGGATGAAAAAAAAATACTGAACATACATCTACAAAATTACTTGTTTTGGCTTAATAGAGAATTGAGGTGGTTTGATCAGTGATATCACCATTCACACATTTTATTCCTAATGACCAATAT
Source organism: Rhinolophus sinicus (assembly GCF_036562045.2). Taxonomy (NCBI): domain Eukaryota; kingdom Metazoa; phylum Chordata; class Mammalia; order Chiroptera; family Rhinolophidae; genus Rhinolophus; species Rhinolophus sinicus. The sequence continues at coordinate 66,521,001 of NC_133751.1, forward strand.
TCAAAGAATTGTTATGATAAAATATAATACAAAAACATACCAAAGGAAACTTTCCTTTTTTGTCTGTTCATATTCATTCTCTGTCTCTGTCTCTGTCTGTCTCTGTCTCTCTCTCTCTCTCTCCTCTCTCATTTCTTTTTCTCTTTCCTTTTTTTATGATACGCAGAGCACTTTAGGAACTTCCACTACCTGAGGGTAATTGTGAACGTCAATTATCATTGTACCCTTGGAGCCGAGGAGCGCCTCCTCGCAGTAACATTTTCATCGCTTACTGTGATATAGTGCCTAGATTACGTCTATTAAACCACAACTTTGGGGATACTGCATACCTGTTTCAGAATTAAAATGTACTCATTTCAGGTATCGCCTTGAAACTTCCTAGAGAATGATAGGATGGGAAATAAAAGGAGGTTTCATGGTTACTATTAAGTGCAACTTTTAAAATGCTGATACTAGACCTCACCATCAGTGACCTCTGCTAAGACAGCGGGTGGGTAAGCAGTTATTTTGTTTTTGTCTCATTTGGTGAGCATGTGGGATGTCCTTGATTTCTTATGAACCTGCTGTACAGATACATTACTTTTCATCCTAACACTTGATAAAATGTAAGTTACTTGAAGGAAGAGCCGATAGCTACTTTTCTCACTCCCCTTCTCCAAGTTATAGCTAACTAGACTTTGTAGAATGGAAGCATTTGGGCAGCACAAATAAATAAATTCATACTGAATCCTTTAAATAACCATAGCTAACACTGGTACAGTACTCAATGTACAATATGCTTACCCGCTCGTGCTTCAGTTGACCACCCAGTGAGAGGCTCAGTGGGCTCCATATTTAAAGAGGCACAGTGCTGACGCATGGTGACTCCGGACTCGCACAGCCTGGGGTGGAATCTGGCCCCATCACCCCCTGTCTGGGGGTAGTGGAGGAAATTTACTGAACCTCCTCAAGCCCCAGTTTCCTCATCTGCAAAAAATTGTAAGAATAGTTCTTGTCTCATCAGATCATTGTGAGGATTAAGTGAGGTGGAACATACACGGTGTTCCAGCACGGGGCCTGGGACTTACTCAGGAACCTCTTAATCATAGATTGCTGCTAATCTCAGTTGGTGGGGAAGGAAAATGAAGACTAGAAGCAGAAAATGACTTCCCCAAAGTCCCTAATAACAAAATGGAAAATCTGGTTCTTCCCTGCTCTCTTCCCTCTATATGTGTAAATCTCTCTTCTTTTCCTTTGTTGTCTCTTTCCAGTATACACTTTCTCCCTAAACACACACACACACACACACACACACACACACCCTGCTTCACTACCCAGCTTCAGTTGCTGGGGAGAAACACTGGGGATCTCCACATGTGCCTGTCAGGAAGCTGCTAATGGCAGATGACAGCTGTGCAGTGACAGAAGCTGTGTGCTTCCAGGGCCAGCCCCCTGCAGAGAGGAGCAGTTTCACATCCAGCCCTAAAAAGGCACTCAACTTTGTCCTTCCCATGTGAGCCCGTGGCCATCTTCCTGCCCACCTACCACTGTGCTCATGCAGCAGTTGGTTTATCTGCCCTTTACAAACCCACTAAATCCAGGAAATCAGAATACCCCGCTCACACACACACCACCCCCACCTCAGAAGAAGTGGTTCACCAAATCACTCCCAGGCTTGGAAGGAGGCAGGGCTGCCTTCACACTCTGAAGCTTAGCGATAGAGATCTGGATCTTGTGAAATGAAAGGCAGCCTTGAGGATTTGAATTACTTTGCTTATCCTGCTTTCCCCTACAGCTCATCCTCCAAAACAGGCTCTCTAATTTATGATATGATGCAGCCCACATATTGGGATAAGCACAGCATATTAGCTCTGTGGGAGCTGCCAAAAAGGACAGTAGCTATTTTGTGCTTTAGGTTTGGAGCAGAAGAAAATTTGACAAACGGTCCATTTCCCTGGGGGATGAGAAAGCAGCAAGTCCGGGCTAGCCAGACAAGAGCATGATAAAGACGAGGGGAGCACAGACTGAGACTCGTTTTCCCCAAATCTCTCTTTACATGAAGGGCAAACAAACACGGTTCAAGTTGCAAACCCTGCTGTTTGTGATCCGGAACATTCGTGTCACTGCATATGCAGCCAAACAGTTCTCTGAGCAGAGGCTGATCTCAAAGCCTCGTCGTCATTGCCGATGCCCCAATCCTGGCATCACTTTTCAAGGGATTTGTTTTGTATTTGCAGTGTTAACACTCTGAGCAGGGAAAAGATGCCAGCCCTGAGAGCAGCAGCAACACAGCTTGGTAATTGGCTTTTAAATGCTTTTTTGCTTTAAATTGATACCATGGGTCTTCATTTTCTTTCCTGGGGGAATTTCAGTCTTTTGTTTTTCGAAGGGTGACTTTTCCTTGTCCTGTGACAATTAAGGGGCAAATTTACAATCCCTGGCTAAGGAGGGACTCTAACAGGAGATGCCCATTATCCTGCCCAGCGGGCTGTCTAGAGGGGACCTGGAACCAGGAGAGGGGAGAATTAGGTTACAGTTCTGTTTGCCCCCTGACTCTGTCTGTGACCTTGGACAGACCCCTCTTTCTCTCAAAGCATCCCTTCTTTATAAATAAAATGAGAAGCTAGCCTAGAGCTGGTTTCTCAAATTTTACATAGCAATGACCTGGGGATCTTATTAAAATGCAGATTCTGATTCAGCATATCTGGGTAGGGCCATGGATGGTACATCTAAGCTCGCATGTGAAGACCACACTGCTGGTCCATGGATCCCATTTTGAGTAGCAAGGGTCAAGAATGTTGTTTCTCCAAATGTGGTCTACTGACCACCCAAAGTCCTGCTGGGGCTCCTTCCAATACACTTTCCGAATCCAACATCCCCTCACCATCCTTGCTGCTAACCACTATTTTAATACCATCATCACTTGGCTGAACTACTTCAGTAGTCCCAGCTTCCATTTTCTACCCTCTCTATTCCTCACCTAGCCATCAGAGTGCCCTTTTGAAAAAATAAATCAAATCATAGCAGTCCCCCAACCCTAATTAAAACCCTCTAGTCACTCCAGAATATCTTAGAATAAGACCCAGGGATTATTATGACCCCAGGAGGTTTAGTCATTTTACTTTATCACCCCCATCTCCTATCATTCTCTCTCTCTCTCTCTCTCTCTCTCTCTCTAGCTCTAACTTTGTGGTTCTCAACTAGGGGAGACTTTGTACCCCAGGGAACATTTGACAATGGCTAGAGACATTTTTGGTTGTCACAACTGGGTGGGTATAACCAGAATCTGGTGGCTAAAGAGGCCAGGGGTGCTACTAAAATCCTACAATACAAAACAAAGCCCCATACAACAAAGAATTATTTAGCTCAAAATATTAATAGTTCTGTTGAGAAACCTTGCTCTAGTCACACTGACATGCTTTCTATTATTCAAGATCACCAAACTTCTTCCTACCTCAGGGCCTTTGCACTTGCTGTACATCCTCTGACTCAGATATATATATATATATATATGTATATGCCCCTCTTTCTCTCAAAGCATCTCTTCTTTATAAATAAAATGAGAAGCTAGTCTAGAGTTGGTTTCTCAAATTTTACATAGCAATGACCTGGGGATCTTATTAAAATGCAAATTCTGATCCAGCATATCTGGGTAGGGCCATGAGAGAAAGAGTGGTCTGTATATGTATATATATATATATATATATATGTTTGGGGAAACCATTCCATGTTTCCCCAAAAACAAGACCTAGCTGGACAATCAGCTCTAATGCGTCTTTTGGAGCAAGCATTAATATAAGACAGGTATATATTATATTATGTTATGTTATGTTATGTTATGTTATGTTATGTTATGTTATGTTATGTTATGTTATGTTATGTTATGTTATGTTATGTTATGTTATATAGACTGGGTCTTATAGTAAAATAAGACCGGGTCTTAAATTAATGCTTGCTCCAAAAGACGCATTAGAGCTGATTGTGTATATGTGTGTGTGTGTGTGTGTGTGTGTGTGTGTGTGTATAAAATCTCACTTGCACACGTGTATGCACATACACACGTGTGGTATCATAAAGGCCTCAGTTCAAATATAGCATCCTGAGGAAAGCTGTCCCTGATTACCTTAGCTCAAATAGCACAAACTCTCTGCTACTTTCTTGCCATTATGCTATTTTATGTCCTCGTAGCACTATCACTGTTTGAAAGTTTATTATGAGTGTTATTTATGAGATAGTTTTATCTGTAGCCCCACATTGGAATATAAGTCTCATGATGGTGTTCGTTTTGTCCATCTTATTGATTGCCATTAGTGATACTCCTGTACCCTATAAATGTTCCCAGGGCATATTTATTGCTCAAAAGTATATGCTGAATTAATTAACAAATGAATGAACATACAACTGAGTCTACTTGGATATATATTGCTAAAAATGTAGAATTTTAAACCCCACTCGAGAATTACTGAAACACAATCTCTTGAGTGTGGGCTCCCGGAAGCTACATTTGAACAAGCTTTCCTTGTGATTTCTATACACACTGGAGTGTGAGTTTCCCTGGGTTAGATAATAACAACTAACTAACTCCCATGACACACAGGGAGGCACTCACTCCCCAGCCTGCACATGGGTTTTGCCAGCAGACCCACTTCTTTTCTGTCCTGCTGGGAGTAGGTCAGGAATCCTTTCTTCGGTTTTATCTCTGTGGGTGAGAGATGAGGAGGAAGGCCCAGAGCATGACTCTGACCAGAAAGCCTACCCATCCTTACCTTAGGGTTGAATATACCTGGTGTATTTTTCTTAAAAGTTGAAAGAAGCCTGAGGGGAAGGGAGAAAATGACCTTTCCTGAGAAAATTGTAATAAAGTGGGACATTAATAAAGGATAAACAAAAACAATATGAATTTCACCTCAAGATAATGAGTTGCATGGGGGCTTTTAAAAATTGGTGAGACTTTTTTGCCCACAGTCATACCATTGGCAGCGAGATCACAGTCAACCAAAAATCTCCTCAGTGATTTCATACACAAGGCTAATGAGCCATCTATTTCCCATCTTGAATTTCCATCATTTTTTAATGTAAGGGAAAGACGTTATATTTATCCTGTTATGTGCAATCTTCGTAGGTTTGTTTTATCTTTCAACTATTATAATAAGACAGTGATCTTGAAATTTGTCTTTCAAAAATCTAAGTAAAACGTCAATTTTCTGAAGAATTCCCTTGAAATAAAAGAAGAGAGAGGGTTATCTGCCTCTGTCAGTTCAGAAGTAGAACTCACTCTGTGGATACTATTTGACCATCTAATTATGCTAACAGGTAGGAAAATCAACGTTTGGTCCAGAATATTGTGGAAAGGAAGGGCACTAAATTAAACAAAAGCTGCCATCCACCATAAACAGGCACTTTTAGGTGAAGATACAACAAAGCTCTAGAAGAAGCAAGCTATTGACCATGTGTACCCTTAATTACCTGGCTATTGACAGAAATAATGGTGGCATCACACAGAAAATGGATAGCCCTGGGGGCAGGACAGGCTTCTTTCCTTATTTTTTAGAAGAATGTATGAAAAAGTCCTTTCATAAATTCTATGTGGGGACAGTTGACAAGCTTAAACCAGCAAGACCAACTATGGTAGGTATACGAAGAAAGTTTCTAGGAATACCTTACATAAACCTTTATTTGCACCTGTCTCTGGAAATATGGGCATCATACCATACCTAGGCATCTACATTGTCACTTATACCTGCATCGCACTTGGTACATCTGTTTCAGAGAGTGATGGGGGAAAGACTTTCTCTAGTAGACTACTGCCCCACCATCTCCAAGTAAATGCCTGTTACTAACCAAATCCCAGTCAGTGTAGAATGCAAAGGTTAATAGCTAAAGTTGACTGTAGCTCCTTTCAGATTGAAGGTAAAAGAAGAATGGGGTCACCTCCGGCCAAATTGTATTTTCAATTCTAGTATAAAACTTCACAGGGAAACTTCAGTCTAAATGACTCAATGTACATTGACGTGGTTTCTCTCACCCATAGAAATCCAAAGACACTCCACAACCAGTACATAGGGAGCCCTTACTCTGTGCTGAAACGAAGCTCCCTTTCAGCAATGTAACGTGGCCACTCTAATGATTAGTCAACAGCACAAAACAGGAGTTGCAGGACTGAAAATATGCTAAGGACTTAATATACTAAGGACTAACAATATACTAAGAGAAAGTAAATCTTATGAAAGAGTCACAGGATCCTGACATTTTTGGAATTAATTTTGTAACTGATATGGCCCACTTCCCAAGTTGGGTTACCAAATCAAGTTGCGTTTTGGGGTTGGTGGTGGCTGTTTTCATCACAGTGACTAGAGCTCCCTTTTTGCTTATAATGCGACAATCCTTTCTCTTCTAGAGTCACTCCTCACAAATTCCCAGGTGGTAAGCTCATATTCCATCCTGGTTCTTCCCTCTTGCCGAAGCTGACGGCTTTCTTTCTGAATATACCACCATTAAGAGCAGGAGATCTAGGAGCTGATGTCACTTTGACATCTGGGAAATCACTGTCCTGATTGCTGTTGTCGTGAGTCGCCACTAGTTATTTCCAAAGGCCAAGTTCAAATCACAGAGGTGGGGGGAAAAAAATCAACCAAAGTTCATTTGCCCCAACTCCCTCCATATGAAAGCTCTAAGACTTGAACTCCTGAATTTTAGACTCTTGAAACAGAGCTCAAACCTGGAAAAGTCTCTGCTTTGTTTCTAAAAGTATCTACTCCTAGAACCTATCTACACCATTCTTTTAATGTACAACATGGCTTTGCTGAGACAAATCAACAGTTGCATCTTGATTCATGCATCAGAATAAAAATATTTCACACCAATAGGAAAACAGAAAGGGAAGAGAGAAAAATGATCATTTTACATTTTACAGAGATACCTCATTTTTTTATATTACAAAATTTAAAAACACCACCACTGTAGAAGTGTCACAATTTTCAGGGCAAAAGGTGAAAAATGTCCATTCATCTCTATCATTAAAAAAAAGAAAAAAAAAGAAAAGTCTGTTCTTTTAAAAACCCAGAGGAAACAAACATGAGAATAAAAAAATCAAAATAGCATGAAGTGTCATGAATTAGAAAACTTTCAAGAGACAAGCTATTAACAAAATTCAAAAGAGGAATAGTGAATTTAGTTTACATAATCATTAAATATTAATAAGATTATCTGAACCTGTGTAATATACTCAGAAATTTTGAGGAGTTCATTCTTTTATGGAATACCAAATTCCCTACATCTTCTAGACGCACTAAAGATCAGAGGAGGGCATGTCCATAGGTAACACAGCAGTTGGAATGAAAAACAAATGATGGATTTTTCCTAAGATTTTCAAGGCTGTCAAAAGGATGCATTGGATTTTACAGTGGGGCTGAGCTCAGATTTATGTCTTATATTCAAACTGTCACTGGAAAAATTTAGGGGGATTGTGGTTTCTTTCTTTTTTTAAGCATTAATTTACCACCTTGTCTCATGAATCTCTGTGCTTTATAAACATTGACTTATAAATAATAATATAATCCTATGTGGTGTGTAAGGGAAATGTAAAATTATTTCCTGCTTACAGGGTAAAACACTGAGGCATATGAGGTCTAACAATTAAGTTCGAGAACTTGTTGCAATGATGTTAACCTTTTTTGATATCAGAGGGATTATTCATTATGAATTTGTACCAACTGGACAAACAGTTAAACAAGTTTACTATTTGGAAGTGCTGAAAAGGCTGCATGAAAAAGTTAGACGACCTGAACTTTTTGCCAATTCATGGCTCTTGAATCACGGCAATGCACCAGCTCACATGGCACTGTCTATGAGAGAGTTTTTAACCAGCAAACAAATAACTGTATTGGAACACCCTCCCTACTCAACTGATCTGGCCTCCAATGACTTTTTTTTTTTTACCTGAAGATAAAGGAAATATTGAAAGGAAGACATTTTGATGACATTCAGGACATCAAGGGTAATACGATGACAGCTCTGATGGCCATTCCAGAAAAAGAGTTCCAAAATTGCTTTGAAGGGTGGACTAGGCGCTGGCATCAGTGCAGAGCTTCCCAGGGGGTGTCCTTCGAAGGTGACCATAGTGATATTCAGCAATAAAATATGTAGCACTTTTTCTAGGATGAGTTCATGAACTTAATTTTTCGACCTCATACATAGCTTTGAGTCCAGGTATCTCCATGCTATCTCAAGCTTTAGCAATCTGAAATCAAGTACTGGAGAAATTTCTACTATCCATGCCACCAGTACCAGCCAGGTAGAGAAGAAAAGCAGAAAAAAAGGCTGTCCCAAGCTTTCAAAGTCCTATGACTGAAGAGGCAGAACCCTGAGGGAAGTCAGTGTTATCCCCACACAAAGCACTAATTCGGGCAGCAGATAAACTTATGATTAGTCACATCAAGGCAACTTCTTAATTATCCACAAGACAGCTTTGATGTGTTGTAAATTTACTTCACTCTATTCCCTTGTTCCTCTTTAGTCATCTCCATGACTATGTCAGCATCACATCATAGACCTCCATAAAGGAAGAAAGGCCATCAGTGCACTAAATACATGGATTTTTGAGAAGTTTTCCATAAAGAAACATTTTGCAAAATAAATTGTTTTGGATTTATTTGCATTATATGACAAGACTCTTCTCTGAAGCTTCCAATGATCAGATCTACTGAACGGTATCATCTGATTTGCGTGCTGACTTCAGTCCTGATAATAGAGGAAGGGGGATGACTTCGGTCATCCCACTCACTTGTAGGAGCCGAAACATGTATCTTCAAAAGTATAAAGCAAGAAGACCAGCAGACACAGCAGCAAGAGAGATTTTTGAGACAGATACAATTCTGTGAATCATCATTAAATCGCCTTCACCCACTTTGGGGACCTCATTAACTACAGCTGTCATTGCAAAGGAAGGCGTAGGCAGCCATTTTGATTGGATCCTCCTCCATGTCACCCTAGGCTGATGCTGGTGCAAAGTTGGAACTGAGGGCTAAGGACGCCTAATCTGGGAAAAACAACCCAAAGTGTTATTCTTCCCCTAATATACTTTGTAAAGTGTGTCATAACAAAATTGTATGTGCTGCACATTTTCTTCTCAGATGGCAGGAAAATAACTTAGTTCCTGAAAACCATGCTATCCACTTGTCCCCTTTCAGAACAAGACACTGCACTATTTGTGATAAAAAATAAAATTTAATAGCATATGCAAGAGCAAATGTATGTGGGGAAAAGGAGACAGTTCCACATGCTTTACCCCAGAGCATGGCACTGCCTTAGTCCTGCCATCTGAGCTTGCAGCGGTATTACTGGGCATAGGCCAACCTCAGCACATTTATCTCTTACAGTGCAATCCCATGGTATTCCTTCCAGAGTTGCAGCCTATCTATATTTAAATGGCACTTTTTCTTTCTTTGTTTCAATGCTACTTTTACTTTACCTATAAGGAAGACTAGGTTAGGGAGATTGGCTAGAAGCCACATTTCCTTTTCCCAGAGAGATTAAGATATTTAAGGATGTTAACATTTCTTTCTAGTCCCTTGATGACTATAATATTTGTATTTAAATTTTATGGATTGCTATATTATATATGTTACTATCCTTATGTTACAGATGAGGATACTAGGGATTAAAGGGTTAAATAACTAAAATCTAGTAAGTGTCATAGATAGTACGTGAACTCATATCTTGTGCTCAAACTGCTACTGTGAGTTATGACCTTGGCAAAGCTTTCCAAAGTCTCATCTCTCTTCATTGTTACAATCATGCTATGCAAACAGAGAAACTCTGTATTTTTTACCATCTTTTTTTCAATGAAATCAATGTACTCAAACATTCATTTACAAAATACTTTAGAAAACTGATTAGCTTAGAAGAAATGGAGGCATACGGAGGAAAAAAAAAGAAAAGGAAAACCGTTTTATCAATGCATTTAGATAAAACACTGAGATGTCTTTAACCTATAGTATCCAATCTACCAGTAATTGGCCTTATACAACATTTCTCAAAATATGATCCAGAGCTACTTATATCAAAATCACAGGGGTGCTTGTCAAATGGAGTTTCCTGGAGCCACCCAAGACATAATAAATAAGAGCCTCTGAGGCTAAGCCCCAAGAATCTACATATAAAGCATACTGTCCTGGTGATCCTTATGTCCACTACAGATGGAGAACAAATGCCCTAAGATCTCATGTGGTTTCTCACCACGTTAGAGTGACAAGTTATCGGAGAATGCCGTTGATGACAGGGAAATGGTCAGTTTTAGGAGGGTGTAGCTGGGACTTCCCCAGTATCACTAAGTGAGTGGTAGAGCTTGTTTTAGAAGTTCTGGTGCTTTATCAGCAGCCAGCTAGAACTAAGATACATTTGGAATTCCTGAGGAAGTAGAAGCTGACTGGTGGGTTCAGACTGTTATAATGGATGTCCAAGAAGAGAATAAACATTTTGGAGAAAACTTTTCTCACCTGATGACCTCGTTTGCAAGTCGACATGCCTACAACTAAGACATAGAGTTTATTTAAAAGAAATGAGCATTTTACCAAAGGTTGTGCAATGTGTACTAATCAAAAGCTGCCTGTCAAGTTGAAGTAGCATCAAGAGGCTCAGAATAAGGGCTCTTGGGCGTTAAATGGTTTCTACCAAATACCAAACCTATTATCATGATTGGCTGTTATCGTCCTCTAAACAGCGAAGTGATTAAATCGGTTATTATGGAACACTAAATATGCATAATTATGACAAATAAGACTCAAGTGCAAGGAGATGTCTATCTCACTGACTGGATTACATTTCAAGAAGGAGTCAATGGAGGACTGTTTTTAAAACCCCTGTCAGCTGTGTGGAAGCTGCTTAGGAACTGGATTCTCTTGATCTTCACGCAGCCTCTTTTGCGCATCATCTCAACACGCCAGTTCAAAAACCTCTCCAGAGCTTAACGCTGATCCTAAATGTCCACCCTATGCAACAACTTCTCTTCATTTACATTATAGCCCTGAATTATGCATGCAATACTCTTTTCTTATTTATTAAATTTATTGGGGGGACGTTGGTTAGTAAAATTCTATAGGTTTCAAGTGTACAATTCTATAATACATCATCCATCTATTGCATCGTGTGTTCACCACCCAGAGTCAGTTCTCCTTCCATCTCCTTTTCCCTCTTCTGCCACCCCCTACTCCTTCCTCTCTGGTGATCACTAAACTGTTGTCTATGTCTGAGTTTTTGTTTCTTTGTTTCTTTGTCTTGTTCCTTCGTTGCTTTCAGTCATACAGTTCTTGACTTTTTCTGTCTGATTTACTTGACTTAGTATAATCATCTCAAGACCCATCCATGTTATTGCAAATGGCAGTATTTTGTCTTTTCTTAGGGCAGAGTAATATCCCATTGAGTATATGTTCCATATCTTTTTTATGCAATCATCTATCAAATGACACTTTGGTTGTTTCCACATCTTGGCCACCATGCATAGTGCTGCAATGAACATGAGGGTACATATATCTTTATAGATGAACGTTTTTAGATTTTGGGGGTAGATACCCAGAAGAAGGATTGCTGGGTCATATGGTAATTTCTATTCTTAATTTTTTGAGGAACCTCCATACTGTTTTCCATAGTGGCTGTACCAGTTTACATTCTCACCAGCAGTGTATGAGGGTTCCTTTTTCTCCACAGCCTCTCTAACATTTATTATTTGTCTTGTGGATGATAACCATTCTAATAGATGTGAGGTGATAGCTTATTGTGGTTTTTATTTGCATTTCCCTAATAGCTAGTGAAGTTGAACATTTTTTCATATAGCTGTTGACTGTTTGAATGTCTTCTTGGGAGAAATGTCTGTTCAAGTCCTCTGCCCATTTTTTAATTGCATTGTTTTATTGTTGTTGAGTTGTATGAGTTCTTTATATACATATTTTGGGTATTAGTCCATTATTGGAGGTATTGTTTGCAAATATCTTCTCTCATTTGGTTGGTTGCCTCTTTATTTTGTTGATGGTTTCTTTTGCTGTGCAGAAGTTTTTAGTTTAATATAGTCCCATTCATTTATTTTTACTTTTACTTTCCTTGCTTTTGAACTCAAATTCATAAAATTCTCTCTGAATCTAAGGTCTACAAGTTTAGTACCTATGTTTTGTTCTATGCAGTTTATTGTTTCAGGTTTTATGTTTAGGTCATTGATTCATTTTGAGTTAATTTTGGTATATGGTTGCAATATTCTTTTGGATCACTTTGCTAAGTATTAGATGCCTCTAACAAGATCTTGGATTTATTCTGAGTCACTCTAACTTGCTCTAAGCCAACTTCTCAGCATAGATTTGGTCCACTTATCACTACCAATAAAGGCTAAAAACCAGTACTACAGAATAAGCTGGTCCTATCTAGTCTATTTCTATATCTAAGAATTGAAGGAAATAACTCATGACAAAATACATTGCCAAAAAGGAGATTTCGTCCTGGGATTATACATGCTATAAACCCTTGTAAAATATGCCTGGGTCACTGATAAAAAGGATATATCAGGCTGCACCCAGAAACTCCAACACAAAGATTTTTTTGTTTAGTACTGTAGAGGTGACAGATCATAAAAATCCAGTGCCTTGATGGAATACTTTTCAAAAATACTAATATAATATCCAGTTTCAAGTTGTGTCATCAGTACAGACTAAAAATACTACTTACTAAATAGTGATATTTGTCAAATTACCAATATCTTCTTGGAAAGAGGTCCCCTCTAGGTATGTAGCATAAGTATGATGCAAACTGTAATTGTGGTGGTTGATGTTTCCTTGAAACAGAAAATCACCAGGAATGTAGCCAGAATTTATTTTCTGTGTTTACATTGTACAAAGGAAATAGGCTATTCATTTTTCCCTCTTTTTCTTTTCTTCTTTCCCTATGAATTTCTTTCACTTTCTTCAGTTCTATTTGCCACATAACTTGAACTGTACTCTCATCCTCTGAACAACTCATTTAGTGTGAAAATTGAATGCCCTTTAAGAAATGAATTGTCAGTGTTTGATATTACTGTGCTCCTCTCATTTAAAGAAATGTTATGGCTTTATTGGAGAGAAGGCAAAACAGTAAGAGAAAGGGAATCAAAACATCAAGGGTGAAACAGTTTTAATTGTTTTCAAATACATTTTTAGATTGTCATAATAACAGAGGAAAAAGAACGAAATAGATGATGTTGATGAAAATAAGCAAGGGTATCTGCATGACATTTTTTGTAACTCAACTACAAGAACTTTTATCAACTCAGAGCTTACAAAATATCAGCCATGTTGATAATTGAAATATTATTTTCCTAATACAAATGAAGGAAATTGCAAAAGTATGTAAAAAAGTCAACATATTTAAGTATATAAAGAAGACAACTACAGTTCTCTAATTACAGTTCTCTACAGTTCTCTAATACAGTTCTCAACTAGTTCTCTAATTTTTAAGATTATGCCTTCACACCAAATCCAGCCACAATTAATCATTATCAAGAACTCCTTACCCTGGGGCCATTTTGTTGTCTGCTTTGATAGTTAATATTTAAATTGTCCCAGAAGCAAACTTGAGAAACTACTTATTGTTGCCTTGCTACTACTCATTTAGGTATGCTAATTGTTTCCATAGGCACATGCAACCAAATTAAATGCTCTATAAATTGAATGAACTGCCATTTTAAGTGAAATATAAACACTCAGAATGAAAATACGTTATTTATATAACATTTGGGGGCATGTGAATTGAAAATTCTGTGTGATATTTTATCAATAAAATTAAGGAATAGAGATGTAAACCCCCCATTGTAGTGATTTACATTTATCTGGTTTCCTTCGAATCATAAATCCTTTGGATGAGATGGCTCTTTTCATGTTTGTGAAGGAAAGGGACAATGCAGGCATTATCAGAGTAGAAAGTCATCCAGGTAGAGAGTAGTTAGATAGGAAATACATATTTTGCTTTAGAAAAAAAATCACAGACATGAATATACCATTGCCTTTGTGTACAGAAAAGTTTAGAAGGGAAGTACAAGTTCTGGCCTGCTGGAAAAAAATTGAAGTTTAACGATGTTTTTATATATACAATGATGAGGACCCATTCCATGAAATCATTTAAATAGGGAGAAGCTGTGTATTCAAGCATTTTCACCTGACTTCAAAATATACTGTGTTAAAGGTCTTTTATCCAAATAATTATTTGTAGGTGTGGGACAGAACTCAGTATACAAATAAAATAGGCCCCGATACATAATCATATGATAGCATTAACATGAAATCACAAATCACTCAAGAAACCTTTCTTACAAATGAAGTATTATAAAACTATATTCTACCTGATGAATGTTTCCCAAACTTTAAGGATACTGATCCTAATATTATTTATTTAGTAGACATTTTTTACTATTCTTATGTGAGGTGGAAAAGAGAACAGAAGGGAATCTAAATTAGTCAGAATAATTAGTCCTAGCTGCCACTCTAATCCCTGAAATCTCAGAACTTAAACACAATAAAAATGTATTTCTTTGTTATATTATAGTTTTATGTATATGTTTCTTCTTTATCTCTTAGCTCTGCCATCTGAAAACATAGCCTCTAAGGACACTTTGAAGGGAGAAGAGGGAGAGGACAGGGAAGGCCACACAGCTCATAACTACCTCAAACCAGAAGAAACACACTTCAGTTCCACTCACAATTCATTGGCCAGACCTCACTCTTATGGTCCTTCCTAACTACAGTGAAGGCTCAGAAATGTGGTTTTTACCTTTAACAAATAGAGAGCCAGATATTTCTTCAGCAAAATTTGTTTATTTGGGAACAACAGGAATTGCAATTTGTGGCATGCCATCTAGTGGTGAAGCACGCTGAAGTCTAGAGAAACGAAAGAAGAATGCTCTTTTATGGACTCGGACAGGGCTGTTGTAGACAGAGTCCATTGGGGGAAATCAAAAGTTCAAAGTATAGTGATATTTCCTTGTCTGAGTTATTTCATCTTCCATTGGCTGAGCTGTTACTGGGCAAGGAGGAATCTTTACTTCTTCCTGCTGAGGTAGTTAAGTAGTATCACTTCCTATTGGAGATGCAAGGTACATCTCTTCCTGTTGGGATTAGTAGTGTGCATTGATTGACATGTGTGGGAGTTCTTTCTTCCAGCCTCTTGACTCCATTTGAAATGAGGTTTCTGTTTATTAATTTTTACAATGGTCTCATTTATGCCCAGGAGGTAGAATTGAAATGAGATATGGTAAACACAAAGCATTTTCTCTGCCACAATCAGCCCTTCCAGCCTCCAGATGGTCATATACTTCTTTTTTCATGCAGAATACTCCTTCTCCCTAAGGGAGACAACCCAGACACAGCATGCATGTGAAATTCCACAGTCTTTCCCATGAGGTCCAGATATTATTCCTCCTAGTCCAACAAATGAGGAAATAAAAAGATAAGTTGTCTGTCTCCGCCCTTCTCCCATCACATATGTACCTAATATAGAATGATGGAACAGACATGGTGTAATTTCAATAAACTCTTTCACTGAAGAAAGGGATGAATGGGAGATACATATTTGTTACTGGTCCGAAGCAATTCCAAGATTCCATTGGGTATTATATTATAAAAGCCTCCTCCCCAAACCTGGTGGTTGAGCCTTTGATTTTGTATTCTTGCTCACTTTTTTCTCAGTGGCTCCTAAATCTGCCTCTGTAGGGGGAAAGGAGGCTATCACTCACCCACTATTTTTATGACATCTGAAGTGGGAATTGGAAATAAACTCACCTGGGAGACTGCACAACTTTTGCAGGTCAACTTCTTCTCATGGTGGCCCAAGATTTTTCAAAAACATCTTACAATGAAAGTCTTTAGCCAATTTCTCAATTAAATGCAAATTCAAGAATTACTTTTTCCCAGGAATTCAAGCATGTGTAGTCTGGGCTTATGGTTTCTTTAGTGACATAGTTTCCTCAACATCTTAGTATGCTTCTGATCTATTTCCTTTTAGTCAGCAACTTGTGCGCTGTGTTCTATTGGGGACACATGAGTACTCAAACATCTTTTGTTCCTTTTGCATTCTAAAATCTACATCCTTCCGCCACCAACTTAATGGTAGCTACCTTAAGGCCTCACCCTTAACATGATTTTTGCCCCAGTCTGTTTAATCAATTAAGAGGGTTTTAGTTTTTTGTTTTTACCTTTGTTATTCATAGTCTTTTGAAATCCCATCTCTTATGATTTGAGATCAAGAAGCAGTTGGATTTTGTAACCCTTCAAAGCTCCAAATTTCTGGACTCTGTTTTCTTTTGTTTCTGCTTGCAAACCTGTCGATTCTCTCTATAGCTCCTCTCTTCCAAAGACAACTGCATTAATTGCATATAGCTGAGTAAAAAAACTGACCCAAAATCAATTTATTTTATCAGCTTAAAATAGCCAACCTTGTCATCCCATAGTTTCTGTGGATTTGGAGTACAACAGTGGTTTAACTGGGTGCTTCTTTCTCAGGGTCTCTCCTGAGATTACAAAGTGTTGACTGAGGTTATACTCTCTGAAGAATTGACTAGGGCTGGATAGTCAACGTTTAAGCTCATCCACATGGTTACTTAGCAAGGGGTTTCATTTTCACTACTTCGGCCTTTCCGTTGGGTTACTCATGACATAGCTTCCTCACTCATGCATGGTCCAAAGAAAGTAAAAGAGTAAGTGAACCAGAGAGTATCCAAGGCTGAAGTGTAGTCTTTCATAACCTCCTCTTGGAAGCGACGTGCAGCCACCCTGTCATGTGCTATTGGTCACACATACCAACCCTAGTATGACATGGGTACAAGGTATGAACACCATGAGGATCACCGAGGGCCATCTCAGAGACTGGCTACCACAAGAAGCAGAAACCAAAAATTTTGAACTTCTTTTCAATCTGATCACTCCATAAGCATGTAACCTACCCCACAAGTTAACACAGGTGACAATTTTATAAAATATTTTGCTGCTTCATACGATACATCGTATGTCTAGTCCTCCACTGACCACCAAACTTTTAGTTTTGCTCATCAATGAGTCATTAAGCTAATAATACATCTTGCATTTTTTTGTTGCAACAACACTCTACTTCTGGTACTGATTTTTTTTTAAATTGGCCAGGATATTTAAATAATAGCTAACCACAAAAAAAAAGCCATAAATTATCCTAAATGTTTCTTGTTTCCAGGCTCTCTTATAACCAATTCATCTTCCCTAAAGTGACCAGAATTTTCTCTGTAAAATACATATTTGAGCATATCGGTGGATTCATAAAACCTCTTTGGCTCCAGTGCTGTCAGGACAAAGTTCATTTCCTTTCTGTTGCTTACAAAGACCTTTTTATCCCAACCTCAGTCTATACAGCTACCTTCATCTCCAGCTATTCTCCATACATATTAATATTTAGTACTTCAATCATGAGATGCTCACTATCTGTGAAACATAACAAGCACTTTTACACTTCTGTACTTTGTACATGCTAGTCACTTTACCTGAGATTACCTGCCTTTTCCCAAAACCTCCATATATCCCTCAAGTCACTCCTTCAGTTATGCTATCATTGTAATGTATGCAAATCTTTACTATAGCACTCTTTATGATGTTTTATCTCCTTGTCTCCTGAACTACAGTATTCAGTTCTCAAAGGAGCTACACTGGAAATTACTTTCCATTACCATAGAGGTTTTATCAATCTTCCTTCCTAACTTACTCGATTCCTAGTAGTAATCATATCATAAATATTTATTGACTGCATATGAATTGACAAAGATCGTTCTGTCTTCTTTCCATCCTTACCATAAAGCTATGCTCCCTAATCTCCATGTACCAATAAATTGTTTAACAATTCTAAAATGGATGAAAATGGCTGGTTCTTCTAATTATACCTCTTTTCCCTAGAGGATCCAGTTTACTTACATCTTCGTTTATACTCTATGCCTTTCAAAAATTAATCTGCAATCCAGACCCATACTCTGAGTTTTATACTCTGATAAAAATTTCCATTTATAATTCCCAAAATAAACTTGAGTTCAACATGTACAAAATTAAATTCATGTTTCCCATTCATACACGTTTTTTTACTCTTAAATGTTCTTTCTTTGTGAGTGGCACCATCACTCACCCAAGCCAGAAGCTTAAGGGTCATCCCAAACTCTTCCTATTTACTTGTCCCCCATACTCAATTTGTCACTAAGTTTGTGACTTAAATATCTCTGGAACTGTTTTTATTTCTCTACTTTTTCTTTTCAACTTCCTATCATGTCTTGTGTAGGATACTACAAGAGCCTCTTAACTGGTTTCCCTACCTCCTGTTTGATATTCCTTCAGTTTATCTTCTACGCTGCTGTAAAATGCTTGTTCTGCAACGTAAATTAGCCATGTGCATTTCTGTGTGAACACTGGCAGTAGTTCCCCGTTGCCGTCATGTGAATATTACTACTATTGTGCTGACACAGAGAACACTCTGTGGTTCTACCCTTGCCTATCTGGAGACACATCTCTCACCTGTCCTCTTTCTCTCTGTAAACCCCAAATGTGGGAAGCCATGCCTAACAAACCTCATAATGGACAGTCCCCAGAAGTTACCATCCTCTCCTCTGTTCTGATGTTCCCTCTACATGGCTCTTTCTCTGAGCAAACATTAACTACTTATCCTGGAAAACTGTACTTATACATAGCTCTCTCTGTAAATATGTGTTGACTCAATGCATGCTTATTAGAAATCTTAACACTGAAGAGCACAAAAACTAAAAACAGAATGTATTTTGTAATTTAGTCATTAATTATTTATTTATATTGCTACATGTCACCTCAGATGTTGGGATCCTCCTATAATGACCAAGATGATCCATCTATTTTCCTTTTTGTGTCTCAGGGGCAGCAAGAAAAGGATATTGAAAAGTTTAGTTTTCCATAACTTAATTTTTAAATAGAATCCCCATTGAGCTCCCTGACAAACTATTCCTAATTTAAAAAAAAAAAAAATGATTCCATAGGCAATGATTGGTTAAGACAGAGAAAAGAGATAATGATTTGCCCACAGGAGGAGGCTGAAACAAACATAGATAGTGACGGGCAGATAAACAGAAAAGGAGGAAGCAGTTAAAAATAAAAATTCACGGGTACCTGGAAAGCCCTGGCTGAGACAGTGAAGGAGCTAAAAAGAGAAAGAGGAGAAACAGTCTGCACTGCTGATAATTGGAGAGGCTGGAGCAATAGGGTGTGGAATCTCAGAGAGGGAAAAAACAGCAAAGAGAGAAACTACAATAAAGGGGGGGAAAAAGAACATAGGGAGAAGTTGAAAAAACTGAGAAACCTGTCAGTCAAAGAGTATAGAAAATTGGAATTTGAGACACTAAGAAACTCTTGGGTCTCACCTCTCAGTTGTTTCATTATCTTCTGTGCCAGAAGACTCATGGGTAATTTGGAGGATTTTTCCCCCTTTCGTTTAAAATAAATATTTAAATAAGGAACCTGTGTTTTATGAGACAAAGTTCAAAATCAGCGTGAGCTTACCGTAGGCGTCCAAATGATTTGGAAGCTCAGTTCCTAAAATAGGAAGTTTGAGAATTTGGCAAATGTCTGTCCTGAACAAGAGTCATACCATCTGAATTTCCTGCAGTTGCCTCTCATCCCTGCCTTCCTGTCTATGAATGTTTTCTTCTTTATTCATGATTGATCCTTTCACACCCACCAATTGCATAAAGGTATTACTGCCTCTCATTCACTAAACAGTCGATGAAAACCTTTCAGTGTCTCTACTCTGTCCCTTCTCTATCTGCAGAATGGATTCACAATGATGATTAAGTTTTACTCTATAGCTCCTCTCTACTTCAAAGATGGAAAAAAATGTGAAGACATTAATGTTTCTAAATTGCCTTTCTTTTTTAAAGGAAAAAAAATGTTTGCCAAGAGCCTACAAGTGGTTGAGGTGGTGCACTTTGGACCTCCAATTCACACTTTTCCATCATTAATGACAATCTTTATTGTTAGGCGCCTAGTCGCAGGTAGAGGTACTTCTTTAGATATCTATGGGGAGGTATTCTTGTGACTGACTATTCAAAGAAAAGTGCCATAAAAGGAACAAAGTAATTTCCATGACTGGAATTCTACTTTGGAGGTTGGGGGGAAACAAGGGCTCTTAGTTAGAATTCTGATGTGTGAGGTTTGGGTTTTTGTTGTTGTGGTTAAATAATACTTTCAGAAATCAGGTCTGCAAGAGAACATGGGACAATATTGACTAAAGTACAAAACAATTCAGTAAGTGACCTTCATGCTTCTGAGCAACTAGCCAATCAAAATTCATGGTAAGCAGATACCATCCAGTCAGTATTCATTTCCTGTGATTAGTAATCTGCTGATGTCAGAAAATGGATGAAAGGCAGCATTCAGGTATGCAATGATTATAAAATGATGGAGCAGGTGACAATTCTACAAAGCTACAGGGTTAACAGGCATGAAAAATGTATTTTTCAGCTTTAGAAAAGATACAATTTTTTATAAGATCTTATTATCAACACTAGAAAAGGAAGGAAACCCAAAACAAACAAAAAGGAATTTTAACATAATATTGTTGCTTTCTATTTATTGCAAAAGGCTCAGCTTTAGACAAATATCTAACAATTTATCTGAGAAAATATTACCATAAAGCTGTAGTGGGTGTTAATTTCCCAATATCTATCTTAAGAACTTAGCTTTGGCGGGTGGGATCTTTTCGTCCTGTCCTAATGTTCCTTCTGTTTGATCAGTAAGCTCAATTTTCTTTTTTTTCCTTTCTAAATGTTTTCTATGATGAAACAATTTTTTATGGAACATGTTTCACACCAGGAGTACCATGCCATTGTTGGGTTATCATTTATGGAGTTTAAATGGAAAGGGAACTCAGTCTGAGATACTGGCATTGTGACCCAGGGTTAAAAACAACTCTTGGAGGTACTCCCCAAAGCTCTGGTTATCACCAGTGAAATAACAATTCACCTCTCTGTTTGCTTTTACGAAAACTGACACTGTAAGTAACAAAATGTAGTGAGGTTTCAAAGAAAGGAAAATGACCTTTAAATTTTCTGAAGCATAAAGGCCACTTCATGCAACAGAGAACAGCAAGAGATATGTGGCCTTAGGAGGTGAGTGAGATGAGTCAGATTAGGGGATAAAAAGAGATCGCAGCTGGGACCTTGGGGCTTGTCCTTTCTGAAGTCACAAGGACCAAGGTCTCCTTTAGATAGAAAATAGAGGTGACTGAACCTCAAAAGACTTGGTAAAGATAATAACCAAAGGTCTCAATAATTATTCAAGTTATCTAAGAGTTTTTAAATGGGTCAGCCAACTTGCTGTATTCCAGTATTTTTCATTATGCTTTTATAAAATCAGAATGGAAGGGAATAGATGTAAAAATTAACATGGAAATAATTCCTAATGTTTATAATCTCCCAGTAAAATTTAGGACTATTTTTTCCTCCACTGAAAGAAAGACAAATTCCAACCTGAAGGATCACTTTGGGGTTTGTTTTTCTTTGATGTAGAAAAAGAAAAAAATGAGGAATTACAAAGCATCATCTATTCAGTCCACAGAACTGTGGAAATTTTCCAAATCATAAAGAGATTTCAGCAGCTAAATTCAACAGGAGAAAAATAGTTGCAATCTACTTTTTAAAAGTATTATTATGAAATTCCAAATGATAAATTTACAGTTTAAATGAAATGATCATTTCCTAAGAGGACAATGAATTGGCAAAGGATTAATAGTCTGAAAACTTAAGAATACTTTTTCTACATATCAAAACCTCTCCAGATTTTGGGATAAACTCTTGGAGTCTAACAGGGCATCTTATACATTTCGTATGACAATCTTACAATAAGGTGCAGTGAATTGCAGGTACTAAATCTTACTGAAGTTGAAATACAAGTTGATTCTAGAGCCAAGGCATACATGAATTTAACTTCATAGAATATGTAAGAAAAATAGTAAAACAAATATGCTGATGATGAAAGGGTATCTTTAAGCAAAAAGATCATAAGCCTCGCTAAATGTACTTGAATCTCTCCAAAGACTGTTTGCACTTAGAATTATTTACCAAGTAGATAATAAAACACTTGTTGTATGCAGAGATTAATATTTGAACTAATTGAAAATATACTATGATTAGAAGGAAAAAGTCTCTTTTTTTTATCTATTTAGAGGAGAGAAATCAAAGTTATTATTCATGGAGTCATAGTACTCAAAGGAAATTTATTGTTTATTCCAGTCTTGAAGATTTTAGGGAATGGAGATTTGTTAATCTTCCTTGGAAGCTCATTCCAAGGTTATGTCAAAAAACGATGCTAAAAGACACTATCCAATTTCTGTTCATGTTCCCAGGCCCAAAGGTTCTTCTAAAGAAAATCATAGAACCATCAAAGCCATGTTTTCTAAAATCAACTGAATCCTTGCTGCTACTGGGAATGCTTGCATCTAACTCTTTGTGAATATCTCATACACATTCCATAATGGGTATTAACAAGAGTTTTCTATTCTTTTCAAACTTATAAATTCCACAATATTTTTGGCTTCTTCTCACTTCCCTCTGCTAAGTAAGCTAGAGCCCTTGGGTGTCAGCTTTTTCATATTCCTTTTTTGCCTCTTCAAGTTAGCCCTCCTAAAACAAATACTAGTACAAAGTAGATGCTCTAGGATTGATGGTGGAGCTCCTGTAAGACCAACTACCCTAGTCTTCTTTCCTCCCTCTCCATCTATGTGCTTTCTTTCCTATCTTCTAAATATTCTATTTCTTTAACACGCGTGTGTTGATCTTCTTTTGCCTTTTTAGTGTCTCTATTCATTATTAGCTCTCTGCCTTACATGTATAAGATTCAGTCTTACCAATTTGTTTTTGTTTTTCTATTTTGCAATGTTGCCCTCTCTACCAATAAATAAATTTCTCCTTTTGGGCCACATTTCTCAAAACAGTATACCTCATCTTCTTAGTCATCACTTTTGCTTTCAATTAAGTGTGGCAATCACCAGTTTCTTCCTAAACAAAAAATTAAATGGTCTTAGCATCCTCTTAATTCTCTTTGTTTCATGGTAGCACTGAGTTTCTAAAGGCCACTGATAGGCCCTGTTCCTTTTCTTGTCTTTCCTCTTTTTTTTTTCTTTTTCTTTTTCCTTCTGACTGCTCCTCTTTTTTTCTTCACATACTCCTTTTCATTTTCCCATCTATGAAATGGGATGAGATTTGTTTTTTTTTGTTAGATGTGTTCTTCAAAGGATAGAGTTTGTTTACTTAGTAGGAATATTATTAATAATCCTGCATTTCTGAGCTTATTTTCTCCTTGTAATTTGTCATCATTTTAAAAGGAGGAAAATGTGTTGCTTAGCACATTGCTTTTCAAAAAGTCATAGTAAATTACTAGGAATCATTTTTGATATGATGGGAAGATTAGTGAATTAGAATATAAAAGATCTTGGTGATTTAGCCTCACTGACTTTGAGGTTTCTTATCTGCAAATGAGGATTAGAATGTCTGCCTCCCTCATTGTTGTGATAGTCAGATGACAGATTGTACATAAAAGCACCTTGTAAATGTGAAAGCATAATTTTGATCCATCATATATACTTACTAAAAACCAATGTTAAATAGACCCATATATTACCTGTTATCCTTTATTTTTTTCTTTTATAGGGTGTATAGCTTTTGCCTCTGCCATTGGAAAGAAATTATTATAACTTGCTTGCCTTAAGACAGAAGATCATATCCCTTCAACCCCTTCCAACTCCCAGAGCTGTGTCCTTAGGGATTTCACCTTCCATGGCTACTCAAAAATAATAGTTATTGAATTTGTCATATTATCTACCAATTTCTTAAATAACCTAGGGTGACTTTAATTCATTCAACTCCTCAGGCTATGAAAACATCTTCTTTCTATTTTGGTTTGGCTTTCATTTCTTCCCTTGTAACTGAAATCACTGAAACTTGCCCCAGTCGACTATTCATATTTAAACTGAAAGAAAGAGAAAGAAAGAGAAAGGAGGGAGGTGTGGGGACAGAGCCAGGAGTGCAGTTTCCAGGCTCTCGGCCTCACATAGAAAGGTGCTGGCTCAGGTAGTAAATGGCCATCAACTGTGATTGGATGGCCATCAGCTGTGGCTAGTTGGCCATCAGCTGTAACCAGTGAGCCATTGGCCACTGGTATAATTGCTGTGGCTACGCTAGCAGAAAAATGGGGGCCTAGCAAGAAGATGGTGGCTGAGCTAGCAAGCGCGGATTGCAGCTCGCAAGTGAGGTTGGTTGGCAGAGAAGTGGATGGCAGGTTGTGGATCATGCGGCCCCTGCCTCCTGTGTCTCCAACTCAGCCGCCAGTGAGACTATAGTAGTCTGACTCCCCTATCTATGGCTCCATGGGTGTCCCTTTTTGGCCTCACCATATCCTGCATTCCCATGTGGGGAGAGGGACCAGAGACCCCGCATGACACCCCGCATGACAGGAGGAAATAAAGAAGGGAGGAAAGAAGGAAGAAAGAGAAAAGATTTTAAGGCATAGATCTTTCAGTGTTCTGTATGTTTATTGCTACTCTGTCATTTAAAAACATCATACCTAATTTGGATAATGAGGAGGAGATATTTAAGTTGGGAGGCATTCAGTAAGGAGGAATAATCTAGGTTGGATCTTCAATAATGGATACAATTCCAGCTGGTGGAATATATTAATCAAGGAGGATTTCAGGAAAAGGACAAAACGTGAGCAAAGAACCTGAGTCGAGAAGGTGTAGCAGAAGGCATTCTGAGTATTCATGTCTGGCACGAAGCTATGGTAAAGTTAAAGGGATTGGGCTTAATCTGCTTTAGAAAGCAGAATCCTAAATAGTGTGGTTAGGAAGACACCCTAGAGATTATGTGGCTCAACACTCTTGATGTTTGAATTAACTTTACAGGAATATTAGAGTAGTCCTCTGTCAATGGAAGAAACGCCCAAACCTGTAGAGAATTTTTCTAAGAGTTTATTTGAGCCAAACTGATGACATGCCAGGAAGCAAGATTTCAAATGTGCTGGAGAATGATGGTTTGCAGTTTCTTTTATGCATTTGGAATTAAGAAGGGAACTAAGGAAGATTATATGAAGGTGGGAGAAAGCAAGAGAGGGATTGGATTAAAGGATAGTTAACAGATTATGTGCTCCCTTGAGGATGATTAGAACTCTGAAGGGTCTCAAAAAGAGGCATTTCGTGCACCAAAGCAATGGACAAAGCTTTCTTAAGGTAAAATAACCTTTTAGTAGGGAAGTTATAGGCCTGATGTGTGACTACCCACCATGACCTGCCCAGTTAGGAATTTATGATCAGATCACCCTGTGAGGTTAATTTCAGTTACTGGGCTTGTCAGCTTTACTCTAAAGCCCCTTTTTTGTCTGCACTTCTGAGTGGTTATTCAGAATAAATTGAAAATCTGTGTTGACAGAAAACTCTTTCCTGAAGCAGCCTAATCTACCCTTTGATAGCACTGACTATGAGAAGCTTCTTTCTACACTGAGGATAAAGCTGTAAATCTGTCTTCCTTTCACCCACAGGTGCTAACATGCTTGTCTGGACCATACTATACAAGTTAAATTACCTTTCTTAATTATTTTTTATATATCTAAAGACATCTCAGGTCCTGCTAAATCTCATTTCCAAGCAAAATATTATCAGTTCCTTCAATAAAATCTCATATAACATGAAATCATATACCATAGAACGTTAAAAACATCAGTTCCTTCTATATCTTGTATAATATGAAATATTATGTGGAATTTAAAGTCCATTTCCTTTACTCAATATGCTTGCTCTCCTAAGACTATTCTCTATTTTCTCTATATTCATCCTATAGGGTAATACCTAGTACTGAATGAAACTTTCACTATGAATCCTGATCAAATAGAATAGAATAATACTGCATTATCTCTCTGCTAGAGATTAGTGTTTCTACTATTGTTACCACAGACTCAAAGGGGTCCACTTGCCTGCGCTCATCCAAGGCAAAAAAAGACACGAGCAGAAGTTTGCAGCAAAGAAAGTGAAGGTTTATTTAAGGAGTTGTTGCCAAGCCCGGAGACACAGGTGAGCTACTGCTCTCAAACACCTGACTCCTGGATGGCCTCTAGCAGCCAGGTTATATAGGGGGAAATCATTGACCATGGTTACTGTGGGAGCGGGAGGCGTGGGCCCTACTGATTGGTCGGGGCTCAGGCAGGGAGCAGCTGATCACGGCTTCAGGTCTTGCTGTCAGTCATGGCATTGTTAGGTCTGGTTTCCAAGGGATGTGGTCCCTGGGGCTCTTCTGCTTTCATGAGTCTGGAGCGGAAACATAACTGAGGTCAAGGTGTTATCTTTGTTTGACTAAAAAACCTTATTCTAGTTTGGGGTTTGGTTATGGTATCTTGGTCATGATTTATAGACCTTGGTCTTAAGTAAGTTTGACACTGACCAGAACTTAATGTCTTCAGGGCTTAATGCCTAAAAGGAACAGACATACAGTATATGAACAGGTAGGAGGATCTGGGGGAAAGAATGCAAGTGAGTTATAGTTCTATCCGACTAAACAAAGTTAGCTTGGATTAAAGCAAAATACATGCCAAAGAAATGGAGTTCATGTGTGGTTACAATATCTTCTGAAATTGTTTTCTTCAAATACAACTGCCTTCAGTGGTGATAACCTTTCTTATTTATTGTTTGTGCTCAGCCTCTTTTGAGAAGATGGAGTTTTTGTCATGTATATATTATGTCTCCATTAAAATTAGTTGACTTGGTTTTACAGCTGCTAAACCAGTTTCCTCCTACCTCTTTCTCCTTATCTTGTCCTTGTGTACTTAATTGTTTTCAACCAAAATAAAGCAGTTTTTATTCCCTCTGACAAATGGAACTGTTTTATAGATAATATTTATTGACAGGCTAATACATTTGAATTTAATTAAGTAGATAATGAGAAGCCACCATTTTTTTTTTTCCTTAAGAAGACTAATCTGGTAGCCACAAATAGAACAGATTGAAATGAGGAGAAACAGGAAGGCAATTTAGAGAAGACTTCGAGTGCCCCTAGAGTGGTGTCAAAGGAAATAGAAAAGAATGTTAGGCATAGTGCCAAAAGCTGCAGAACTTAACTAATGATTAACATGAAAGAGAGGAAAATTAAAGTTCCTTGTAAGGTTTCAAACTGTACTAACTGGTAATATTTGTCAGGGTTCTCCCGAAAAACAGAACCAAGGAACCAAATTTACATAAGATTTGACTCACAATTATAGAGGCTAAGGAATCCCAAGACCTACAGTCAGCACGCTGGACACCCAGGAGAATTAGTCATGAAGTTCCAGCCCAAGACCCAAGCTTGAGAACCAAGGGCGTCAGGGGTGTAAATTTCAGTCTGAGGAAAGGAGAAGAGTGATTTCCCAGCTCAGGAAGACCAAGTTCCCTTTTACTCCACCTTTTTGTTCTGTTGAGGTCTTCAATTATTAGAATGAGGTCCATCTACATTAGGGAGGCTGATCTGCTTTATTCAGTCTGCCAATTCAAATGTTAATCCCCTCATCCAGAAACACCCTTATGGATACACCCAGAATAACGTCGGACCAAAAGTCCAGCACCCTGTTGCCCAGCCAATTTGACATATAAAATTAACCATCACATTGACAAAATGGTGAAATGAAGAAGACAGAGAAGTTGCTTTAGAAACAAGGGGCTATTGATACCTGCTGAACTTCAGTTTCAGATAGACAGACATGTGAAGATGACTATATAGATGGTTAGAAATGATGGGCTAGGATTCAGGAAAGAGATAAGGATTGGAAATACAGATTTGTGCTTTATTTACTTTGAAGGTGTTAATCAAGGACTTTTAAGAGGTCAATAACATAGAGATTACCTACGATGATGCCCAAGAAAATGTCAAGAGTTTGGTGGATTAGCTGTCTCTACGGTCAGGAAAGTAGGAGAGTAACTAGGTAGACACAGAAGGGCAGGAGCCAAAAGAATAGTGTTTATTCTTGAGTAAATAATCTCTGTTTACTGTCCCTATACTACCATTTCCCCCTTTCTCTTGTTCTCTTGAACTTTCATTTATCAGGCTCCTCACTTTATAAATTTACTGAAGTTCGTTTCTCAGAAAACATCATATTCTCTTTCCCATTGGTTTTCTCCTTTTGTCTTCTAAATGCAATAATCCCCCAAAGCTCTGTCTTCAGTCCTTTGTTTTAGTCATTTTTGTAAATCAGAGAAATGCAAAAACTATATACCAATCTTTTTCATTAGTTCAAGACCTGTATTTACAATAAACTGACCCAAAAGTCCACATTGATGCCTGTCATGTTTGTATCTGAAACACAGAGTATCCTAAACAAAACCCATGATCTTCCAAGAAAACCTTGGAAGAGGTTTTAGCTCAGGAACACTCTAAGATGTCAGGTTGTGAACCTCAGAAACATTTGATTTGTTTCTCTATTTTGCCCCTTACTGTCCTCCATTTCTAAATCCTATCAATTCTTCCTATAAAACATCATTGAAATCCATACCTTTTGCATTATTACTATCACCTTTACCACCACCATCTAACTGAAGACCTCATTGTCATTTAAGAATGGTATTAATCTCCTACAGGAACTTCCCATATCTAGCCATTCTCACCTCTAATCTGTCCTTGCAGATTGCTGCCAAATTAATCTTCCTAAAGTACAATTTAAATCCTGTCATTTTACTACTCCAAAATATTAAATCGCTTTTTATTACCCATTAAATAAAATCCGAACTCCTTAAAATAATATTTGATACCATCCACCATCTTGTGATGTCTCACATTTCTAGATTTATCTTCCATTTCTCCCTTTCAGAGACCCATGACTGCATTCAAATGATATGTCCTTTGCCTCTCTGTCTTAGTCCCTTTGTTCATTCTATTCTCCTTGCCAGTAATGTTCTTTCTACTCACCCTTCTTTGGGAAGATTTTGTTGATTGCCCCCAGTAGAAAGTAATGCACGAGTGTAATAAAAAATGTTTGGGACTGTTATGTACATTATCATGCTAAATTCTCACAATAACCCTATCACACATTTACTCTTCTAAATGTTACCAATACATAAACTGGTGTTTACATGGGTTTTTAAAATTAGCCCAAAGTAACATAAGTCAGTTTTCCATATTTTTCTGGTCTCAAAGTCAGTACTCTTAACCTTATTCCAAATATTTTTAATTTGGCACCACCCTTCAGGTAGAGTAATGAGTACCATGGCTTCACTGAAGCTATAGTAATGAGTGAAAATTTTTTTAAATAATAACATATTAAATGCTTATAAATTCTTAGTCTGGTTTATCAAAGTATAATTTACATAAAGTAAAATTCACCCTTTTTAGTGTACAGTTCTATTAATCTGGCATTTCTACCTTTATTTTTCCAGTGTTCTCCTTTAGAATCAGATGATTTATTTTTGCAGTTCTCCTTAGTAATTTGATTTAGTTTCAACATCTTTGGGCTTTCCTTTTAGCCCATATTTCTTTGGAAATGCTGGATGTTGTCAACATTGTTTCTAGTAACTCTCCAAATGCTTCTTTTTGAACTGGTAGAATTTCTTCATAGAATGAGAAGCTAAATACATGATTATAACCAGAATTCATAGATTTTTCTCCCGTTAGAGCTTTTTTATTAGTGTCCTAAACCTAATGAAATTTGTATTCTTGAAAATTATTTTCTTCATCTTTATCTAATGGATGTATAGAATTGGTTGGATTTAAATTATTAATTAACCACAAAAAATCTGGAAAATTTACCTTCTCAAATGATAGTCTCATGCAATTCAGAATAAAATCATAGGGGAGAATGTAAGCATGGAATCCATGTTTTCAGAAGCTACATTTCTGCTAAACCTGCACAAATAATTGAGCTCTCCATTTCTTCATTCAGCAAGCATTTATTGAACACCTTCTATGTGAAACTTTAGGAAACTTTCGTTTAAGCAGCCTACCATGGAATAGGTATTCTAATTGGCTAATTTATATGTAGTATGCAAAGAAATCCCCAGGAAAATAATGAATTTGACAAGAGTTAATGGCTAAATTAAAGTGTTGGAGTCACCAAAAGGGTAGAGAATTTTTTTTTTATTAACTTTTAGGAAGAGCTAAGAAGATAATAGCCAACATATTATTCATATTCAGAAGCAATGAAATAATAGTAATAAGAAAAACAAGGTTTGATGCTGAGAGTGGTTTGAAAGCCTAAGTAGTATTAGGTCAATCAGTGCATTCGAAATAAGAGGACTAGTTTTCATATAAAAGTGAGAGTCCTTTTACTAATGGGAAAGTAAATGAGAAAGTATTCACCTTTAGGGCATTTGAAGACGAGATAAAGCCTTTTTAAAGAGCTTTATCATAAAGTTCTAACAATAGTTTTTCCTACCATTATAGTCTAAATACGTCATTGTTCTAGTTTAGAAAATTATATGGGTTTTGACCTCTCGGTTTATTGTGAAACTTTGTAGAAAACAAAAACATTTAGAGGCATATTTTATCATAGTGTATTTCTCATCAACATTGTATAGACGTAATTTTGAACTTTTAAAATGAAGAGTAAGAAACCTGGTTTTGAAGCCCTTTCCTGACTCCATGCCCTCCAGAGCTTCCCCTCCAGGCACATGCACCACCCATCCACCACAGGATTAATAATTCTCATGCCTCAGAATTGTTTGAATACACCCTTGGATTTTCTGGCCCCAGCATGCCATGGATAGGTTGTATGAACTGTTCCCATTACTCTGTCTGACTCCTTCCTCTCTCCCATTTTCAACTCCCATAACATAATTAAAATAAAAAGTGGGATTAAATGAATTATAATGTAGGGTGATTGCTATAAAAACCACATAATACATATAGATAATACAGTTCATGACAACATGTATATCACAGAATTCAAAGAGGAAGGGTGCTCTCACACACTCTACCTGCTAAAATCAGTGGTACCAAAATTATATTTTAATAAGTAGGTAAATATCCTATTTTTAAAGTTTTTTTGCAAGTATAAAGTGTCATATTCCCACCCTAACAATCTGAGTTTTCACACTCCATAGAAATTTCTACATATATCTGTGACACATACATTCAAATGCACAGCTAAAATATTCAAATATACATAATAAGTTAAAGCAATAACTTCTCTGTTCTGACCTAAAAGTATCTCATTAGTGCATATGTCCAAGACAGATAGCTCCAAATACACTGAGATCCAAGGGTATGAAAGAGCCCTTATTTCTGTAGACTAACAAATAAATTCATTCAGATTAGTGTGTGAACTTGAAGATATTATTATGACAAATTGATGGGTATACACATGCTGCCAAGGGGAAAACACACCGAAACAATATTATTATTATTATTACCGCTATAATTATTGCCAAAACCATGAGACCTTAGACCCTTCTGGATGAAAGGCTTGCGGGAGAAAACAATCTATCCTACTGTTTGCTCTGTGGACTTGAAATTACTTTTCAACCTTTCTTCCTATTTATCCAACTCATTTCAAAAGATGAAACACCTATTCCAAGGTGAGAAAAAGGCTTCATGGGAAAGAAAAAAATAAATTCTTTAGGATGGTCTTATTATTTTCTGTTCATTCTCCTGATCCTTTTTTTTTTCCTGCCTATTTCCCTGGTTTTAATTTGTCTTACTTGTTTCACCCTCAATTTTTCAGAATGTTCTGCTTCTTTTCTCTCTATGGCTCATCTTCCAACGTCTCAGAAGAATTGTCAGTCATCAATCATATATATATATATTTACTTATTCTCCCTTTTTTGTTACTCCTTTAAAACATCTCTATGAATATATTTTCAGAGAAGCCATGGTACCATTATTATAACAGAAGGGATGACAGCAGAAAAAGATCTCTTTGAAATGAGGGCTGTAGAGAAGCAGTATGATGAGTGAGAGGACACATTTTGGAAACAAACAGGTTTGCATTTGAACCCAGGTACTGCCATTAACTAGCTATGACAAGGCTAGTTTTTTACTCGCCACTTTGAGCTTAACTTCAAGCAGATTTTATGAAGGGTTAATAATATGTAGCTCACTGGATTGTTGAGGATTATTGAGATAATGATATAAAGCATTTAGTAAAATGTCAGGGGCATAAAAGTCTATTTTCAAACTAATGATATCACGATAGTGGTGAAGGTAGAGCAATGATGGAGACAGTTGTAATGGTGATGATTAGACATGAGTTTTCAATCTCTTGCCGAAGGGTGGTCACTTTCCTTCACTTAAGTTGCATGTCCTTGATAATCATTTGCACATTCAAAAGCAGAGAAAGAAGTGCTATGCTGTAGCAGTTGTACTTAGGCCTAAATATTATGATCAGTCTTAAATCTCCTCATGTCCCCAGAGATTTACTTTACTCA
Source organism: Rhinolophus sinicus (assembly GCF_036562045.2). Taxonomy (NCBI): domain Eukaryota; kingdom Metazoa; phylum Chordata; class Mammalia; order Chiroptera; family Rhinolophidae; genus Rhinolophus; species Rhinolophus sinicus. The sequence goes on from NC_133751.1 coordinate 66,553,383, forward strand.
CACACTTCAAAATCTAAGCACTACTTTCTCCTTCCTACTCTTTATCCCACTGTTATAAATTTTTATACATTCAAAAGGATATCTAAAGCATACGTGTAAGTTAAAAATAAAAACACTGAAGTCAATATCCGTGTACCTAAGCACCTAGTGTAAAAAAACAAAAAAGAAGCAGCGTGTCAATATTTTGAAGCTCCCACAATGGCCTTCTCTGATTGCAGCTCCTCTCCCTGTCACACTAGAGGGAATGACTATCCTAAATTTGGAATTATCATTCCAGTGGCTTTTACTTATAAATTATATGTAGATGTATGTAACCCCAAAGACTATATGAGGTCTGGTAATTAAGTTCACGAACTTGTTGCAACAATGTTGCTAAACTTTTTTTGATATCAAAGAGGTTATTCACTTATGACTTTGTACCAACTGGACAAAGAGTTAACCAAGTTTACTATTTGGAAGTGCTGAAAAGACTGCATGAAAAAGTTAGACGACCTGAAGTTTTTGTCAACAATTCATGGCTCTTGCATCAAGACAATGCATCAGCTCACAGGGCACTGTCTGTGAGGGAGTTTTTAGCCAATAAACAAATAACTGTATTGGAACACCTTCACTACTCATCTTATCCGGCCCCAGTGACTTCTTTCTTTACCCGAAGGAAAGGAAATATTGAAAGGAAGACATTTTGATGACATTCAGGACATCAAGGGTAATACAACGAAAGCTCTGATGGCCATTCCAGAAAAAGAGTTCCAAAATTGCTTTGAAGGGTAGACTAGATGCTGGCGTCAATGCATAGCTTCCCAAGGGGAGCACTTTGAAGGTGACTGTAGTGATATTCAGCAATGAGATATGTAGGACTTTTTCTAGGTTGAGTCCACGAACTTAATTGTCCGACCTCATATTGTTTAATTCTCCTTATTGCTAGTTTTTTTTATAAATTATATCATGCTGATGGAGTCCTGAGACATTGAGTTTATTCCTAGCTGTTTATTAGTAGTTTAATTGAATGAAAACACTACAATAAATGATCTATTCTCCTGTGTATGGGCTTTTGGGTTATCTCCAATATTTAGTCTTAGAACCATATTATTATTATAAACATTTTTGTACATGCCTTCTGGTGCACACAGGATGTGGTTTTTCAAGGCAAATATGTAGGAGAATAAATCGCTGAGCTGTAGGATATGCACATCTTCAACTTTATGAGATAATGCCAAATCTTTTCCTAATGAGGTTGTATTGATTAGGATTAGGTTAGGTTGTTGTGACTAATAAAAAGAAATCGACAATCACAGTAGCTTAAAGCCATACATTTTCTTTCTTTTATTATTTGTTTTAATTTTTTAATTACATTTGGCATTCAATATAAAGCCATGCATGTCTGTCTCAGGTTCAGGAAGTCTGGAGGTGACCAGTCCAGAGATGATAAGGAACTCCACAGTGTCGAAAACCCAGGCTCCTTTTATTGCAGAGGTCACCTCATGTGAACAGTTTTCATCCACAAGGTCAACTCAGGGTCCAAAATGATTTCTGAAGCTCCAGCGAGGATATCCACAGTTTGGCTAGCAAGTGGGAAAGAGAAAGAAATAAGAAGTGCATAGCCCATTCCCCAAGGATGTACACTTTTACTTGTATCCCCTTGGCCAGAAGTTACATGGACATATCTGGCTGCAAGGAAAACTGGGAAATGAGATCCTTATTCCAGTTGGCCATGGGTCCAGCTAAAAATAGAGTTCCTATTACTGAGAAAGAAGAGAAAGACAAATATTGGGGGATAACTACCACTGTGGTTGTTCTAATTGTACGCAGGTTATACACCCACCTGAAGAATAAGAGAGTTTTTGTTTCTCTGCATACTTGTCACAATTACAATTATTAGACTTTTAAAATTTTATCAAAATGATGGATGTTAAATATTAGACCATTTAAAAAATTTGTATCTGAAAATACTAAAGTTTCATCTTTTCATAGGTTTATTAGTCATTTGGATTTCCTTATCTATGAATTGCCTATTTATACCTTTCCCATTTTTTTCTGCAATTTATCTTATTCTTATTGATTTTGTGGATTTTGCATTTATTCTGAATTAACCCTTCCTCAGTTACGTAAATTGCAAAAAAAAAAAACTCAGTGTTTTAGTTTTTTATTTCTTCAAAATGTTATTTGATGAAAAGAAGCTTTTTTTATATAATCTATAATCTTTTCTCTTTTTTAAAAAATACATTTTATTGGGAAATATTGGGGGACAGTGTGTTTTTCCAGGACCCATCAACTCCAAGTAGTTGTCCTTCAATCTAGTTGTGGAAGGCACAGCTCAGCTCCAAGTCCAGTCACCATTTTCAATCTTTAGTTACCCGGGGCACAGCCCACCATCCCATGTGGGAATTGAACTGGCAACCTTGTTGTTGAGAGCTTGCGCTCTAACCAACTGAGCCATCTGGCCGCCCCGAAAAGAAGTTTTTTAGTTTAGATCCAAACATCTTTCAGCTGCCTCCAAATTCCAATCTACCCTCAGTTTATAATTTGCCACCTATGAGAAGAGTCACATGAATAAATGAGTATTTGAGGGCAATTCTCAAAGGAATCACTAATTTTTAGCAATCGTGGTATCATCAGAACAAGTGTATAAATTCAGAAAGTGACTGTTTTAAAGCAAACAGCCATTGAGATGAATTATACATTGTTAAAATTCCAATCACGTTATTTAATAGTTGAACTTATATGTTATTTCTGGACTCTTGTTACAGTAAACCATGAGGGCCTATGGCCCCACACAACCAAGTTGTTCAGAACTTTTTAGAATGGAAAATAATAAAAAATTTAAGAAAAAATCTTGCATACATAGATAACATAAGACTTGCTCTCATCATATCTCTCGGTAGCAATTTAGTCCCTGGCTAATGTATTTCTCGTAATTTATTGCAAATTTATTAAACCTCAATAGCTCAGAAACCTAGTAGCTTATGGATGATCCTCTAATTAGTGGAATTAAAAGATGATACTGTTTCCTTTGATTAATTGGCACATGCGGAGACCGGGTGCCCTCAGAGGCCTTTCATTTGCATATTAAGTTACCACATATCAATGTACTGAAATTTGAAAGGCTGGGGGCTGTATCTACCCATGTGAAGGCAATGTCCTGTGGATCTAATTAAATCACGATGCTCGTGCCCTTTTCCTTTCTTACCCACTTTGGCACAATTTTACAAGGAGTAATCTAGAAATTACAAAAAAATTAAAAAGGAATAAACAATTCATATACATGTAGCAATTTTCCATTTTCAAAATATTTTCACATATATTATCCCATTTAACTCTATCAACAACCCTCTTGAGGACATACAGCTTTATCCCCATTTTATAAATACATCGTGAGATTGATAGGCTTCACAATTTACAAGATAGTAATTGATCAATCTGGGACTCCCATCTGTACCTTCTTACTCCAAGGTCAAAGCTATCTGCACAATGCCATGTTGTGTCATTAGAGAATTATCTCGAATTGTACAATAAAAGACATGAAGTAAATGTTATTCTTCCAGCATGGGTCACGTTCTGTATAAAGTACCATTATACTCTGGCTTTTGGGGAAAGGGATAGGTTAAATAGAATTAGTAAAAAGAGAGTTTAAGCATAGTAAGGGGGAAATAAGAGCCAGTGTGTGGGAGATAGTAACATCTGTATTCTTCCTCCCAGCATTTCAAGTTGAGGCTGCAGTGCTACTTGGTTGCAAAGCTAATTCAGATGTCATACATTCAAATATGTGGTTGGGCAAGTGGATCATTTAGTTCTCTTTGTTGAGTTTCTGTAGTTTTAAAAATCATAGAACACCATATTACTGGGTTAAAGAAATTTTTGGGGGGAGGGGATAATTACAAACAATATCAAAGTTTTATTTCAAACGCTATGCCAAAAAGAGAACTCTGAGGCCAATTACAAGATCCTTCCTTCATTAGAATGTTTACAAAAGAGAAACTTCGAATAATAACTCCTATTAGAAACAAGGGGAATTACGTTTGAATAAAGTAAGACATGTGGTTGACATTACTTGTTCGTGCGTCACTAGATTCCCAGAAGCCTTCTCGTACCATTAAATTGATCAGAAAGTTGTTTAAGCATTTTATCAGGAATGAAAAATTCTCCCCCAACGGAGGTTGTGAATATTATGCAACATATTATATATTAGATCAGATTTGGAACGATTTTTTTATTTACTTGCAACCCTGTAAACAGAGATTTGCAAAATGACAAAAATCATTAAAGAACCATAGTTATCTAAAACGATTAAAATTCATTATATGTGAACACACCCCTGAATGGGGTCCCCACTGAATGAACTTAGAATACCTTGTTTCCTTTAAAATAAGACCTAACTGGAAAATAAGCCCTAGCATGATTTTTCAGGATGACATCCCCTGAACATAAGCCCTAATGCATCTTTTGGAGCACACCTTAATGTAAGACCAGTCTTATTTGTGGGGCAATACAGTATTACGAATCCTAGCACTCTGGTCAGTAGCTACAAATACAAAAGCTTCTACAGTAGAAGGAGTATATTTCAGCTTCACAACTCTGTTGAAATATATCTGATAAACTATCAGTAAAAATTGTCTTTTAATTTTTAATAGACAACTTCACGTCCAGGTATGTTGGAATCAAATAACAAAAATAGCTTTATGATTATTTGTGATATGATAAATGTGCCCAATTAAAAATAAAATTCTAATTTCAAGTTATAGACTACAAGGGTCACACTTGAAAGAGGTACCAATAAATGTTTCTGTTTGTATATTTGTGTGTTAAAACATTTATTTAATACTTTAATTTAGATATATTTTGTTGGTTGTACAATCCAGAGTTGTAATATTCAACTTGATTGCATTTAGAGGTGAGTTTCCATTTCTAGAATGGCACAAGAAAACTGGAGAAAGAGAACAATTTTCTCCGTTGCACTATACTGATTGCTGATTACTGAGGTTTCACTGTTGATATTTGAGTGATATGTTGGAACATGAGTGGCTCTACTTTCTCAATGCCATATATATATAACCTTCTTAAATATACAGGGGGATTAGCACAATTATGTTCATAAATTGTATCTCAATGTTTAGTGTCTAACAAACATTGACTATTACAGCTTTCCTCTACATTCAATTTATCTTTATCCCCTGCAATCTAGTTGCTGGCAACAAGAACAAATGGATTGCCTCATACATTAAAATCCATGATCTTCACTTCTATACAATTCCCTTCCATTCCCTAGATGTTACCAAAATCTTTTGCGTGTGTGTGTGTGTATGTGGCCTGTCCCTTTAACATGCAATATGCCAAGGCTGATATCTGATCTCCACTATCATCCATTCAACTCCAGACACATACATGTTCTCTCTCTCTCTCTCTCTCTCTCTCTCTCTCTCTCTCTCTCTCACACACACACACACACACACACACACACGCACTTATGCACACAAATGTTCCCTGAGTGTCACAGTTTCTCCTTGGATATTTGAGAAAACATTCACTTGGTTTTTGAATTCAGAGCTTCGCATAGTGCAGAGGCAGGAACTGACGTACATGTTCCCAGAATTCCTCTGACTACTATATTGAGAATAGATAACCGGGGAAAGAATCAGTGTAGTGGAATTATTCAGAAGACTACCATTGTAATCCATACCAGATTTGATGGTATAGATTACATTCTGCCCATGGCAGAATGGAGTGAAAGAGGTGAAATAGGGCCAGATTCTTAATATACTTTGAAGGTAGAGATAACATAATTTCCTGAAATATTAACCGAGATGTTATGAAAGAAGGGGAATTAAGGTTGGGTCAAAGAAATTTACAGGCCAGTGCCTTTGCTGGGCATGTGTCAGAGCCTAGACACAAATAAGGGAGTTATTGTAGACATCAGATAATTCCATTAGCCAAAAGCTGTGCAGCCATCTTCTGGGCACCTGTCACAAAGCATATTATCTTTGCTGGATAGAAGCAAGAGAGTATATTTGGAAGGATTTAATGAAGGTTCTGAAGGACCCTCTTGATATAAACGTCTATTGTTGTCAGCGTTATTTAAGAACAGCAGGAGGGAAGCGTTTCAAATAGAAGTTCAGCTTCTATTCCCAGAAGCCTTCCAGATCCAGCACTGCTGTGGTCGTTAAGCAATCTGTGAAACTGGCCTCCAGGAAGGGAGTGAGGGAAAAGGCTGAGCTGCCCCACATGGTATTGTTTGCTAGCGCAGAGAATTGGTTGGGGGACTCTTTCTCTGTTTAGTTACTCAGTTGCTTCTCATTTGGTCGATTGCTGGAGGCGAAGTCCCTTCACTGCCAGTATGGGGGGAGAAAGCTAGATCAGCTTCTCCAATGGTGATATATACTGTGAATATGCTTCTAGCTAGACTTGTGGAGGGAGAGGGGGATCCAACTTGTGATTATCTAAATGTTTCTCATTGTAAATTCTAAAGGAAGCCCCTGACCTGAAGGTGTAGCCCATCCTGGGAGGAAATGGGTCTGCAAACTCTTAGTGATGCACTGGAGAGAAACTGTCATAGTCTCCTCCAGTTTCTCCACAAGATAAAATTATGTGAGGGTGGCCAGCCTGCTGTGATTTGGTGCTTCCTAACTCATCTTGCACTACCTATTCTGACATTCAGAAGTTCAGAAACAACGTATCTGCATAGAAATCACAATATGAGAAGATCTTAGAAAAAAAACGTGTTGTTTAATGGCCTATATCTAGCTTTTCTCCACTGCCACCCCTGTCTCAGATCCTCTCAGTCGCTCTAAAATAGCATTTGCCTCTTGGTGATGCCAGCTCCCTCACCTCGTTAAGCTGCTGCTGCAAAGGAGACCCGGGGATTGATGGCAGACAGGTTTAATGTGGCTCGCACAGAGCAGTCAAGTTTGGCGTATAGGAGGCTGCTGGGAAAATATCCCTGCAGGATAAGGCACACCAGCTGATTGAAGTTGCTGTGAACTGACAGCTAAGGGGGGTGCTTTATTTGATAGCTATTTCCTTTGGGTACAGCTGGATTTTTAAAAAAAAAAAAAATTTTCTCGATGGCAAAAAAATTTAATGATTCTTTTGTTTGTTTGTTTGTCTTTTATTAACAATTGATTCCAGGGTATTCCAGAGGCATTATCTTTGTAGGCATTATATTGTCTGAATAAAACCTCAATTGATAACTCTTTAGGTCCTTCCTCTAGGTACTGAATATGCCAGGCCCCAGTGCTGGAAAGCAGTGCCAACTGTGTGCTAGAGATGCCATTACAATGCCTGAAAGGATTGGGGTGGTGGAGAACACCAGATGAAACGCTGGCCGAAATATGTTGGCTAAAATCATTAAATGCCAATTTGGGGGTGGCTAAAAGAGTTCAACATGTACCAGTAGCAATTTACTTAGGAAAAGGGAAGAGTAGAACTGGAATTTCAGGGGGGTACCAGGCCCCAGCTTGTTTTCCCTGCATTTGGACTGGTAAAGAAAAACCACCTTTCGGAATTAAACTAAGATATGAAATATCCAAAGTATTCTAGTGCTGCCAAAACAAATTGTCACAGACTGGGTGGCTTAAACAACAGAAATCTAGTTTCTCACAGTTCTGGAGGTTTGAAGTCTGAGATCAAGGTGTTGGCTAGGCTTATTCCTTGAGTGTTATGAGGAAAGGATGTGTTCCAAGCCTCTTTCTTAACTTGTAGATGGCCATCTTCTCCCTGTGTCTTCATAACGTCTTCCCTCTGTATGGTCTTTGTCCACATTTCCTCGTTTTAGAAGGACACCAATCGTATTGGATTAGAGCCCACCTTAATGACATCATTTTAACAGAATCACTTGTTTAAAGACTTCATTTCCAAACACAGTCACAGGTACTGGATGTTAGGACTTCAACAGATGAATTTGCTTGGGGGTGGGGGTGAGGTGGGTGTGGGGTGGAACACGACACAATTTAGTCCATAACAGTAAGAGACACGAATCTTCAGTCTGGCATTGGGTATGTTCAGCTGGTTGGCATGGCCCAGACCCAGAAACCCCATCCCCATGTAGAATCTCTTTCTCTTCCTGTTGCCTCCAGAATGTTTCATGCTCTCTCTCTCCATGAGTGGGGGATTTATCATTCATGGTCAGGTCATTGGACTCCCATGGCATGCTACATAAATTCCAAACAAGATTAAGACAATGAATCCAACTTGTTGGAATAGCAAATAAGAACAGCAAAAATGATAGTAATAGCAATGATAATATTATAACAGCAGGTATCCTGTGGTGAGTGTTTACTGTGTGCCAGTCTCAATGTCAGTACTTTCATGTATTAGCTCATTTAGGTATTGTTACAAACTTATGAGGTAAATACAATCATTATCCCATTATTATAGATGAGGAAACTAAGGCACAGGGAAGCTAAGCAGATGGTCCAATTTCAAACGTTGGTTAAATGCAGGGCTATATTCTGCCTAAAAGCAGTGTTCATGGTCTTAACGACTATACTTTATTGCATAGCACCAACCATTTCGTAAATCAGGCCCTCTATTTTCCCAACCAAACTCTGGCATTGAACTCTATTATATAGTAGCACAGATATATAACACATAAGCCAAGGAGAGGGAGACAGAGCACTGCCATGATGTCTGCCATTACCTTTTCTTGGAGTATCCACCGATTTGAAAATCAACGCCCTGTAGCATGCCTAAAGTCCTTGCATTTTTGGACTCACTGCCTTGGGAGCCTTGAACCGTGTTTCATCTCTTCTGATTTCCTTCTCCTCGTTACAAACCTTATATTTTTATCTCCTGCTCAAGACCATGAGTCTAAAATACATAATATCACGCCCAATGAATTGTATAACAGTCTTTGGGCTAGAATGTTGGTGGAATCTAGTTATTATGATAAAGAAATAGCTATGCCTATTAAGAGCATGGATATTGTAGACTATTGCTAAGCAGAATAGAAGCATCTAGACCAGGAGACATTTTTAGAACCTTAAAATGGTGTCTTAAATATAGCGTGCGGTTTGCTGAAGAAAGGGAGACAATGGCAAATATTCGACACCCCTCCAGGTATAGCACTGTGTGCCAAGCATAGGTCTTATCTTTTGTTCCCCATCACAGCCTATGGGGACACCTGCACACCTCCAGACCTCACTTCCACCAGCTTCCCCTGACAGTAGTAATGTCCAGAAATTGATCTCATTCAAGAGGAAAAGTTGTATCATTTGGAGACAAAAATAAGAAAAGCACTTAACGCTTCACTTGCTGAGTCCTCTACAGAAAAACAGCCTTTACAGGCAACTGTCTGCCATATGTTCAGGCAATCTGTGTCTCACAGTCTATATTAGTGCACTGAGTCAGAGGCAGTGAGGTTCACTGGGCCAAGCAATAGCCTGGAAAATGAAGGGGTGTGAGTTCTAATTCCATCCTTTCCCCCAGCTTGCTGGCTGACCTTCAGGAAAGTTATATCAACCTCACATTGCCCTCCATTTCCTCCTCACTTATCACATGTGACTTACAATAGCTGAGCAAATTGAAGAAAAATACGAACAATGCCAGTATAGAATTTCACAAACATCTTTGAAACTTTTAAATGCCCACCATTTATGCGTTAAAAACACTGTTCTGAGCCCATCAAAGATCCTTAAAGAAATGATCCCTACCTTTTAGTCTTTTGTAATATAGTTGGAAAATCAAACATATATTATTTATCAGATTTGTTAAAATCAACATCTCAGTACTTACCGATAGTTATTTTCCCTCTAAAATTTAAACTTATATTAAGAAAAGCATTGTACAAGTTTATAACAACTATTTATGCAACACCTCAAATCCTTCATAAAATGAGCCAGAGTATGTGTGTACATACGACTCATATATGAATAAATAAACAACAAAGTAATTATTTTATCTCAAAAAATATAACAAGCTCAGAAATGGTTATTGCTACATTTCTGTCAATAGTAGAATTTTTCTTCACCCCTCCCACACAGGGACCAGAAGAGCTTCCCCCCATTCTCACTCTATTTTGGGGGAACCTGGCCACACACCCCTGAAAATGCTGGACGAAAGATGGAGGTGACATAGAGGTTGGAGACAAGGAAGGACCTCCCATAATGAGGTGATGATCTAGTTACAGTTGGGAATCTTATGGTTTAGGAGAGCACGTGTTTGAAAGCTCTACTGTATAAGAAAGTCATCAAGTCTTCCAGCAAAAGTACAAAATGGTCTTGTTCTCTACTACAAGGATGGTACCGGGGCTTTGAGATGGAAGCAAATGAATCATTAAGTTCATTGAAATTATACCACAAAGGCCTTTTGAGCTGGACATGGAAAATACAAATTCCTCGGTTCCTTTTTCCTGGCACAGAACTCACAGTGGTGACAGAGTTGTCATGTAATTGCAAGAAAACTGGTGAATTAGTTATTATCCTCAGTGCCCCTTTGACGGTCAAATGGTTCTATCCAGTTGCCGTAGGTGTATTGGGGTTTAGGTTTTCCCAAAGAAGAGATTCAAAATAAAAAGTAAATATACTGGTGATGGGCACTCAGGATGCTCAGGAGGCAGGTTGGGGCCAGGATAGAACTGACAAGGTATCAGGGAATGTTAGGTTGGTCTGTGGCCACAAAGAGCTCAAGGTAAAAGTTTTCTCAACAAATAGGCTCTGTTTTTCACATAAGCCATTTTGCACAGTGGTTGTAGCCATTGGGAATGGATGTCGTGTGGAGCGGACACCTGCATTTATCCTCATTGGAGCTTTCTGCTTGTCTGATGGGAGCTTTGACCTCTTATGGGTAGACTTCTTCAAATAAACATAGCAAATAAAAATAATGTACTTCTCATGCCTATCATGAATATCTTTAGCTCACATAAATTATTCAGTTAATATGAGTTAAAATTCTATAAGATATTCACAAAGAGAGAAAACATCAGGGTACTCTCAAAACAAAATTGGACAAATGTAAATGTTTAAGGCAGTAATTTCTACCACAAATAAATGGTTGTCAGGGTACATTTGGATTGGGCTTTTCAAAAAACAAACAAAACAAAACAAAACAAGAAAACAATACAAGTAGGACTTCAAGTTCTAGAAAACATATGGCATCTGAAGAATTTTAGGCTGACTTCTTCAGGAAGCCTATAAGGAAATTGGGGCTAAAGGGATGAATATCTTAAATTCAAGAAACCTTTGACTATCCTTAATGCACTGAAGTTAAATGTACACTGATACCTTTTGTTGGGAAGTAGTTAAAGAATTATAAAGGTTTTAATTATAAATCCCCAACTTTTTCTTTCCCTCATTGCCTTGTGGATTTCTTCTACATGGGAGCAAGCTGACAGGGACCTAAATACAAATCTTTAGCAAATTATTTTCTGCCTAATAAGTCTCCACTTATCTCCACTTTCATGGGGGATATCTTTGGAACATGAGTATCTTCTACTAAAAAGTAGCAGGTCTGATCTCAGAACAGATGTGGGCAACAAGCTGGATGTCATGAATCAACTGAAGACTGATGAAAAAATGGTGAATTTAATGGTGGTAGATACCTACTCAGTTGTGTCAATCTGGGAAGCCAAAGTATTTCTCTTCTGTGCATTAAGGTTCTTTGGAAATGACTAGTTGGACAAGAAAAGAAGCTTCTCTCTTTTAGGGTTGTTTTTCCAGAATGACACAGAGTCATTCATTCTTGAATGGGAGGCCTACTAGATGGGATTTGTCTTGCAGAAGAACTCTGTCTGTGGGTTCAGGCCCCAATCCCCTGATCTCAGGTATCTCAGTGTTTTGCCAAGTCTTCCCCTCCAGTCAGATTTTAAGTTTTCCGATATAGCTACATGGAGATGGTATTTGTGGAAGAGGTCATAAGCTCTTTTTAAAAGTTGTTATAGAGGGTAGTATGTCTCTATGTATGGTTCTAGACCTGACAGTGTATCATGGTAGCCTACATCTGAACTGGATTACACCCCTGGTGACCATGTTATATGGCTCAGTGTAAGTTTTTCTTCTTGGCAACAGCTTGAATTTTTAATAAAACTCTTGGGGAAGGAAACCAGACCTGATGCTGACCTAATGAGAGCTTTGGGGTTAGTTATGCACAGGACCTCACTCCTTCCACCTGCCCAAATAGTTAAGTGAAGGGGACCAGTGACATTCGCAGGATCAACAGGATTCATGTTGGAGATCTGTGTTGGAGGCAACTCCAGAGTCACATGAGCTCCCTGAGCAGCCAAGCAGGTGGGATGTAGGTGCCATGAGAGCAACAAGCAGAGAGACTTTCTTTTGTTGTTGTTCATACAAAGTATGTGGCTAATTCAGACTTATGCCTCAGACCTCAATGTAGATAGCATTTCCTCTGTAAATTTTTGTCTGATCACACACACACACACACACACACACACACACACACACACACACAGAGCTATCTGCTGGGTTAGCACCCCCCTCTTTTCCCATTGGCAGTTATTATAGTGACTTGTTTAAATACCTGCCTCCTATACCCAAATGAAAGTTCCCTGAGGGCAAGTACCATGCTGATTTTGTTTACCGTTATATCCTTAGCACTTAGAGCAGTGTCTAGCATATAGTGGATGCTTAAGACATATCTGTAAATGAAGAGATCAAAGGAAGGAATGAAGTCTGAAACACCCTTTTTTCACTGGATATGAACATGGTCTGCTGAAATATTTGAGTAAAGAAGTTAGTTATCAGGACTAAACCAAAAGCATGGGTAAAACAATTATAATTCTAGAGAAGCAGAAAAACAAAAAAACGTAGAAATCCTCTTCAGGATTAAGCATGAGGTCAATGTACCAAGTTATTAGAGAAAATGTCAGAAACATTAGGAAGCAAACAAGTGGAAGAATGATACCAAAGTCAAGTACAGAAGGCCTGGCACAAGTTACCAGGACTAAATGGACTGCAGGGTCAGGAGCCAGCAGAAACCAATCTGGTAACAGGATATGGTGTATTTAGGAGGAAATCATTAGGGAGAGACTTTAAGAGATCGACCCCGTGTTTTCGTCTTTGACCAGACTGTCATAAAGGTAGCATCTAATAAATTCTGAGCTCTGGAAAGAGAAAGCCTTTCCTTTGCCAGCCATCTTAAAATCATATGTTTGGTTAAAAATGCATTGCCCTTTTATTCTAGTCTATATTTGGCCCCGACATTGAAAGAGCTTGGCTTTAGTGAAGCTGAGAGTTCTATCTCAGCGCTGCAGCTGACACGTACAAGAGCAATGTATCAGACCCTGGCGTTCTTTCCAGTTTTCTTTCTGTCTGCATTTGTCATGTCCATTTCAACGTCGCTGGCCCGTTACTAAAAAAATAATCTTCGTGACTTTTGTACATTCTTGATGACTTTTGTACATTCTTGATAGCTTTTGCACAGGGATACGACCATGAGGAGCAAGAACTTGTTCTTTCCTGCCCCCCTTGGTAGTACCCCTGTACCTGCATATCTGGAGGAACAGGCAGATCAGTTTCATCTGGCAAGTATGATGAGCTCCCAGGGGATGGGGAAGTGGGAGCAGGGCACTGTCCTGCAGCAAAAGCCCACTGCGGACTGTCTGTAGTAAACCTGTGCTCCTGTCTGGCAGCCCAGGTGCCAGAGATGGGTGGGGGAAAGTAGTAGACCCTCCAAACAGACTGGCTAAGCATATAAACAAGCAAACCTTCAACAAATATCCGTCAAGTACCTTATGAATATAACATGCCAGCTGGGATTAGGAATAAAACATGCCAGCTGGAAGAGGGATTAGGGGGATAGATGAGGTGGAAAATAAACAATTAAAAAGCAAATGAACGAGATATTCTTAAATTATTATATGTAATACAAAAGAAGTAAAATAACTAGAGTGATGTAAGAGGAGGCCAAGGGCTCAGGGATGACTGGTTAGCAAAGGAGCTCAGGAATGGCCTGTCACTGGAGGAGACATTTCACCTGACACCTAACAGGTAAGCACGAACCAACCATGCGAAGAACTGGGCGAATGGCATTCCAGGCAGAGGAACCAGGAAGAGCAAAGGCTTTAAAGCAGGCAACGACTAAAGAAATAGAAAGCTGGACAGTGTGGGTAAAACACTGGGAGAAAGGCATCTTACCTCAAGGCAACATTAGAGAGGTGGACAGAGGCCACATTCTGTAAGGATTTGTCGGCCAACGTAAGGAATTTTGCATATTTCAGAGTCTTCCTATTTCATTAGGATTCCTTCAAATCTTACCTTTTTAATTGTCAAGTTCTCATTAGGACGTGATTATGGTAGCTCTCCTAGTACAGAGTTTTGCTAGCTAGATCACTGGGTTTAGTTATTCCAATGAAGGAAAACTTGGGGAAAGGAAAAGCATGACTGGAGATAGTATTGCCGAAAACCCCAAATTGCTGATCCGAAAGGGATTTATAATTGGCTGATCAGAGATACATGGGTATAGAGACTAATGTAATAGACTACATTATTGTTTCATCCCATTAAATTTCTATCACCAATCAGTTTTGCTAATTAACATTGGTCTGATCCCACAGCATATATACATATGTGACTGCGATATATAGAAAATAGCTCAGGATGAAAATTTGCCGTGGGAAATAAACCTGATAATCAAAATTGATTGCACTAATTCTCCAGAAATAAAATAAAACAAAACAGGTGTGTATGGAGAAATATAGGCAGGAATTGGATGAGGGAATCTGAGAAGGAAGCACAAAGTACCTACCCCTATGGTCGTCTCTCCTGGAGGATGGGTGAGATGCAGTGATTGGGAAGCAATTCTGAGTCAGACTGAAAGAAGTCTAAATTCCAACTCTTCCAGTTACCAGCTATCGTGATGACTTTGGGTAAATTACTTTAATTCTCTTAACCTCACTTTACTCGTTAGTAACATGGAGTTAAATACACCTTTTGCATGGTGTTTTTGTCAACATTACATTAAATAATAAATCATTTCACATAGAGACAGTATGCAATAAGAATTCAGTAGTGGCTTTTACTATTACAATACTTTTCTTTATATCTAAAACTTATTTTATCTGTTGTTCTTTGCTTGTACATATCTTGCTGGCACCTTATCTCCTTCCTAAATCTGGTCCACTAGAGATCAGGCCCTAAACAAGCTTACTGAGCTGAGATAACACTAGGACTTTTTGAATAAGCAGAGAAGAAGGGAGGCGGAAATGAACTGGAAACCAAATGAATGGAATCTCCATTCAATAAAACTTGTCTTTGTAATATTATTTATTACTTATGAGGATAAGTGTATTTGGAAATCCACATCATTTCAGCTAGGTCATCTTTCCTGTTAAGACCTGATTCAGAAGACAACAGATGCTTTTGGACTTGACTGTCTAGCACCAAGATTTTCTCTATTTCACACTCAAATGCTACAAAATGAACATCAACTTTCTGCCTTGCTCAGTCAAAGGCTCCACCTATACACAGGTGTAATTTCTCTCTGAGCTTGCTCCTGAGCACTCTCCGAAATGTGCAGTTCTGAGACAAACCACTGACAGGGGCCCTCCCGTCAGCTAGCTCGCTGCTTGGCGATGCCTGAGTAAGCTGTCACATGACAAGAATGCACAGAAACACAGCAGGTAGCATGTTACCTGTTGAGGCTGGTTCATTCCAAGTTCATCCTTCTCTCAGTTTATTCGACTCTCCCACAGTAAACTCACAGACTTGTAGCACACGTAATTGCCAACTTGTCAATTTGAATCTGTTTACAGGCATGAGTTATTAGGCAATTATTTTCTAATTTTTTATAAAAGTTTTAATTAAACTGTAATGTGCATACAATATAGATTAAAAATCTTATTTATTTTTATGACTTTCCACAAAGTGAACATACTGTTTTACCACATCCCGCATCAAGAAATAAAACACTACCAGACCCCAGATGACTGCCTTGTGTCTTTCCTTCAGTATCACCTCTCCCAAAAGTAACCTTTCATGACTACTTGTTTCACCAGAAATAGGTCCTCTTCTCTCTCTCTCTCTCTCTCTCTCTCTCTCTCGCTCGCTCTCTCTCTCTCTCTCTCTCCCCCCCCACCCCCGCGCCAAATAAAATGAGATCCCATAGTACGCACATTTTCATGTTTGTCATCTTTCACTCAGTATTATGTGTATATGTCATTTACACATCATGTCACCTCCAAATAATGACAGTTTTGATCCTCCTTTATAATTTTCATAACTTTCCTTTTTCTTGCTTTATTGCATAACCTGTGAGTTTCAGTATAGTATGATTAGACGGGATAGTAGAAATTTTTGTCTTATTTATTTCTAAGTGAAAACTTTCAATATTTCATCATCAAATACAATGTTTACTACAGACTTTTGGTTGACCCCCTACATCAGATTGAGAAAATTCCTTCCTATCCCTAATTGCTAAGCTTCTTGTCATGAAAAACTATTAACACGTTGCGTATGGATCACGAGAATCTTCATGAGGGATTTAAACCCCGCCGTACGCAACGTGTTAAATTTTAATCCTATGTCTGCATATAAAGAGATCATAAAGAAGAAAAACTATTCTTCTTTATTCTTTTAGTATGGTAAATAACACTGATTATTTTCAAATGTTAAACCAACTTTGTGTTTCTAAGAAAAAAAATCTAACCGTGGTTTGAAATGTTATATACTCGTATGATAATGTATATTATTTTGATGTGTTAATATTTTATTTTTGCATCTACATTTACAAGAAAAATTGGCTTGCTATTTTTCCCTCTTGCATTTTTTTTTTGGTCAGGCTTTGTTATTGAAATTGTAATGACTTTAAAAAACGATTCTGGAAATGTTTTCCCTTTCTTTATTCTGTGAAAGTGTTTTCTTCAGATTTTTTTTTTTTCTTAAATGTTTGCAAGAATTCATCAATGAAGGACCTGCAGTTCATTGTATGGGAAGATTTTAATTATGCATTAAGTTTCTCCAATAGGTATTAGGCTATTTAGAGTTTCTGATTCTTCTTGTGCCAATTTTGGGAAATTATTTTTCAAGAGATACATTACTTTCATCCATATATTCAAATATATTGGCATTAATTTGTTTGCATCTATTTTTTATACATTTAATGTCTACATATTCTGCAGTATTGTACATGTTTTCATTCCTGATATTCAGAAGTTTTGGTAGGTTTCTTTTTGCTAATAATCTCACATGGGGTTTATCAATTTTATTAGTCTTTTCAATGAGCTAATATTTAGCTTTGTTTAGTTTCATTATTGTATATATGCCTTCTGTTTTATTAATTTTTACCTTATATTGTTTTCTTTATTTTATTTGGGTTTTATTTGCCATTCATTTTATAGTTTCTTGAAATAAATTCTTATAGCATTTCTAGCTTTTTAAAATTTTCAAATATATATAAAGATATAAATTTACTTCAAATATTCATTTAACTGTATCCTTCAAGTTTTGATGTGTCTTGTTTTCATTGCTATGCTGTTTAAAATATTTCTAATTTCATTGTAATTTTTTGTTGACCTATGGCTTATTTAGAAAGATAGTGCTTAATTTGACATATTTGGGTTTTTTCTGGTTACTTTTTCATTATTGATTCTTTGATTAATTTCACTGTGGTCAGAAAACATACTCTCTGAAAGATTTCAATCTTTTGAAAGTTATTGAGTCTTGCTATATGGCCCGAGATATGGTACATTTTGGTGAATATACCAGGTACATTTGAGAAAAACAAAAGAAGTCTTATGCTGTGGTTGTGTGGAGTGTATTAGATAGATCAATTAGTTCATTATGAAATTAAGTTTTTCAAATCTTCCATATACTTATTTTGTCTTTTTATTTTATCAGCTCCTGAAAAAAATGTGTTAAAATAGTCTACTTTGTGGATTTTTTTTCTTTTATTTCTCCCTTTGGTTCTGTTTTGAGATTATGCAATTAGGTGTATCCAAATTTAGAATTGTATATATTCTGCTTATTATTTTATTATTATAAAATGTCTTTCTTATCCCTAATAGTAACCCTTGACTTAATTTTTCTGTTTTAATTCTGGTATAGCTACATTAGCTTTCTTTTATTTAATATTTGCATAGTATGCCCTTTTTTTTTTTAACTTTCAACCTTTTCATATTTTTTTTTATAAACTGTATCTTTTTTTTCAAACTTTTATTTATTTTAAGTATGCTTTTCCAGGACCATCAGCTCCAAGTCAAGTAGTTGTTTCCACCTAATTGTGGAGGGCGCAGCTCACAGTGGCCCATGTGGGGATCGAACCAGCAACCTTGTTGTTAAGGGCATTGCGCTCTAACCAACTGAGCTAACCGGCCACCCCTAAGGTGTACCTTTTTGAAGTAGCATATCATTTGGTATGTCATCTGACAACATATCTTTTCATTGCAACATTCCATATATTTACACTTAGTGTAATTATGACATTTTATGCCATCAAATCATTAGTTTTGTGTTTGTCCCATCTAGTTTTTCTTCATTCATACTTTCATTTGGATTAATCATGTATTTTAAAACTTATTCCACATTTGCTAGTTTGTTCATTACATACTTTTTTTTTTTTTTTAGATTTTTATTGAGGAAGAGGAATTTATTGGGGAATAGTGTGTATTTTTCCAGGATTTTTTCCAAGTTGTTGTCCTTTCACTCTTAGTTGTGGAGGGCGCAGCTCAGCTCCAGGTCCAGTTGCCGTTGCTAGTTGCAGGGGGCGCAGCCCATCATCCCTTGTGGGAGTCGAACCAGCAACCTTGTGGTTGAGAAGACGCGCTCCAACCAACTGAGCCATGTGGGAGCTCAGTGGCAGCTCAGGCCAAGGTGCCGTGTTCAATCATTAGTTGCAGGGAGCGCTGCCCACCATCCCTTGCAGGAAATCGAACTGACAACCTTGTGGTTGAGAGCCCACTGGCCCATGTGGGAATCGAACCGGCAACCTTCGGAGTTAGGAGAACGCAACTCCAAACACCTGAGCCACCGGGCCGGCCCCTCATTACATACTTTTAAAAATTATTCTTTTAATGATTACCATGAAGATTGCAATTTGTATCCTTGACTTATTAAAGTTTACTTTAAATTAGTATTTTACCAATTCCCAGATGAAGCAATCCTTGAACTCCATTTACCCAACTCCCACTTTTATGATATAGCATATTTTAATACCACATGTATCTTAAAACACTGCAAGATGCTATTATTGTTTCAAACTGTAGATATTAAGGTAGCTTGACCACCCCTTTATCCTTTAGGGTGCTCTTTATTTCTTTTGCATTAATTACTATGCTTCCATGTGGAGTCATTAGCATTCTGACTAAAGAACTTCTGTTTGTGTTTCTTTTAGTATTTATTGTAGTTCTCCTGCTGATAAATTTTCTATGTTTAGTTTGAAAAAAATTGTACTTTTTCCTTCAGTTTTTAATGAATTATTTCACTAGTATAGAATTCTAGATTGATAGATGTTTTTCATTAGTATTTTATTTTATTTATTTTTCATTAGGTTCAAGTTGTACAAAACAATGTAATAGACATTTGCACCCCTCACAAAGTGATAACCACCCCCCAATCTACTACCTGTCTGACATTGTATATAGCTGTTACAGTTCCAAAAGATGTCATTCCATTGTCTTCTGCTTCCACACTTTCTGTTTAGAATTCATCTGTCAGTTTTATTGTTATTGCTATGAAGGTAATATGTCTTTCCCTAGTAGGTGTTTTTAAACTTTCTGTTTCCCTTTGATTTTCAATATTTATAGCATGATATGCTTAGGTGTGGTCTTCTTGAAAATACCCTTCTTTATGTTTATAGATCTTCTTAAATTTATGGTTTGATATCTTTTGTTAGTTTGGGGAATTTCTTGGTAAGTATCTCTTTAAATATTGGTTCTGTCCTATTTCACCCCTCTCCTCTGTTTCTAGAACTGTAATTACACTTACTGTAAATTTTCTATCATGTTCCATAAATCTTATATACCCATTGCTATATTTACTTTCATTTAAAAAAATCTTCTATGCTTAAATCTGGACCAATCTGTCTTCTGATGTCTCTACTCATTATTATATCTCTTTTGAGTATTGGTACAAATTCTGAGATTCCTCGTATATATTTTTTTTTATTTAGAGGTTTTATTTCTTTATAAAGTTGTCCAAGTTGTCCTCTCTTTTCTTGGACCTACGAATTGTAAGGTGTTAAACTCTGCATCTGATGGCATCAATACCTGGATCACCTATGGGTGCTTTTTTTATGGATTTTTTTTGTTATGTATTTTCTCTTAGTCTCTGGTCATTGAATGCTATTTCTGGACATGTATGGTAATGCTTTATTGAATACCAGAAATTATATTAAACAATATTGGTTAGAGACTTAGGGTGATGCTGTCTTCTTCTAAGAGAATTTGTTAGAGCATGGGCAAATCAACTTGACTCAGTCAAAGCTGGTCTATTTCATGTTTGTTATTACATTGGGGCATAGTTTTTCAAATGTCTCAGCTGAAACCATGTGCTTTTTAAATTCACACTTCATCACTCAGTATTATGAGATTGACAAAATCTCTGCTTAGATTTCTTGGTCTCTTAGCAGCTGTTTTCTTCCTGGTTTTTTTGGCATCTTGCCTCATGCATATACATCTTGGAAGTTGACATATGCCTTTAGGGAAAATTTCTTACACACATCCCAAGATCGTGGCTCCTCATGCCCTAGCTGCTTTGGTAGTACTCTTTATGTATGTATATGTGTATGTGTGTCTCCCAGTTCAGGGACCGCTGCTTTCTCTTAGGCCTTTTGTTCCATACTTGAAATCCATAAATATTCCAAAGGTGGTAAGAAGGACAGCTGAAAATATGTGACTTACCTCAATGACTGCTTTCCCTCCTGGGATCTTGCCCCTCATCCCCGAAATCCAGCTGTTTATGTTGCTTTCTGTTAATTTTAAAATCTTTGTGGAGTTTGTTTCACTCCCAACTTTTATAATTTTTCTCAACATTAGAGTTAATATAATACCAATTACTTTGTCATACCTAGAAATGGGAAGTCTCATGGCATTAATTTTTATATTGACTGTGATGCTTTGTTCAATCAATGTGTATTACATGTGTAAGCAGAGTTTTCAGAGAATGTTCTATATAAGAGTTTGAGTTTAAAACAGCTTTTTCATCAAACTCTTATTGTATTTTAAACTTCAGAAGAGTACACTAACGTTGCCTTAACAAAAGATTTGACTGAGCTGAGTAGGTGATAATGTCAATAAGAACTCGAAAGCAAAATTTGTTCTTGATGAGCCATCTGTGAATAATTGAGAGGTGTCTACTTGAGCAAAGAGTTTCTATGACAGTTAAGACTCTGTTAAATTGAAACTGCTTATAAAAAGTGCTTAAGTAATTTTATTTCTTAAAACTGAGGCTTGATTTCTTCTGAAGTTTCCAGTCACAATATAAGCAAAAAGTTGTTGGACTCTAGAACCAGAACACCTGATGGTAAGACATTGGAAATGTCACTGATTGTTCTGTTTGTGTCAGCATGATGTATTATGTTGGTGCAAAAGTAATTGTGGTTTAACAGGTTAAAAATAATTGCAAAAACTGCAATTATTTTTGCACCAACCTAATAGTAAAAAGACTCTAGCACTGGTATGAAAGTAATACGAATCACAGTTCAGTGGCTCTGAAGCTTCATAGTTGTGTGACCTTTGGTAAGTACTTTCTCTTGCCTCTCATCCCTCACATCTCTACACTATCAGAAGCCTGATAAAGCCTAGAAAGTTATATTACAACCCTCAGTCCTCCAAATGGGAGACGTAAGACCCATGGTCCCAACCCCCATATGCAAATGCCTAATAAATAGGTCCTTAGTCTGAGCCCTGATCCCAATTCATCCTAGACATGCTTGCAGCAAGTTACATTTTATAGATATTTACTGAGCACCCACTATATGGGAAATATTTGATTAAGTCTTTTAGGGATATATGTGAGCCATAATTTGGGAGTTTACAGTTCAATAGCCAAGTAAACAAAGAAAAATAAGGTAAGAACTGTAACAGTTATAAGGAAGCTGCTGAGAGTCCTCAAAAAATGGAGTCCGTATCCATTTAGAGGAGCGCAGAGAAGAGTAAAAGAAAATTAGGATAAGCTGCATAGAGAAGATGATATTTAAAATCAGCACTGAAGAAACACCGGGGGTGCCAAAAAATGTGTACACATTTTAAGTGATGTTATTTATGCTCAAGCAGTAGTTCGCCATAATCAGAAGTATTCGGACACTGATGGTAACCACTTTGAGCACCTCTTGTAATTGCAGAAGTCAAATGTGACTTGTATTCATCTTTTGTTATCAATATATATTGAGTATTATTATTAATACAGTTTTTTTTCCTTTCTTAAAATGTGTATACATTTTTTGGCACCCTCTGTATATAGAATTTTAATAGGCAGATACGAGGAAAGGAAATGCAGTTAGGAGAACTGTTTAGATAGAAAATAATCTGGGCAAATGCACAGAGGGAGGGAACATGGATGGGTCCAGTAGACTGGAAAGAGACACTATGCTATGGAGATTAAAAAGCTACGGCTATGGAGTCAGACACTCTTGGGTTCAAATTCTGGATCTGCCTCTTGTAAGATATATGACCTTGAATGATAACTTAACTCTGGGTCTCAGTTTCCTTATTTTCAAGATGTGGATAATGATAATAACATTTGCAATTATTAACTAAGATAATTTATAAGGTATTTGTCACATAAGCACTCTGTAAGCGGTAGCTGGGATTACCTAAGTGTTGGCAGAGCAGGTATGCTGGGCTCTCAGAGCCTTTGGAACCCACCATATTTTGTTTCCATCAAGAATAATTAAATTAAAAGAGGGTGGAGTTGCAAGAGCTGAAACTTAGTTGAGAAAGTCCTCTTTAAAGTTTCAAATTGACAATCACCCAAGGGTTCAGTGTGAAACACGAGGCTGAATTTCAAGTAGGCAAAAGCGTTGTGTTATTGATAAAGATGCAGGTACCCAACGAAATTGTCTTTAATAGCTTACGGTCGACATGTTCTTAACTTTCAATGAGAGCTAATACCTCACCTTCAGTCCTTCACCTCTTCAGCAACACCAGCAAAGACATTCCTACTGAGAAGAGTTTAGCACAAACTCTAAATGCCTCAGTCAGCAGCAGCTTCTTTCACCAGAGGGCTGCTGGCAAGAGTGTGCAGTCAGAAATTTATCATTACCACCAGCCGTCAACCTCATTAAGTGCTGTGGGAAAGTTATATTAATGATTGTTTTTAACACTGCACTGGAAATCTGTGGATTTGGTTATGTATCATTTTCTTCTTAAGGAATCCCTAGGTTTTGAGCCACCAGAAGGGGTGGTGTCTGGGAACATGTTCCTAAATAAGCCCTGTACGAGGAGATTCATTCCTCCTCGGGGAGAGAGAGAAGCAGTGAGAAGCAGTTTGGGAATTTCCCCAAAGGCTTTTCTGAGGACTGGTTCAGACATTCTTAGCAAAATGGGATCCTCTAAGAGCTACCCCAGCCCCAGAGCCTGTGAAAGTCTCCCGTGAGGCAGCGGTGAGGGCAGAGGAAGAGGAGGAAGCTCTTAATCTCCGTGTGTGCAGTTTAGTTCCCGTTTCAGATTAGACCTGAGAAGGTAAAGCAGCATCTCTTGGGCAAGTGCCCATTTCTATGAGAACAGCTTAATCAGGGTATGGCAGCTGTCTATTACTTAAGGAAAATCTCAGAGGGGGCTTAGGGAAATAAGATCCCAGGGAGTTAAGAGCAGACAGCTGCCTGTCATGTGCTGTGGGTCTAAGTGATTTAAGTAGTCAGTCTAACAATGGAAGCAGAGCAGTAAAAAACCAGCATCCAACTTATTCTTTTGTTCTGGGTGGACACTCAATTAGGGGGAAAAGTGGTTCATTTTGACTTCCCAGTGAAAGAGGGAGGAACTGCCATCTCCCAAACTCCGTAGCTGGTCTAGAGGGAGAATGAATCCAGATGAAGAGAAGTCAGAGCTAAATGAAGGAAGAATGAGAATAAAGCCGTAATCTAAGTCTTAGCCCACAGACCTCCCCATGTCTCTCCCCAGTACTCCCTGACATGCATCCAGTGCTCCTACCTCACTGGCTCACCTGCTGCACCACAGGTGGAATCTTCTTCCCGGTGGTTTTTTTTTGTTTGTTTTTTGTTTGTTTTTTTCATAACTTGCTCTGTTACTGAAATGCTTTTCTCCTTCTTATAAATGCTCACCTTTCAAATCTCATTTGAAATGAATTTATCTCTTGAACCTTACAACTGAAAATGATCTTTTCTTCCTCTGAGTTCTTTTTACCTTATGTTGTTCATCCATGCAATTCACTGAGTACTTTTTTATTGCATTGTATTATGCTTATTTGAGTCTATACTCATCTCCTTCCCTAGACTATAAAATCAATCTGTGAAAGCACTAATGGTGACAACTATATATGAAGAGACTGTTAAAGTCGTGGATGCTAGTGTGGTTTTATTTTCACCCTTAGTATAAAGCTAAAAGTTCAAGATAGGTCTTTATCCAAAGTTTCCAAAATTTAGTCTTCAGATCATTTGCATTAAAATTTACTGGAGAACTTTAAAAATATTCATTCCTAGGCTTCACCACAGACTTCCTGATGAGAATATCTGGGGAAGGGCAGCCTGGAAATACGCATTTTAGCAAGCATATCAAAAGCTTCTAGTATGTACTAACACTTGAGATGATGGAATCATCATGTTTTTGGTTATAAGATGAAGCAAAAACAAAAGACGTGAGTGAAACTAGAAACACTGCAGTTCAAATTTTGATTAGAAGGGAGTGGAATATTTTTCTGAATGTTGCATTCTCGTAAAGTACCTATTATTCACAGCATGATGGTTGATGTAATAGTGTGAGATAATTATCATGTATACAGGAGAAACTGACTCAATCATCATGGTCTAGCTTTGTCAGAGTTTTTACAAGCAGACCCCTCTGCTCCTTGGATAAGAACAGAATTATGACCCTTTGTGGTGAGAAATACTTGTGCCTTCATAAGGAAGTCAGGTTTTCATATAAAGGAGAAAATAATTAAGACACCCACTTGAAGCCAGACGATATTTATGATGGAACTCAAAAGAGACCAAATTTGTTTGCAAAACTACCTCTTTATTTTCTTTCCTTAACCTACCTTCTATTTCTGTCTTTGTATAGCATGAATCTACTATTCCTTCCTTTATCAACTAGCCAGATTACTGGTTCTCTTTTGCAGTATACTCATTTTTCTGGAATTTATTAAATAAATATCAAGTTATTATACAACTAATGGGGAAAATATAATAGAAAAAATAACAATTTTTACAAAGAAATAAAACAGGATCCTGCAGTGCAAGAAGCAATCTGAGGTAGTGAAAGGAGCACAATGCTGAATCCTGAGATGATCTCAATGCCTACTTGTTCTATTTTAGGTTATATATTTTCCCCCTCACTTTTTATTTTATGTCTTCTTAAGATGGGGAAACGAAGGCTGAGGCTTCACTGAAATTTATTATCACAATGCTAAATTGATTTTACTGTGTGTGAGAAACCAAATAGTAAAATAAGGACTTTTCATTAGTGGAACATCTCTATTCACATACAACCAACTAATCTTGTGACAGAGATCAAGTTATTTTGTGACCTTCAATATCTGCTTCTTTTAATGTCAAGAGCATTCCCTTTGTCATTCTGTTCCTGTATATACCAAAAGTGACAGACCCAGAATCTGAAAGTCAATGAAGCAGATAGAATAAAAACTATCAAGTTCTATGTTCTTATAATAAATTAGTATTTACTTACTACCTGCTGTCCTGGTGCTAAGAAGTCAAAGAAAAATTAGACACGGTTCTGAAATGGATGAATTCAGTGTCTCCTAAGGAAGATATTCACAGAAACAAAAAACAAATACATTTCAGTTTGAATGCAGTTTTGTAGAAATGTTTGTTTTGGTAGCCTTATATGACTGTAATTGTATATATACTGAAAATCACTATTAATCATCCTATATTGGCATGTCTACATTTAATAAGATGTACCTAGACAATTAAATCTTTTTGTGTTATATTTCTTCTTTTGTACCTGCATTTCATTCATTTCTTGAAACCTTCTATAATTCAAAACTCACTATTCAGGACTAATTCTACTAAAGACTGATATTTTGCTTAGCTAAAGTGGTGCCTCCATGTTATAAGAGCAGAAACATAGTTTACAGTTTAGTCAATATGCTATCTCTGATAAATATTATTGTGACTTTTTGTTAAACATTTTCGGAGATACTCAGTACAGACGGAACCTGATCTAATAGGAAATTTAAATGGTTAGACAGTTCAAACATGGAAATCATAACAAAATATATCCCATAAACATTTCCGTATTTCATTGTACACAAACGAGTATACATTCATACCCTTATCTCTTAATTTAAGATTCATGGTGGTTTTGGTGAGTATAGGTCTGCTCATTAGAATTAGTGTCATTTTTTTCCTCATAAATCATACCCCTAATAAATTGCCTTCAGATTCCTATTAATATTTTAGATTCTTTTAAATGCAGTGAAAACCTAAAGACCTTTGTAAAATAACTGAGTGCAGTATTTTTGCAGCTGCTTTCCTTCTTTCACAGTTGTGTTGCGCACATCCAATACAATAGTAGTACTTGTAAAGCAACTTTCCTTTAATGACTGTTTCCAATGTATTGGATATAGTTTAAATAAAAACTTTTTCTTTAACACATATATTTCAGCGACCTACACTATATTAAATGAAATTACTTAATTATAGTTATAAGTACAATTGTGAGAAACAGGTTTGGTAATCAACACAATGAATTCATACAACTGAAATGTGGAGAACGGAGGCAGCCAGACAGCATTAGCCAGTACCATTCAACATGCCTTGGGCATCTCTTTTAACAGAGGAATAAAGTGTAAAGTACGACAGCTGTGGTAGTATGAAGCCTGGTTAAGAGATTAACCACTGTATTTTAAAATTTGTATATAATGCAAGAAATTATATTTTATGCCACCATATTTCCTTTTTTAAGTTATAATTCACATAAAATGTTATTGCATTGAGCTATAGTCCCTATTCATTGCACCTAAAATTACAGACGCCTACACCATATACTGCTGTTAATGATTTGATAAAGTGGTAGTTTCTCCTCAAAAAAAAAAAATTTATAGAAAAAATTTAAAATGTAAGTAGATAGATAAAAGGCACACTTTTTTTGGCTAAATTATGCTTTGTGATCTAAAAATATCTTAAAGATGAATATTATTTTGATGGCATCTTTAGTATAATTCATGAGTATATAAAAGCTACAATGTGGAGAAAAGTTAAAATGAATTAAAACATGAGTATCATTTATGTACTTAACTAAATGACAATGACTATTAATTGCAGCTGTATCAAAGACTGAAGTTATTCAGATCTAGTTTGCATACTTCCCCAAAATTCTTCCTGGAGTCAGAATTCCCCTAACTTAGCTAATTTTAGTGCAACAACTGTACTATATGCTCTGTTATATTTCCTGCGTCTAACACTGTGCCCAGAATATTGTAGGACCTAAATCTAATAATTTTAAATGAATGAGTTGACTAAATTAACTTTGGACATGACTTTTCCCCTGGCTTAGAAATCCCTTCCAGGCTCCCAAAGGCTAGTTATTGTTTGCTACTTTCCCTTATTAGTACCTAGAAGTCTCCCTTTTCCTTCTTAACTCTGGATATAGTTAACTCCCTGAAAGATCAGAGAGTAAAGTAACCTTCTGTTATCACTCTCAATTCTATGTCAAAACTAAGATCAATAGGAGGCTGTCAAACACATCATCTGTTGTTTTTCTGACATTGGCCTCAATCAGGAAAATACTATTTTGGCAATAATATTTTTATGATAATAATATTGTGACTGTCTCAAGCAAACTAAACATTAAAACACATTTAAATACAGAGAACCAAACCAGTGTTTATATTTAATGGTTTTTATTTTAATATATAAAAAGGAAATTATTTAATGACCAATATATAACTATGAGAAGAAGAATTGTCTAATATGCCAGGTATTGTGTAACACATGACAGAGATGTTACTGAAATAAAGAATCCAGGTAGGATCAGGTAATTTGTCCAGAGTCCCACATTGTATCATATTGTCGATCCAGGATTCTCTTTCCATGTTTGCAAAATGGATTAATGAATAGCAAGGGGAGGGGGGAAGCACTCAATTAATAAAGGCAGGAAGAACCCAAACTGATTGATGCATTTTGTTCTGATTTCTGAAGTGCCAGTAGCAGCAACTCAAACCTGTGTCCGTGCTAGTCTTTACTTATAACTTAAATCTGCCCTACAGAATCTTTGGCAGGACCTATTCTTGCAACTCAAGTAAAGATCCACCTGCAATCTAGGCTCTTAACTACCACAGCTACCAAATAATACTGATTTCTAAAGCAACTTTGAGATATTTTAATTAGCAAAAATCACTGGAAGATTTTGGAAGTGTTGAAAGAAAGTGTGGTTCTTTCAGACTTCCAGTTCAATTTGCTTCTTCAGAGAGGTCTGGATATGACTTATAGAGAAGGTTAAAAACCTTGGCTGGTAGGTGTTCAATAAATGTTAATTGAACTGAATTGAATTGAAACCCAAGTTCAAATCCAATTTAATCCCAAAATAGTGAAGATTTGGTCAGATTGCAAAGTCGCATCTGATGGGATTGCCTGGGACAGGTATTATAGTGTATGTGTTTTGGGAAGAAAAGGAGGAGACTGGCAGGGCACCTCGAATTACGTTTCAGCTTCTGAAAGAGTGCTATTTACAGCCAAGAAGTGTCATGACACCTTGCGAGCTTTTACAGATACTAAAACATGTTGCTTCTTAAAATTGTCATGATGTGAAAAATCCTTGTCTCTTCCTTTCCTGCTCTCCCAGACATCCCCCATCCTGCCACTCTGAGGTGGGAGTCTCTTTTCATATAAAATACAACAGCTGCTGAACTATGTCTCAAAATCAGAAAGAAACAAAGTTGCAACTATCCAATCAGCTCCCAGGAATGTAGGCCTTCTGAAACCACGTCCTGGGCAGTAGAGAAGGAGATGAAGAAATAACCATAGGAAGCAGCAGAGTCACCTCCTTGTCTTATTCTGTTTAGGCTCCTGTAACAAAATAAATTGTCTGGGTGACTGATAAACGACAGAAATTTATTTCTCACAGTTCTAGAGGCTGGGAAGTCCAAGATCTAAGGCTCTTGCAGATTCGGTGTCTGGTGAAAACCTGTTTCCTAGATAGCTGTCTTTTCACGGCAACGTTACATGGCAGAAGGGACAGGGGAATTCTCTAGGGCCTCTTTTATAGGAGTACTAATCACATTAATTAGGGCAGATTCGTGACCTAATCACCTCCCAAAGATCCCACTTCTAAATACCATCACCTTGGGGG
Source organism: Rhinolophus sinicus (assembly GCF_036562045.2). NCBI lineage: Eukaryota > Metazoa > Chordata > Mammalia > Chiroptera > Rhinolophidae > Rhinolophus > Rhinolophus sinicus. The sequence continues at coordinate 66,582,745 of NC_133751.1, forward strand.
TTAGCATTCAGCCTATGAATGGGAGTTGGGGGGCAACAAGCATTCAGACCTCAGCACCACCCTTGGCCAATGGACTTTCATTCTGCTGGGACCAGGAGTGTGTGAAGCACAGCACACATGCTGTGTCCACTGCCTCCCCAAGGACCAAACATCAAGACAAGGTCGTGGTTTGCCATTGTCTGTGGTTCTTTCCACTTGACTTTCTCAAGAGGTTCTTTATCCCACATCACGTTCTCAGAAACTGGAGAAGTCATCTGTCAGGGCCTCTATGCCTCCAGTTCATCAATCATCCTCGAGTCAAGACTTTTCTTCCATCTCAAACTGAGTGTGGCACAAAATTGCTTGTATTGAATGAACTTTACTTCCTCTTTTCCCTTCTTTCCTCTCTTTTTTCCCCATTTCCCAAATAGGATCCAGCCAAAGAGACTGTCAAGTGTCTGGCAAAATGAATGTAATTTTATTCATTAAACCAAAAGAAAACCCATGTCTGGGAGTACAGTAGGACCACATAAAAAAAATTTATGCTTCCATATTTTATTTGTAAAATTACCCTTTCCGTTTATTTTCTTTTTTAAGATTATATTCCAGAAACTGTCATTCTCTTTCTTTTTCCCATTGGTGAATTTTCTGTATATGATTTCATCCAGGCCTTGCCTTTATTTCCACATAAATAATTAAGTATTCAGTTCTTAAAAATTCTTGCTGAAAGCTTGACCAATTTTCTAATCGTACATATCACATGTGTATAATGTGTCCAAAACCCTCCCCAATACAGCTAGAGCAAGAAAGGGAAGACATGTCACACTTCCTAGTTGGAATCTGTCCAAGAATCATCAAGTCTGTAATCTTTATTTTTAGAAAATGGTGTAGAGGCCAATTAATTTACCTCGGACTGCATTGCTGGTTAGTGACACACCCGGGAACATTACCTACACACGGCCCCAACATATGGAAGCAGAGCCAGGTATAAGTAATCTGTGAAGAAAAGAGAATAAATTGTCTGACTTAATGGCAAAACACATACTCTGTCTGCTCAAACCATTAGTTCATCAAGTACTGCTATCTTACATAATAATACAGGATCTAATTTCCCATGGTCCAGAGGTTCAAGTAAAATATAGTATACTTGTATTTTACATAAGACTTTTATTCAGTTCAGTAACACTTTTGAAACACACTATCAACTACACATGTAAGGAAATCATTTTGGAATACTGCTTTAGAGTGAATAAATTTAAGCTTTTGAATTCCAAAGCCATATCCAAAAGACATTGATAGAATTATGTTTTCTGTTATAAAAACTTCGCTTTAATACTGCTAGTTCCTCAAGCCGCTACTCCATTTTTCTCCTTTCCTCTCAGTGCCAGCATTGTAAAAAGAATGGATTATATTTTGCCTCTGCTTCTGTGGCCCATATTAATTCTATTTTGCTGACTTCTGTGCCAAACACTCTACCACTTTCACGCCAGAAAGTTACCAACATCCTCATTAATGGAACTGCAGCTTTTGTTACTATTGACTGTCCTCTCCTTGTCCCATAACACCTTACCAAGGCTCTACGAACTCTCCAGATGGCTGCTCATCTCCTTGTCACCTGAATATAGAGAGACTTCCCATGTGTCTGCCTTTCATCTTCTTTTTCTGCGCACTCTTTCGGGGCTGCTCTTAAGCCTCTATAGGCCAGAGCTTATAAACAGGCTGTTCGGAGCTCTAGACCTCAATTTCCCTACCTGCTGACCTTTTTATTTGGATGTCTTACAGACACTTCAATTTCAGCATGACCAATAGATCTTCCTTTTCATGACAACTCATTTCTCTTAATGTTAATAAATCTTTCTCTGCTCATCTAGCATTATCTTGATGCTTCTTTCTCCTTTGTTCCCTAAATTTCATTCACAAAGCTTGTTGATCTTCTCTCTGTAATGTTTTTCAATCCATTCCATCCTTTTCATTTTGTAACTATCATGCCACTTACCTGAGCAAGAGCTGTAGAGTTCCAACTGGTCTTTCCCACTTCCCATCTCTTAAACTCCAAACCATTTCCCATTACTACTGCAGCGTCAAATCGTCTAATGCTCTGCTGCTTTCACTGCACTAGGAACGACCCTCAGTTGTTTCTCAGTGTTGTCCTAGTGCAGTCTAACTCAGTTTGGTGTGCATGGCCATGACAGAGCCTCCCCATACTTGTCTATACTTAGAGCACCACATTTTTTGTGAGCTCTGTGCTTCCAACCTTCCTTGGCTACTAGCTCTCACTTTGGCCATTCAATTCCCCCCACTTTTTTTCTCTTTCTTTCCCCGAGTCATTATCAGTTGAAATGTCCAAGGATTAGTTCACTTTTATCCCCTTCCTCTAACAGCCATGTCACCTCTATCTCCATCAAGTGCCTGCTGTTCAGCATAGATATTTGTGCCCGTGCTTTACCTCTTCCTTTGAATTGCATTGTATCTCTTTAATTTCATATGCATTCCTTGGCCATTACTCTACATATTATTTATCCAGTGACTCGCACATCCTTAGTAATCAGAAAACATTTTTAATTGGATGAATATTTTATTGGATGAGTAAATGAAGTCATGAGATAGCTGATTTTTAAAAATTACTATCAGATTATAAAAGACTAATAATTGATAAAAATAAAATACTTAGAGAATCATTCCATGTGTTATAATTTTCCTCCAAATTGACCACTTGATTTTTTCTAATATATAAGTTATACTGTATGTATAAAACAAGATCACGATAATCATTTTTTAGGTTTTAGCTTTAGCAACCAACTGTCTTTCCTTTCTTTCCATAATTAACTGTTCAGTGATTCTGGAGTCTACCGTGCTACCTTATCCCACATCTGAGCCACTGCACACATCTTTCCCACTGCCTGGAGTGACCTGTACCCTGCTCCCGGCAAAAAAATAAAAATAAAAAACATAAAAAATGTATCCATTAATGCCCGGCTAAAGTTAAAATGTCTATATAAAATTTTTTTGGTGTTTTTGTTTTCCTGTTAGTCAATTAGAATTACATAGAAGTTAAGAGACTGGGTACTGTGGTCAGAGAACCCAGGCCAAAACTCTGTTTCTTACATTTCCTTGGTGATTTAAGGTAAGAAGACGCAGTTTCATTATCGATGATATGGGAATTATCATACTATCTTCCTCATAAGTTATCATCACGTTTAAAGTAACTTAATAAATGATAGCTATTTTAATACCATATTACTCACACCTTAGTGGTAACAAAGCATTCACAAAGCGTATCCCTATTGTGGTACGATTTTCATATTCTTTCTTATATTATCTGTCTATAACTTAAGCTCATGTCTGTCTCAACCAATGCACTACAAACTGTTCGAAGCCACAACCTGGTCTGTTTCATCTCTTCAGGCTCCACATTGCCTAGCTCAGGTGCTAAGTATATGCTACTTGTTATGTCTTAGGGTTTGAGCTCATACATTTTGGAGACAGATAAAACTGGGTCACAATGTTCACTCTGCTAGTTACTAGCACTCTGTTTTGGGTCAAGTTACTCAACATTTCTGAGTCTCAGTTTTTCCTTTCATAAACATGGAGTAATAATAGTTTCTACCTAATTCGATTATTGTTAAGTAAGGTAGTGATGACTGATGCAGGAATATGTGTAGGATAACCTCTGTGCTCAAAAGAATAGCCATATGTTAAATATTCTGTGACTCTTTCTTGAAATCAATTCAAGGATTTGCATGGGAGATCCTTTCCACAATTGTAAAGGTGGGTCGTGACAAGGAAAAAGGAGAGAGACGTGTGGGGAGTGATCTCAGCAGGACCTTCTCTGGTCCAAAAGCTCCTCTGTACCTGCAGTCTGACCCTGTGCCTCAGAGCATAAAAATCACTTTGATCAAACCCCCTGACACTTGATTTTATTCTTCTCTTTGTGAAACAATCTCATTAGAGAAATTGTGCTGCTGAGAAAGCAGGTCACTCAGCTGGGGGCTGGCAAAGAAAGTCTTGCTCGGCTTAGTCATGACCTTCGTGAAAAGTGAAGTGTTCGTGAGGGGCCATGGGGTTTGCAGCGTGCTATGGCCAAGGTTTTCACCAGAGGCTGCTGGGAGTTTAGGCAGAAGAAGAGTAATGAAGGGGTTGAGTGAACTGCTGCTGTGGGTGTTAGCATCAGTCCTCCCCTCCTGGTTAGTAATGAGCTCTCTCCCCATCTGGTGGGAAATTCCGGATGGTAGAAGGAAGCAAGGAGCTGCCAAGGGTGATGCCAGTGTGATATATTTAGAATAAACACCCAACTGGGTTGCTCATCATCTGCAGCCAACAGTGACCTTATCACATTTTCTTCAAGAACAAAAGCATTCATTAAAGAACCTAGGACTCACTTCCATTGAAGACTATTTCTTTTCAACTAATTTTTATGATTTTTTTGTTTTCTTTATAAAATGTAATAGCAAATAAAAAAATAAAATGCAACAGAATATGTCATTAAGATTTTCAGGCTCATATCTTCATCCATGTATCCAGACACGGAGGACTAGAGGACCTCCCCAAAACAAGCCAGGAAAAGCCCTATGGTATCAGGATGTTTGGGAGAAACTCCCCAAATTTCCACAGAGGTCACTGTTAATCTCCTCTCATCTTTCAAAGTGGAAAGTGGAAAGGTTAGTACCTAGGCTGCCAATGAAATATTTTGCTGTACATTAAAACCATTCAAACCAAAAGATTCACAAGGGTTCACTGGATTGTGGGCTGTGGACTGTGATGCTTAACAGTTGATACAAAATTAAGAAGTAAAGATAGTAAGTGCTAGTGCCATTTCATTAGAGAGGGTTTTCTTCCTTCATGTATCTGTCCTTTTACTTACTGTAGACTGGGTTTCCCAACCTGATTTCCCTGGGAATGTACCAACTAGGAAACTATCCTACCTAAGAAAACTATTCTCCTTTTCCTGATAGCAAATTAGCCACATAGTAGCCATATTGTTAATCTGGAATCACCCAGAATCGCCCCCGCCCCAGAGGAGGTGCTCAAAAATAAGTGAAGATAAAACCCCTAACCCTGTGCCTGGCACAAAATATATGCTTAACAGGTATTTATTCTTATCTTTTGGCTGTAGAGTCACAGGTTAAAAGGCTACATTTGGACTCTTAAAAAAATAAATCTGTAATTTGACAGAAGTGTCTTCGTAAGTTAACATGCATCAGACTCAATGGAAAAATGGATGGAGCTGGTATGGGAGTCACACCCCAAGCTCTGCTTGCGTAGTTGACTACATAACTAACTCTTTCCTCCATTCTAAATTCTGTACCCAGAGGTCCCAGTACTTCACAACAGCTGTCTCACGTGTGACTCAGTAAAGGATTTGGTAAATATATAGATCTGCTATATAAACATTTATCATGTGTGCCAATTATGTGTCACCGTCCCTTCCAGGAATGCTGGTGTTTTAAAGATGACCACTGAAATAGAACTGTACTTAATCACAAAAGACCGAAATCAACAGTAGAATTTCAAGATAGTACAATGTGTAGGAGTGGAAGGGAACCACATAGCCCTTTCAAGTTACCTTAAAGTTTGCCACTTTTACTGCTGAGTATGATTTCACTACTAAGTGATAAAGAAGAGCCCTGTTTACCTCAAGAGCTTTTCACTGTCTTCTTAATATTAGTTTTCTTTATAAAACAAGTTCAGAATTTCATAACATTTTTCAGTAGGAAAGGAATTGAGAATCCACCTAGTCAACAGATGAAATTTATCTAAGATTACAAGACTGATTGATGGCTAAGCTTCTGCAGAATACCCAAATCTGTGATTCACTGCCAGGATATTTTATAAACTATACCATGCTCCCAGTTCTGTGTGTTTTCACCTACCCTGCTCAGTAGCGTTCTAGATTTTTTTCTCTTCAGAGCCACCACCAAGAAACTAAAAGAGAGGATTTCTTCATAGTCTCACCCACTTCTGCACAGTACATATATATACAATTTGATCAAATACCACCTATTTGAGGATTGAGTCCTGAGGTTTGAGATAATGTTATGAGTCTCATGTGAGCCCAGACTTATCGCTCTCACCAGTCCTTATAGACCTTTCCTGTCTCTTTTCCAGACTTCATCTCTTTTCCTTTTCAGGATTAAGGGTGTTTTATTTTGTTTTGTTTTGGTTTGGTTCTGTTTTTTATGGCTCTGCCATGCTTTCTACTCTCTATTCCTGAGTTAATCAATTATCTTTATTTCTACAGTTGGGACACTAGAAGATTAAGATGCTTTCCTGGTAGGGTCTAGGAGGGATACCCATTTATCTAGTTATAATTATAAAGGTACCTAACTAACTGTTCAACTTCCTGTAGTATACTAGCAAGATATCAAAAAACCTGCACAATAAACCACAAATCCAATAGGGAACAGAAGGCACATTAATATCCCAAGATTCATGACACTAGTCTTCTCCCATGTAAGTCCTCACCTCTGTATTCCTCTGTCTGCCCTTAGCATCTCAAATGAAAATATCTTAACATTCTCTCAGAATTCTCATTTTGTTTCCATTTCCTTTTACTGGCTTATGACCTGAGATACACGGTTATAGAGTGTAATTTCTACATGCTGGAGCCAAATTTCCTGAATATTCTGGACTCAGGCTCTTCTTTCTCTCATCTTTCTCCTGTATGCTTCCTACTTAAGAGCACTCCCTCCAACCCTTGCATGCCCCCCACAATCACTCAGTTTCACTGTCTTTCCTGCCAGGGGTCATCTCACTTGGATGTAATTGAACAAATCTTGTAAAACAAATCCAGCAATGCACAATATTCACTTAATATGTTAAAGGCAGCTCCTTATCTTCCCCTCAAATCTGTGATTTCCATTAAGCTATTAAAGCTATTACAGTTCTCACATTTACATGTTAGCAAAGGAAATGTGGTGTAAGCCTTTTTCATAACGGAGAGTCTTTGAACAGGGGACATTTTTTTCAATGTATTCTCTTCATATCTGCAAGTTCTTTTATTGGAGTGAGAATTGTTTACTGAACCCTTTTCTGGATTTTATTTAATTTTAATATATCATTTATCCACTTACTTTGTGAATGGATACATATTTATTGAGTAGGTCCTGTATGCTATTCTGCTCATAAGGAATACAATTTCATGCAAAACAAAAATTCTTCACTGCCCTCGTGAGTACACTAGTGTGAGGAGGTGTTGTGAAAAGGCAGATAATCAATTAGATGTGGTAAATAAAATTGAAAAGCATGTTATCAAATAGTAAGTACATGGAACAGTGAGAAACGTGGAGCAGGGTAAGGGTCTCAGAAGTTTGTGAAGAGGGAAAGGTTGCTGTTTTAAATGGGGTTGTCAAAGTCAGAATCACTAAAAAGGTGAGATTTGAGCAAAGATTTGAAGCAGAGGAGGGAAGGCATCAAGTGGCTCTGGAGGAAGACGTTTCCAGGCAGAGGACAGACAGTGAGGAGCCCTGAGGTGGGGGCATGCCCAGCATGTTTAAAGGAGAGCAGGACAGCCATTGTGGCTGAAGTAGAGTAAGCAAAGCCAGGGGTAGCAGGCGAGGAAAGCGAGGACAAAGTAAAGGGAGGGAGGAACACAGATCCTTTTCTTCAGGAATGAACTAATATATAAACATGGTTAGGTGGGGTGGAGCTAGTCCTCTCTTTGGGAAAGAGAAGGGCTTTCTGGGAATGGATGGCCAGGCAGCGAGCTGCTGTGTATGGAAAGCAGGTAGGAGGTGAAAGGCATAGAAAGCAGCAGATTACAAATATTCACACAGATCCCTCCATGTGCATCTGTTATTTCAAAGTGTGGTGAACATTTCAGCAAGTCAGCTGCCATAGCCAGCTTCTCAGCAATCTGTTTCATTCCAGTGCGCTCTAGTTCTGTTTTTAGTTCTGCTGCCTTTTATGCCAGCTTTTTCCTCTTCTCCTTCTTCACCATCCCCCTATCTAATCATTGTGGTTGGGAAGAAACTTTAGAGATCAACCTCCCATATGATACATGATTTACCTTAGAGCATCCTCAAAAAATGCAGTTGGCCAACCTCCACTTGAACACCTTTCCTATAAAGGGGCATGCCATTTAATCTGTCAATCAAACTGTGAACCAATAAGCAGTCATTCATACATTTATCTTTGCATTAGTTTAACAAATGCATTAGTTTAACAAATGAGCGTTTATGGTTTCCCAGGCTTTATTCTAAGAAATGGATATGCAACAAGGAATAAGACAAAGTCACTGCCCTCATGGAACATATATGCTAGTGGCAAAGAGACCAACACACAGATAAGCAGAATTTCATATAAGGAGTAAGTACAAAGAAGAGAAAGAAGAAAAAGCAAAGAGAAGTGTTGGGTGATGGGCCTATTTTAGATCTGAGTGAGGGAGCAAAACTTTCAGAAACCTCAAGAATAATGTCCCAGACAGAGAGAACAGCAAGAGCAAAGATCCAAAGTCAAGACATTAATATGGTCTTCGCACGTGCCAGACCTTCTATTTCACAGGAGGACAGTGGTTCTCAACTCCTGATGCACATCAGCTCCCCTCTGGAACATCTCAGGACTCCAGAGGAGCGTACCACTGTAAGACCTAACTCCAAATGTCTGGTGGTGGGAGCTAAGTATGCTATGTTTTCAAAAGGCTCCACCAGATGTTCATCCATATTTGAGAACAACTGCACTAGCTCCAGCTGTAAACACAGCAAACATTTTCTCTGCCCTCATAGAACTGAGCAGGTGAGCACGCAATGCTAGGAACTTGTTTATGTGTCTGTTTGGCCAACACCCATTTCCCTGTGACTTCCTTTGCCCTGAAGACCTCTGGGACTATAACGAAGTTCAGTTTCACTTGCATGTGACTGTCCTTCAGATATGTGAAGACAGTACTTTTTATCATGAGTTCTTGATCCCTATTCCTGAGTGATGTCAGACCCCTTCCATCCTAGTCACTCTCGTCTAGACGTGCTCCAAATGCTTACATTTCTTTTTTAAGTGCAGTGCCCAGAAGTAACACAGTATTGCCCATGATCATAGAGGCAGCATCTACTCATCTCCAGGCACCTGTTTCCCACATTTCCTCATACATCTCACACAATAGTTCAACATACTCCCTTGTAAGTGTTCTTTTTCATGCATTCTAGGCTATATTGTGATCCTACTTGGTTATTTTCTTTGTATCTTATGTAGTTAACATTTATACTGTTTCGTTCTCTTTCACCATTTTGCCCTTTGGACCTAAAGTTCTCCTCAAATAGCAGGGTTAAATGCATCTTTTTTTAATTTATAAAGCCCGTCCCATTGATTTAGCCTCTTCTCTTCCTGTCTCCCTGCACTATGCGTGTCAATATCTTCTATCGATTCATAAATAATATTCAGAAAAATGTTGATTGACCCAATTAACTGGAATACTCAATAAGTAACATTCCACTTTTAGAATAAAACAGGAAATATTAAGTAAGTGAGTCAATAATAGAGTTTAATTAAGAACTTTCAAGGTATGTTTCAGGGTCACTTCATATTAGCTACACTCTAAAAATGTTTGCAGTGTCTCTGATCTGTATTATGTACAAATTGTAATTATCAAAACAAATCTAGTCTTTTTCATGATACTTAATACTTACCAAGGCAGGCAGGGCCCTCCCCTAATGTTTGTGGGCCCTAGAGCGAAAGTGTAAATAGAGGCCCATAAGTTAATAGATATGTTTTAAAGCTACAAATCAATTTTTTAAAGAAATTCTGTCCTCTAACTTATAAAGTTATTTTAAAATGGCATGGAAACCAAGTTTGAATTAGAATTCTTGAATACCTCAGGATTCTGTGCCAGAATGTGGTGGTGTTGAGAGCTGAATCCTGGATCCTGGCTCATAGCCCATCCATCTCCTCTTTCTACAGTTACTTTTGTCTCATACCACATGCCGTTTTCTGGACACATGTGTGGACATCCTGGCCCATGCATCCAAACTCCATAAACTTTCCTCATAAACAGTTGTCTCTTGTCTACCTCCTGAGCCTAGGACATCTACGTGGCCCACCCTCCAATGAATAGACTGGGAAAGAAGCCCAGGCAAAGCCTGAGAGCCAAGTAGGAGCTCCTCAGTAAGCAGGGTTAAATGCATCTTTTGGTTTATAAAGCCCCTTCCATTGACTTAGCCTCTTCTCTTCGTGTCTTCCTGCACTATGCATGTCACTGTTCTACAACCATACAGAACAAGTCCATTGACATTTCATTTTGCCTGAGAATTTTAGTCAAGGCCAAAAAATTCAAATTAGGAAAAAACAAAACTTTATTATCTCTTAGGTTTCAGAGAAAGCAGCATGGCTGTCCTACACAATTCAATTGGTGAACACTTAATAAGCACCTCATATGGGTCACTTTGCTTGGTACTAAACAGAAAATAGAGAAGATAGGTGTCAGCAATAGAAATAGATCAATTTAGGTATTACCCCTCTTTTGAAGGAGTCCGGAGACAGATTATGCTGAAAACTATTATAATACAACGTGATATGGGTTCTAAGGTAAAAATGAAAAAGAAAAAGTGCTATGAATAAATTAGAAAGGGAATTTTTTTTTTTTTTTTGGTGACTCACAATAAACATGACATTCAAGCTTCTCCTAGAAAGGAGTAGTTCACTGAGTGGAAAAGGAAGGAAAGACCTTTCACGTAGAAGAGACAATATAAGACATGGAAGAATGCTGTATTAAGGAAATAGTATAAATTTTCAGTAAAGTACAAGAAGATGAGCGTGATAATATTAATAGCCAATGAGATATATTGAGCCTACACTGTATAACAGGAAACGTGTCTAGCACTTCACATAGATTACCTCAAGATTTTCAGAGGAGTGATATCAGCAAGCTGTTGGAACAAGAAGTCCTAGTCCTTTTTACCCCATATAAACACCAATTTAACAATGATATATGGACCAAAATACCTTTATGAGAATTCCATAATCCAATTAAGAAGTTTTCAGTACCCCAGGTGAGCCCAGAGTCAAGAACACTTGCATTGAGACAAGAAGAGCGATTTCACTTTATCTCCCTAATCTCTTTCCCCAAGCTGACACTGCTCAGTACTGGGAGAGAATGCACCACCTTGCAACTTCTCCCTCAGGGAAATGAAAAGTGTGGAGTGGATAACCAGTGTCCCAGCTTTTTGCTGGAGGGAATGGTTTCTGTCTTGTTTCACCTGGAGTAGTAATGGAATAGATATAGTTTGGAGCCTTGGGACCACTCCCACAAAGAGCAGGGTGGGGTAGTGATTGCTTGCTGTGGCTAGCACAGTTCATCATGAGTGGAGGAAGTGACACAACTGGAAGCTTCTCCTTTGGCAGAAAAAGAGGGGAGTGGAGTGTATGTCCAGCTTTTCAGCTTTGCAGAAGGCTGCTCATGGTTCTAATCTCTGTTTCTCTTCGTTCTGAGCACTGATGGGGAACTAGCAGACTTTAGATGCCTGGTGGCTACTGAAAACAAGGGAGAGCAGGATTACTTGCTGCTGTAGAATTAGAGAATTTGCAGTGCCACAGGCAGGCACCAGAGGGAGTAAAAGATTATCAGCTCCTGGAAAAGAAAAAAAGGATTCTTCTTTGAGAGACTGAATGCACAAACTCAGAAAAAATTGCATTCTGCGCCCAAAAAAGGTTTCAGAGGCCCCCAGAATCTCTATCTGGGCTAATTGGCAAGGGTGTTCCCTTAAAGACTGGGAGAGGTGGCTTGTTTTTTCAAATATGCAAATCCTAACACAAAATTTTGAGACTAAGAAGCATGGAAACATGTCCCAAAGAAAAGAAAATAATAAATCTCCAGACATTGATTCTAAAGACATGGAGATATATTAATTACCTGGCAAATAATTCAAAATGACAACCATAAATTTGCTCTACAAGCTCAAGAAAACAATGCATGACCAAGATGAGAATATCATCAAAGAGACAGAAATTTTGGAGCTGAAGAATAATTGAACTGAAAGATTTACTAGAGGGTTTCAACATCTATCTTGATAAAACAGAAGAAAGAATCAGCAAACACAGGTCATTTGAAGTTATCCAATCAGAGGAACAAAAAGAGAAAAAAAAAGAGAATGAAGAGACCCTAAGGGACTTGTAGGATACCATAAAACAGACTAATATATGCATTATGGGAATCCCAGAAGGAGAAGTGAAAAGGAACAGAAAGCTTATTTAAAGAACTAATGGCTGAAAACTTCCCAAATCTGGGGAAAGAGATGGACTTCCAGGTTCAAGAAACCTAACAGACTTTACCTAGGAGGAACTAAAAAATAAAATAAAATAAAATAAAATCTACACCAAGACACATTACAATCAAATTGCCAAAAGTCCAAGACAATGAGAATTTTGAAAGAAGCAAGAGAAAACAACTTGTTGTGTACAAGGGAACCCCCATAAGACTATAAGCAATTTCTCAACATAAACCTGTAGACCAAAAGGGAATGGGATGATGTAGTCAAAGTACAGGAAAACAAAAAACAGAAAACAACAACAACAACAAGAAAAAAACCTGTCAACTAAAAATATTATGTCTGGCAAAACTACCCTTCAAAAATGAAGGAGAAATAAAGACTTTCCCAGAAAAACAAAACCTGAAGGAATTCATCACCACTAAACAGCTAAAACAGATTGTTATAACTGTAAGAGGTTTTATGAAAGCGCAGACCTATAGAAGATACACAAAAGAAAATGAAAAAGAAAACAAAAGATATCACTGCCAAAAAAAAAAAAAAATCGATTAATACTAATGAAGACAGCAAGAGAGTAAGAGAGGAACAAAAATTGTAAGAAATGCTAAAGGGATTTCTTCAAGCTGAAATGAAAGAATGCTAAAAGGAACCCAAAAGTACATGAAAGTATTAAGTTTGCTAATAAAGGTAAATGCATGGATACATAAGAATATTGCATTGTAATGGTGATGCACAAATTACTTTACTTCTGGTACAGAAGTTAAAAGGCAAAAGTATAAAAATAACTATATAAAAAAAGTTGATGGATACATAATATAAAAGATGTAATTTGTGATACAGTGACATAAAGTGTGTGTGGAGGGGGAGAAGGAAAAATATAGAGGAGTTATATGCAAACAAAGTTGTATTATTATCAGCTAAAACAGATTATTATAACTGTAAGAGGTTTTACATAAGCCCAGTGGTAACCACAGAGAAAATACCTATAGAAGTTACACAAAAGAAAATGAAAAAGAAATCAAAAGATATCACTACCAACAACAACAAAAAAAATCAATTAACACTAATGAAGACAGCAAGAGAGTGAAAGAGGAACAAAAAGGTGACAAGACAGACAGAAAACAATTTTTAAAATGGCAAAAATTCCTCCCTATCAATAATTACTTTAAATGTAAATGAATTAAAGTTTCTGATCAATAGTCATAGGATGTTAAATGGATAAAAAAGCAAAGTCCAACTATATGCTATCTATGACAGACTCACTTTAGATTTAAGAACACACATATTCTAAAAGTGAAAGGATGGAAAGACATGTTTGGTTTTTTTTGCAAATGGTAACCAAAAGAGAGGAGGAGGAGTTATACTTATATTTGAGAAAATAAACTTTAAGTAAAAAATTGTCAAAAGAGAAAAAGAAGAACATTATGTAATGAGAAAAGGGTCAATTCAGCAGGAAGATATGATAATTATAAACACGTAAGCATACAACACAAGAGCTCCCAAATATATGAAGCAAACATTGATAGAACTGAATGGAGAAATAGACAGCAACACAATAAGAGTAGGGGATTTCAATACCCCTCTTTCAATAATGGACAAAACATCCAGACAGGAGATCAATAGGGAAACAGAAAAGTTGAACAACTTTATACATCAAATGACCTAACAGACATATACAGACCATTTCACCCAACAGACGCAGAATATACGTTCTTCACATGTGCACAAGCAACATTCTCCAGAATAGGTCATATGTTAGATTACAAAACAAATTCTTAACAAATTTAAGAAGACTGAATTAAATAGCAAAAAAAAAAAAAAAAAAAAAAAACCCACAAATAATCCAATTAAAAATGGACATATCTCCAAAGAAGACATACATGTGGACAAAAGGTATATGAAAATATGTGCAACATTATTGTCAGGGAAGTGGAAAACAACAATGAGGTATCACTTCACACCTGTTACAATGACTACTATAAACAAAGCAAACCAAAAGTAACAAGTGCTAGAGAGGTGTGGGATAATTAGAATCTTTGTGCACTGTTGTTAATAGTGTAAAATAGTGTAGACACTATGGAAAACAGTAGGGATGTTTCTCAAAAAATTAAAAATAGCACCGTATGATCCAATAATCCCACTTCTGGGTCTTTATCCAAAAGAGTTGAAATCAAGTTCTCTTAGAGATATTTGCACTTCTATGTTTATTGCAGCAATATTTATAATAGACAAAAGGTGTAAACAATCTAAATGTCCATCAGTGGATGAATGGATAAGGAAAATGTATATACATCCAATGGAATATTATTCAGCCATAAAAAAGAAGACAATCCTGTCATATGTCACAATATGGTTGAACCCTGAGAATATGCATAGTGAAATCAGCCAGTTACAGAATGGTAAATACTGCATGACTCCACTTATGTA